>NC_138051.1:60200111-60376197 GCF_964194185.1 Rhinolophus hipposideros | reverse complement strand
GTCGGGAAGAATCCCATAGGAATTGCCCAGGTCCAAGCCCCTTCCCCAAGTGTGGCTGACTTGGAAAGCTCGAGAATACAATGGATCTAGATTTACAGAATGTTACAGAGCGGGAAGGGGCCTTAGTAATCCAGTCCAGATTTCTCTTTTACAGAGAAGAATCTCTTTGGCCTTCACTTTGGCCTTCATTTTGGTCTCTCTGGGTATCTGAAAAATTAATAGCTCCCTCAAAGTTTTATTGTGAGCACTAAGTGCAGTGATGTATATGAAACGTTTGGCACTTAGCACTCAGTAAATGGGAGCTCTTATTATTATTTCACCATGTCTATGTGTTTAGCTCTGTGTGGCAGTGTTGGGGTTACAGGGGAGTGTTTCCGTGTAGTAAAAAGAAAAAAAAAAAAGCCCAGCTTCTTGAGATAGGGTTCATATTTACTTAGTCTTTTGGACTGAAAAGAACCACTAGACCATTTAATTCAATACCTTTATTTTAGAGATGATGAAATTCAGGTCCAGATAGGTAAGGGCTTGCTCTGGATCCCACAGCTACCTCCTTTTGTGCAATCCCATGTCCTGCCTACACGGTAGGGAAACTGCTAAGCTGTTAGCCTAGAAACTCTGCTGAGATGGTGCCTCGTTTCTGCAGCAGCAGCAATGGGAGTTCCTAACACACCAACCCAAGTGCTGTTGGATCCTTTCAGACACCACCACCACCACCATGGCGGGCACCTAAACTTTAGGTAAATGAATGAAAGCACTACATTCTCAACTCCTGAGAGGACTGATAATTATGTACAAAGGCAAGTCTGGGTTTGAAATTAATGGCTGTTTGAATGAGATTAAATGATTTTGAGATAAAATAAATAGTTTACATTAATTTGCATTGCAGTAGATAACATTGCTTAGGAAAAACTGCTCTGTTGAACTCAGGAGACAAAGATCATGTCTGTTATTTAATTCATGGCCTCAGGGAGCTTGAAGAGAAATGGTGCAATGAGGGGGTGTTGAAACTTTTAATGCTTACTGTGCAGAAATATGACTGGTTTTCAGAAATAGACTAGCTTTTAAGGATGTAATAGCATTGGTTAAGTACTTGGTATGTATTTTACCTATATTTACTTGTTTAATCTTCATGACAACCTTAGGCGATAGGTGCTAGAATTATCCCCATTTTACAAATGAGAAAACTAAGATGAGAGAGTAACTTATTCAAGGTCAAATAACTGATAAGTGGCATCACCAGGACCAAATCTTAGACTCTGCAGAGCCTCGCTCTTACCCACTATGCACTACCATCTTGAGAGTCAAGGTACCAAACCTAAGAGACTAGGAACTATTTAGACATTCCTCGTGAACATCCACTTTTCATCACAGTACTATTCCAAGGTGAAGTCTCTGGAGCTGAAAATCTCCTGGTCCATAGTGCCCTCGTCCAGCTGCCCCTACCATATTGTTGACCTGGAAATTCCCTAGAAACACAGGTGGGTTCTTTCATAATCTCCAGTATTCACCCCTTACTTTATGGGGCTGGATGAAACTCAGGACCCAGCTCTGCTCTTCAGTCTACAAATGGCATGAGGAGCCAGCACCAGGCTCAGTATTATAGACTTTTTTTAAAGGGCACTTACATGAACCAACCCCAAAACCCACCAATACCAGCTTAAAGGGAGCAGGATATTCCAGTGAGGAGGATAACGAAGGGGTGCAGTGGCAGCCTATCTGTTCCATTTTTTCCTGAGGTTATAATGGGGGACCTAGTTTCTGAATCTCCTTTCTCCTCATTTTGATTCAGAGATGATGGCACCACTGCTTCTTAGAACAAGTTAAATTATATAACGAGTCTTCAGAAATTTACAATAAACTCAATAGCAAGTAAATAGGTGGAGAAGAGGCACTTACTGGTAATTTAGTTTGAATAAATAAATGAATGCTTCAATACTCTTTTCATACACAAGGAAGCATACTACATACCACACACGCTACACACCCTACACCCACTCCTCTCGCCTTTGTTTTTTCACTTAACATATCCTGTACCACCTTCCACAGTCAATATCATCACAAAGATTTACCTCATTCTTTCTCATGACTTCATAGATTGCCATTGTCTGGATGTATCAGAATTTGACCATCATCTACTAAAGAACATTTAAAGTGTTCTTTAAAGACTAGAACACAACATTCTAGTCTTGTGTTCTTACAAATAATGCTGAAATAAGTATTTACACACACGTGTGTGTATTTTTGTTTTGGCTTGTTGTCGTTGTTGTCATTAGCCATGGGGAAAAAAAAATAGAAGTGGAACTTTTAGGTCAAAGGATATTTGTATTTTAAATTTTAATTCCAAATATTTCCAAATTATCCTATGAAGAGGTTGCACCAAGTTGCTCTAAGTAAGAAGGAATTTTAAGTGCTGAGTCTGGTGCCGTTGTTATCTGACTAGATTTTCATACAAAATACAGCTTTGCTGTGTGGCATAACAGGTAAGTCAGTTATGAATAGTTTACATTAATTTGTAAGCATTCTATCATTTATTCAAACTAACTGATGATGAATATATGAAATGGAATGGGCATATTTTTCAAAATATTTTGAATTGCTTAGTGGGAGGGAGGGTGGGAGCCTGATGGACTCCTGGTAGTGACACTGTCATGACAACAGAGAAGAATCAGGTGTTAGTTTCATGTCTGGGAACTGGCAAATGGTCCCTCGGGGAGGATGTTTACCATACTTCACTGAGACCTCCTAACACCATATTCCTCTTATCTACACCCAAGTTGGTAAAGGGAGTATCTGGGATTCAAACATGCACACTTTCCTGGTTAAATCAGATAAGCACCTACTGTAGAGCTCATCCCTACAAAATCCATCTTTCACTCCAAAATGTACATCTTAAGGCTTGCATTCCTGGGTCAGGTTAAGCAAAAGTTACTTGACTTTCTTCATTCATCCAAGTCACCTGAGAATCCAGAAATTCCTTTTTCTTGTGTCTTCTCCAAACTCCCATCTAGGCTGAAGAGTTTGACGTATAGGAAATGGGACTTTCTGTCTTCACCCGAAGTGGTACAGTGGTAGAGAAACAAGACTGACTACAGACTTACCGGGAAAAGATTAAAGTGATGGGCAATGGTAAGCATTGTAGATTAGCTATGAACTTCTGTGTAAGTTCCACCTTCCTTCATCACTAAGAAGGGGTTGACAAGTCAACCGCATGACTAACCTAGTCTGTATCTGGTATGATTTTACTACATCCTCTTAAGGTACAAGCAGGTGACACGTAGCCTGATCAAAAATCATATCTCGATGGTAGAAAATAAATTTCCCATATCATTCTGTTAACAAAATGTGCTGAGTACCCAACGTCTATTCCTTGGCTAGGCATTACAGAAGATGTGAAAGAACTATAAAGCAGTCCGACAGAGGCAAATTGGAGCAAAGAAAGAGTAGCTGCAGAGAATAGCTGGGAAGCTGTTACACAAATCAGGAAGGAGATGATGACGTGCTAGCCAAGTCAGAAGAGAAGCGGTGCATTTGGGAGTCACCAAAGGAAGAATGAATCCGGCTGAATACAACGCAGTGTGAAGAGCACGGGCTGGATTCTGATCTCTACCTGACAGCTGTTTGGCCTCAGGACCCTGAATCATTCTGAGCTTCTGTTTGTCACCTGTAAAATCAGGACCGTGATACTGTCCCTACCTCCCTGGATTACTGAGAAGCTCAGTGCCTTAGCATGCAGCACGTCTCATCAGGGTGAGCATTCCAAAATGTCTGTTCCCTTCCTCATCTACTCATCTCTTGTACGCCCCCTCCTGTCCTGTGGTAAGAGATTGCCTGTAGAGGACAAGGGAGGACCGGGCCAAGCAATGACGTCTGTTTTCTAGATGGCGCCATTAAGCAGACGGAAAATGTTAGAAAGGGGAACTAGTCAGAAGGCGAAGATAGGGTTGATTTTTGAACTTTGGAGTTTGAAGTGATGGTGGACTAGTCGTGCTGGTGGCTGGAAGCCCAAGGGCCGAGAGATGGCGACAGGACAGGGAGGCAGAGTCCTGAGCAGGATCACTGGCATTGTTCAAGCTGCATGTGTCCCAAGTTCCTAGAAGAGGCCGCAGCAGCCAATGGCTGAGGGGAACAAGCAAACCTGAGGTCTTCCGTCTCAGTCAGGAAGACTCTGAAGATGAAGCTGACGTCACATCACAGACCAGGTTCCATGTTCCAAGGAACCCATGGAACCCTAGGCACCCACCTGAAGATAACAGCATCAGCACCAGTCTGCTGGCTGCTTTGGTTACCTGTTTTCAGCCCTTTTTGAGTTTGATAAAGAGCAAGGAGACTGGTGTCAGGACCCCCTGCTTCTGCGTTCACTGTTCATCTAAGGGTGTCCGTGGGGTCTCTGGATTGTTAAGTCATGGAAATAAATGCCTTTTATTCAACCGTGTATTATCAAGCAGGCTTCCTGCTGAGCTAGAGCCAGAAACAAGCAAGCAAAAATCATTCTATTCACAGAGGCCAAGTTGCCTGGAATGTACAAGGTTCTCTGTGTTTGTAGCACTGGAGTTGAAGGATGTCACAGGAAACTGAGTGAGAGAAAGAAGTGACCAGGCCATTCCCATGAACCACTGGTGATGTTGCATCTTGATCAGACCACTAGCTTCAGGTAAGGGTCTCCCAGCCCCCACTTTCTTGCAGTCAGAAGGGTTAATTAAGTCGCGACTCCTGACAGTAGCTAATCCCAACAGAATGGCAGCACACTGAGAGTGGCGGAGGGCTACCCCTTGCTAGTTCTGTGAGCTTGGGCAAGTCACTTAGCCTCCTCCTTTATGCAACAGCACAGAACTGTCACAGCCTGCTGGCCAAGTTTAAGTGCGCACACACATGAAAGCCCTTTGTACAATGTGGAACTCTGAAGACAGTGATCGGTGCTGTATTCCAGGCCCATCGTATTTGCCCTGAGGGAAATGGAGTTAGGTCATGTAATTCCTCTGCTCAGTATCAGCCTTAGGGAGGGCAGCTGTAAGAAAGTGAAAGTTGTTTCCCATTCATGGTTGAATGACGGCCCCCAAAAGATAACCCAGCCTAATCCTCAGTACCTGGGGATGGGTACCTCTGGAAACAGAATCTTTGCAAATGTAATTAAGTGAAGGATCTTGAGATGAGATCATCCTGGATTTAGGGTAGGCTCCAAATTCAATGACTGGTGTACTCCTAAGAGAAAGGAGAGGGAAATCTGAGACACAGAAGAGAGAGCCATGCGAAGACAGAGGCAGAGATTAGAGCAATGTGTCTGTCTACAAGCCAAGGGACGCCAAGGGTTGCCAGCAGCAGTAGAAGCCCGGACAGAGGCAGGGAACAGATTCTCCCTCAGACCTTCCAAAAGGAACCAACCCTGCTACAAACCTTGATTTCAGGCTTCTGTCCTCCAGAACGGTGAAAGAGTAGCTTTCTGTCGTGTTAAGTGATTAAGTTTGTAATAATTTGTTACGGCAGCCCAAGGAAATTAACACACCATTCAAGTTGGCAAGAGGGGTTGCCATTCTGCTGGGTCCCCTCGGCTGTTCATCCTGGCCATCTGTCCTCGAGGACCAGATTCTCCCTTCGCTGTCAACACTCCATTTGGCAGCGACTGACGCACCGTTGCTAAGTAGCAGCATGATATTGTGACAATGGTGCTCCCCTTTCTCAGAGGCTAGTTCTGGACGGCACTACACGTGAAAACAAGAGCTGAGAGCAGTGGTTCTCAGACGTTGCTGTCCATTAAGATTACCTGGGGAGCTTCTAAAAAACCCCATGGCTAAGCTGCAACCCATACTTATTAAACCAGACTCTCCGGGGATGGGACCTGAGCGGCAGTATTTTTTGAAACTCCTCTGATGATTTTAATATGCAATCACATTGAAAGCCAGTGGATTAGAGGTACTTCCTCCCTCCCCAGCAGCCAGACTGGGAGAAGCTGGGAGGCTTGGGGCCCGTCCTTTGCAACCAGGTCTGGTGCCCCCCTAGAAGTGGGTGAAGGAAGCCCAGGAACCGGGATCCTAAGGAGGCATGATCTCCCTGCGGCCATGGCCTAAGGGCTCCACCAGCAAGAGAGGGAAGCTAGAGCTGGGACCCCAAAGGCATGCAGGTGCAAAGCGCTATTTCCGGTACTTTACTTGCTTTGTGAATTTAATCAAGTTACCTAACTTCTTTTTGCTCTCCATTCCGTATTTATAAAGTGGGGCTAATAAAAATACCTACCTCAAGGCACAGCTGTGGCAGATTAAAGGAGAAAATGTACGTGGCGAGCCTGGCTCAGGTGTAGTGAATGGCAGACACTCAGTAAATGCTCCTTGTCCTTCTGTGCCTCCCCGGCCATCTGTACCCTCCTCACTCCCGAGTCTGAACCGGGTGGAAGACACCACAAGGCAGGTGCACTTGTCCCTTTCTGGTTTCACCACCACGGTTCGGGACCTGACACCCTAATCACATGATTTTTACTATTTAAAGAGATCTTTAGCATTACCTTTTCTTGGTTGTTTATTCTTCTGAGATTTCTCTTAAATATACATATCTAACCCTCTTTCCAAATATTCGCATATTTTGTACCTTTTTATTCACTTGGCTTTTCCCACTTAACTATATATCTTGATGATGGCCCAGCAGTATACAGAAATATTCTTTTTATCCCTTTATGGAGCTGCAGAACATTCCACTCTGTGTGTGGATATGCCGCAGTTTATCCAGCCAGGTCCCTATTGGCAAACATTAGGGTTGTTACTAGTCCTTTGCTATAATGAACTTTTTCATATCTTGCCAGCTTGTCTTTGGGAAAGAGTCCTCGGACACCCCCTGCTGCTGCCCCACACCTCACCCCTTTGACAGCTCTGCAAGCCCCTCAGCCTGGTTTGGAGACACTAGAATGCAGCCTCCATGCCTCCTTCCCAGCCTCTGCTTCTTTTTTGTCCTCCAATCTCATATCAGTGCATCGCCTCGGGGAACTGAATTCGTAACCAGAACTCCAGCTGTAAAGGAATCTGAGAATATAGTTTTCAACTTTCTTGTCTCTGCCACACAGGAAAGCATTCAGAAGCAAGTTGGAGTGCCAATCACCGCATCCAGAGTAGGACTTAATTCTTTTGCTTTACAGATGAGGAAACAGGCTTGGGAGAGGTATGTTATTTGCTGACGGTCACATAACTGGTCTGTGGCTGACAGTCCCAGGTTTGCCCCCTTACTGTTCATGCACTTTGTCAATAAGACTCCTTGTGAGCTGGAGTTTCACTGAGTCAAACTCCTTAGAAAGGTAGAAGGCACTCCATACACCACGAACTTTTAACTTTCTCTATAAAACAAAACCCTCCAAGGCCTCCTTCGGGATGTATTATAATCATTTCGTAACTGTTATGGGCTGAACTGTGTCCTCCTCCCTGCACCCCAATTCATATGCTGAAGTCCTAACTCCCAGTACCTTAGAAGGTCACTGATTTGGAGGTAACATCTTTCAAGAGGTAATTAAGTTAAAATGCGGCCACTAGTGTGGGCCCTAATCCAATACAACTGGTGCCCTTTTAAGAGGAAATTTGGACACATCTAGGCAGAGAGGGAAGATGATGCGGAAACACAGGGAGAAGGCGGCCATCTACAAGCCAAAGAGAGAGGCCTCAGAAGAAACCAACTGTGTGGCACCTTGATCTCAGACTTCCAGCCTCCAGAATTGTGGGACATTTCTGTTGTGTAAGCCTCCCAGTCTCTGCTATTTTGTTCTGGCAGCCCTAGCCAGCCAATACAATAACAAAGGACTGGTAAGAAAAAGAAACATGCATTGGTAGAAGACTAATTTGTTCTCTGGTTAGTTGCCTTCCTCCCTGTTTCTGCATGGACATTTCTCCAGTTGCCTTACCTTCTGATGCTACTGCCAAGCCAGACTCTTTCTGGCATCTTTCCCCATGAGGGAATCTCTCTCGGAAAAATGCTCATGCATTTTGTACATGGTGGAAGTCTCTGGAGTGGTGAATTGGCTGCAGGTTCAGATGGTGACAGAAAAGCAATGGGAGCGCCAGAGAGCTTTCGCCTCATTGGGCACTCAGTGAGGATTGTCACTTACTTTTCTAATCTGCCTACTTGGGGAACTGTGGCAATCTTGCCCTAAATGTATCCCCTCTCCCCATTTTCATGGGATGTAAATGTGGCATGCAAAATGCATTTTTAATGACTGAGATCTGCGTGTAAGTGTATTTTCCATCTTTGCTGGGTCATTAGGTCTTTAAATTCTTCAATATTTTAATGATTTTTATAGTCCAGTGATGTGTAGGTTTGTTCGAGTTTTCATTCTCTCCATGCTCCTTTGCCCCTGAGACGCTCCAGCAAGCGCTCATCACAGGGTAATGTAACACACGGCACTGCTTTGACTGGGTCCTTTCCTGGCACCCCGCCTCCTGATCAGACTATTTATCTTCCAGTTTTGGAGCAGAGTAGTGTCTCTTCAGTGGCGCCCCAGGTGAAGAACCGGCCTGTATCTAGGAGCGGTGCTAGAACTACATAAAGCCTTGTTAGTTTTTACACAATGAGGAGGCAGAAACCAAGACCTGTGGGGAATGGCAGGTTCATATCCCTTCGTTGAGTGGAATAGCAGGCAGAACTGCTGACACTATTTAAATAGCTCGCTCTCACCCTCTCCCTCTCCGTCTCCTGCTCCCTCTCCCTCTCCCAATTTTAGTTTTGCAAAAACATGGCTGGATAGAATATGGCAGAGAGCACCGGCCTGGTGGCCAGGATACCCATGCTGCAAAGTCAGCTCTGCCATAAGCCTTTCGAACAATGCTAAGACAAAGGGACTTAGGAGACCATAGATTTATAAAGCAAATGAAGCTCCTTATTTTCTCTGGGGTTCAGTTTCCTCACTTGTAAGAGGCATGCTTTTGTGTAGGAAGATCCAGAGGCCCGTAACTGGAGCCCCTAACATTGGTAAGTTCAAGTTGAGGGCTTTGGGCTGAGAAAGACTGATCTCCCAGAATAGCCTCAATAACCCAGTGAACTAGAAAAGCACCAGGCCTCTCCCTGCTCTGCTTGGCAATGTCGTTAGAAAGAGTTTGGGAAAAGTAAGAACCAAGATGGAAAATGGATACTCTAAGGGAATGCCTGGTCATCCACACTGCCTGCCTCTGGTGTTTCTTCGGTTCAGCGAGTCTTATTTTAGTACCTGGTAAAGACAAGGCAGAATGCTCTGTATTGAAAAGGTAAAGACAGGTAACTGTTCCTGACATTGCAGAACTCCCAGTCTTGGTACAATTTTGAGTGTTTTACCACAAGCGAGAAAGCTGAGCATTGTTCGTTTTGGGGTCAAATCCACCGGGAAAAATTATGGTGTATCAGAACACCTTTTTGCTTGCTTTTAATTCCTAGATTCACATCTCTTCAGGGCTGTGATAATTACCAGTGCTGTTCACCAAATATTTCCTGTTTTCATTCTACTGAGCACACAGTAGGCTCATATTTTCCTGACCTACTGAAGTTAAGCATGGTCATGTGACTTGCTTTGCCAATGAAATGTGAACAGCATATGTTTTACTTCCAGGCCAAAGCTTTAAGAACAATCGCACGGCTCCTGCATGGCTCTTTCCCTCTGCCATGTAATCAGCAATACTCCAGAAGGCGAAAGCTTGCTAGCCTGGGTCTCCCTGAGGACAAAGTGGAGTAGAGACCTTACTGATCCATGGTGGACATGTAGTATGAGCAAGAAACAAATTTTTGTTGCTTTAGGCCATGGAGATTTTAAAAACTTTTGTTACGGAAAATTTCAAACATACATATATGAAAGCAGAGACAATAATGTATCCAAACTCTATACCCATTACTTAGCTTCAACAATTATCAAAATATAGGCTTTTGTGATTTGGGGCTTGTTTATTATTAAGTTAGTGCAAAAGTAATTGCGGTTTTTGCAATTATTTTTAAACTTTTAAACCACAATTACTTTTGCACCAACCTAATAATACAGGACGACATAGACTAATCTTGCTTAAAGCAAGAGGACAGAATGTTACAGAAATACTGAATGAGTGACAAGTAGGTAAAGAGAGTGGAAACAAAATTTATGAAATATGATTTTTACGCCATATTTTTCTTGAAGTTGTTTTGTTTGTGTGTTTGTTTTTATGCTTTTAGGGATTCAGGAGAGCTCAACACCTGCGTGGATTGGTTGAGGCAAAAATTGCTGGACACTCAGCATGGGGCTGCTCTGTGGAACCATTGTTTTTGGTCTCAGCTAAGTCCATCTTCAGCTCACCCTTCAGCTCTTCTGGCACTCGGAGTTCATCTTCTCATTATCTACACAACAATCTTCACGGGAAAAGAGACGGGTGCCCTGTGGCTGTGTGCACAGACCTGCCTCCATTTTCCTGCCTCGCTTCCTACGGCTCTCACTAGGGGCTATGTGGCTGCTGCTGACTTTAGGAGGCAGCCCCCGAAACTTAGGCCTATGGAACAGGAAGTGCTGTTCTCTCCAGAGTTACTTTTATGTAGTTCATTTTGAGTCACATGGGCACCTCACGGTACATATGTCCTTATCCTTAAGTACACCGGCTACAATGACAGCAATGCAGCAGACTATCCCAGCGAAACCTCGACTTGTGGCCTACCCCACTGAGAATGTATGTTTTAATGTAAATGTATATATGTAAATATGTATGAAATATACGTATAGTACATGGGTGTGTTGCTGACCTTTCTATTCTGTTCTACTGGCCTGTTACTAAGCCAGCACCACCCTGTTATTTCTATGGTTTTTTATTTGATTGAGCAAGTCTCCCTTCTTTACTCTTCTTTTTTTAAGTTAACTTAAGGATGTATTTATTGAATAAATAAGAGATGAAAAAGAGATCCAAAAAGAGAGCCTCAAAAAGAGATCCAACTGGAAGTTTGAGTGGGATTGCACTGAACTTGTAGGTTAATCATTCATTTAATTAGGGCTTTATAGAGCCATCCAAGAGAAGTCACTCTACAGTAGGTCATCCAGTCCAAAAGTGTGGAATGTGCTCGACTTATTCAGATCATTTTCTGTTTCGTTATTAGAATTTTCAAAATTTGTAGAGAAGTTTTTGTGTATTTTTGGTTAATGCCCAGATATTTCATAATTCCTATTGCAACTGTGAATGATATCTTTTAGTAATATTTATTGGTAGCTGTTGTGGGCCTGAGAGACGCTGTCGATTTGGGCAGGTTGATCTTGCATCTGGCAATCTTGATGAACCTTATTAGTTATCATTTGTTTTTGTTAAGTTGACATTCTGGCTTTCTGTTTCTGTGGTTAGAAGCACCCCTCCCCCTCATTTAATTTCTGTGTTGCGTGTAGTGAGGGTTTGGGGGTGGGGGTGACTTACTAGAAAGAACTGGAAAAGCTCTGCTCCTCCCACTACTACAGAGAGGGGCTTAGGCCTCTGGGATGGTGACATCTGGGTTCTCCATAGATTCAGAGACTTGCCAGTCAAGCCACCTACCACTGTGATGGGAGAAAAGGTGGCCTAAATTTCTCTGGTAGCAGGGGATGTCACCAGAAAGAGAGAGGGAGAGATTTAGAGAAGAGGAAAAAGACAGAGGAAAGGGAAAGAGGAGGATTTTGATGGGTGGGGGTTAGTCTGGGGCCTGATTCAGGGGCGGTAGATGGTAAAAGAGTCTGGTTTCAGAAGAGTAACTGGACCAGAGACACACCATCCAGCAGTATTGCCCAAAGCAGCCCTGGTCGCCTAATGTGGGGACAGGAACGGAGCTCAAGCACCTGGGAGAGGCACAGGCACCTCCAACCCCTCCCACCACCAGCCCACACTGACTGACTGGCAGAGGCCCTGCCCATGACTGCTCTGGTCACCATGCAGGGCTGTGATCCTAAGGCTCAAGCTGCCCGGTGGCCCAGGGACTTCCCAGGGTCTAAACCACCTGCATCTTCAGAGCTCCTGCAAGTCAGAGCTGGATGCACAAGACACAGCCAAGTTGCAGGACCTCACACTTGGTCCTGACAAGTTTACGGAGGGAAGGTCAGGAGTTGAGAATGTTTTAACCAGGCAGCTGGTTTGCCTTGTTTAATGGGTAGCTGTAGCTGAGTATGAAGGTTGCTTTGGTTGGGAAACTTTCTCTGTACACCTGAGAGATGGTGAAATGGGGCCGCCCTCTGCTCTGCGCAGTATTAACTGGGCTGCTGCAGGCAGGATGGGAAGGCCTTGGTTTAACAGTAGTGATTGGTGACTAATTTCGGTCAAGGGCTGAGTGGCTGTAACATCAGGAAGTGAAGTGGGTGTTCCCTCCCTGCCACTCTCTAAGGGTTTACCCTGGATGGACTGATGACCTTATTAGTGCAGCTGTTCTTTGCTGACCTCTGTTCCTCTCTTTGCTGCTTTATGGCTTTTCATGAATTCTGTACCACAGGCACCCAGAGCTCTGAATGTATGGAAACTCCCTTAGGAGAATTTGCTTTTTTAAATAGCGATTGGACGAGCAGCGATAGCCAGGCAGTCTGTTCATGTGGGGACACAGACAGATACCCTCACCTCTCACTCAGATGCCAGACCCCTTGGGTCTCAGGGGGAGACAGGCCTGCCACTGCTTGTAAGCAAGCTATGAAGAGGCCAGACTTTCCTTGTACATTTATAACCCCAAAATAAGGAGGCTGTTTTGGAGCAAAGAAGCCAGAAAAAGGATCAATGGAATGAGAGAAAGTAAGGTCCAGTAAGGTGAAGGCTCTGAGCCTGTTGAGGTGCTTCTGAGAGCTGAACAGCCAGGCCAGGCCGACCCGAGGCCTGCCTGTGGGTGAGGCCTGCGGGCTGTGCTCCTTGTTTCCTGTGCGGCCTGTCTCTACATGCTGAATGACTGTGAAACAACGTCTTGCAGTGACTCAGCTTTATAAATAGGACATTTACAGTGAAGATTATAGGAAATTCCCAGGGTCTTCTGCCTGGGCCTATTTTAGGTGTGCAGCTTACACAAGTGAAGTCCCAGCCACCCTCCTTCAGCCTCCCTCCATACAGCCTCATTGGGCACCCACTTTGAGGCTGATCTCTTCTGCTCCGTGACTGGAAACTTCCCAAGGGGAGGTCTGAGAGGCAGCAGGAAAGGAGATGTTCCATCCGGCCTTGTTCAGACTCTCCGGAGAGCAACTCATACTTGGCTCACAGCCCCATGAGCCACAACCTGTGCTGAGCTCTTAACTGTGTCGTCTCTTTAACTTTCACTTACTCCCAGGAAGAAAGAGCTTTATTATTCCCATTTGGTAGATGGAGAAACAGGAATCCAGACCCTTGTCTGACTCATTCTGGATCTCAAGGATAACCACAGACTCAACTTCCCCTGAGCACAGAAGGCAAAGGGATCACAGTAAACAAAGGGGAGCCCTCCGTTTTCTGGAGAAAAGATAGGAGAAAGGTATCAATACCCTGCACTTTTGGTTATATTTCCCTTTCCTCCTTTGCTCCAGTGACACATTTCTTGGCAGGGGGCCTTTTATGGAAAGCCAGACTGGAGCTCTGAGTGTTTCCACGGCCCCTGCCGTACCTGGGCTTGCAGGAGAAGCTGAGAGGGCTGGCTACACCAGGGCAGGAGGCTCTGCAACTGGAAGGTTCAGGCCATTGCAGATTTATAACCTAAATACTTTTCAAATATTTGTCCAGCACCTCCCAGTGTGCTTTGGAACAAGCCAGGAGCAGCCCTTGCTGAGTCATGAATGCTGCATTAAACAGAAATGTGGATGCAATGCCTTTTTGGCTCCCTTGTGATTAGCTGGGGTCTCTCTCAACAGGGGCCTGGTTACAAGGAGAGGGCTCTGCTGCGAGGCTGCTGATAAGGTGGCACCTTTCACATTCTTGGGACAAAGCTGGCCTCCCTACACTGTCATCAAGTGGCTGGCACTGCCAGTGCTTTTCTGAACTACAGAGCTGGGTTTCCAGCATTCTGTGAGATTTCTCCTTCTAGATGCCCTCAAAGCTTCTGAATTCATCATGATCAAAATAGGACAGCCCAAACTTGTCTTCCTGTATTCTCTCTTTCAATTACTGGCCTCACCTTCTCCTAGTCACCCTGTTTAGAAAATGCTGAATCAGCCTTAATTCCTCTGCTCCTCTCGTCCTCCTCCTGCCCCCTATATGTGATTGATTTTCCCTCCTGGTTTCTTTGTCTTCAGGAAGTCCCCAAGCCTCCCCTCATTTCCTGGAATACATAGCTGACACTGAGTCCTGGCCATACAGCTCCCTTTCCCTCCCTTTTTCTGACCCAGAGGTGGGTGCGCAACCCAAGCTGAGGCCATCAGAGCCCTTCCCCAGGATTTTCCAAGCTGAAACAGAGTTGAACATTTCTTTCTTCTCTGTTTCCTAGCTGGAAGGCTGGGAATCTAGAGAGGCCTGTGGCCATGTACCTTGCTGCCTGGACAAAGACTGTTTGCAGCAGGGGAGAAGGAGACCATTCTGCAGAAAGAAGTTCTGACGCATGCAGAGACAATTCCCGAGCAGATGGACTTCCTAATTCAGCCATGCCTGAGCCCAGCTCTGTCCTCCCTCCGATCCATCCTCCTCAGAGTCACCAGGATTCTGTACCATTTTCTCCAACTTTTTGTTTTAAAAAAGATCAAACTACAGAGAAGTTTACAGAATAATCCAGTGAACACCCACATAGCCTTCACCCAGATTCACCAACTGTTAGGAATTTAGCCACCTCTGTATTTTCTCTCTCTGTATACGTACACATTTTTGTCCTGCTCTATTTGAAAACAAGTTGCTGAAGTGATGACACTTCTCCCTTGAATATTTCAATGTGTATCACCTAGGAACTTGAACATCTTCTACATAATTATAATATCATTCAAGAAATGTAAGAATGATATATTATCTAACATATGTCCATATTCATTTTTTCAAGGGCAATGTGAATATGGATATGTTATATAATATTATTATATTTGTTTTTTTCCTTCTTCAATTTGAGATCCAATCAAGGATGATACATTCCATTTAGCTGTCCCTGTCGTCTAGAAGAGTTCCCCCATCCTTTTTTGTATTTCATGGTGTTAATGTTTTTGTAGCATATTCCTCAATTTGGATTTATTTTTCCTCATGATTAGAACCATGCTACATATTTTTAGCAAGAGTACAACTGAGATGATGTTGGATTCTTCTCAGGGAATTACATTAAGAGCACATGATATCAGTTTGTCCCATTACTGGTGTGATTCCCCTATTGTGGCAGATTGCTCCCCAATATCCATTCTCTGCATCTTCAGTTATGAAACCCCACTTCCCCACAAGAGCTGTGCACATGGCTTCCCAGAATTGAGTCTGCATTTCCCATGTTCTCTTGCAGCAAGGTGTGGTTGTGTGACTAAGTTTGGAGCAATGGCTTCAGGTGTATTGTGCAACGTCTGGAAATTGTCCTTGAAGGATGGGGAACATGCTGTTTTCCTTCTCTTTTCTCCTTCCTGCAACATAAAACAGCAACCGCCATCCTCCCTGGTGCTTCCGAATCCTCTCCTCTGCCTTGTTTGTCTCCACAGCACGTAACGGCACCTGAGGTGCTCAATGACGGACTTGTTGAATGCATGCATGCTGGATTCTAGGATGGCGCCAAGTCTTTCCGTTGTCCACTTTGAACTTAACAGGAGCCAGAGTCAGGTTTTTCAACAAATAAAAATCAGGAACATACCAAGCAGCAATTCTTTGCTATTTCAAAGAAAAGAATTTCTTATACCTTTTCTCAAGTTTTTTCTACTCCCATCCCCCTCCATAGGAAAGGGGAAGTGACTGAGCAGAAACATGGAAGGGGAATCATTGAGGGGTCAGGGTAAAGAGCTTCAATTTTGTTCTTTGCCCAGTAGGAAACCACCCAAGGGCTTGAAGCAGAGAACTGGCATCTTAAGGTCACACTGGCTGTGGTGGGGAGAATGGGTGTGGCCACTAAAGAGTGGAAATGGGGCTATCCAGTCCAGGCAAGAGATGAGAGTGACTTAAACTCTGGCAGAGGCCACAGAAATGGAGAGAAGTGGATGGATGGAAGACATTTTTTGGACATAGCGTAAAAGAAACGGGGGATGCAGAGATCAAGGAAGTGAGAGTCCAGGAAGAAGGAAGACACTGTGGAGTGAAAGGGAAGATCACAAGATGCAGGGACCAGCCCAGATCTGCCTATAACTCAGGGTCCGGGGAATCTCTGTGTTGCAAAGGGTACTTGTTGGTTGCATTGTTCTTATGTCTGGATGAAGCAGGTGGAATGAACTGAGCTCTTTTCTGTCATCCTAGCAAGTTATACCTCACCCACCCAATCTTTGCCACCAGGTACTACTAACCCAGAGGACTCAGCTTGCCAGCTTGCAGGACAACTTCTCTGGGGAAACCAGTGAAGACTGAGAGTGCCTGTTCTTTCCTCCCACAGCCGGCAGGATGGCCTCGCCCCTTAAAACCCACATACAAAAATGGGAACAAAGGCCAGCCCACAGCAGTACCCCAGGAATAAACGGGAGAGAGAACAGTGGTTATACCTGTGAAATCAACCTGAATTTTGGTTATCTTGAGTTCAAAGTGTGGCCTTCCTGCCTGCCGAAATCCCTTCCTCTGCTCAGGTTCTGAGGACTTGCCTGAATCAGGGCACCAGGCTGGCTTCCTCAGCAGAGGGCTACAGTGGGGTTTCCATTTTCATTCAAATATCAATGTCAAAGAAACCTCAAGGTCTCCTTTCTGTAAACCAGTGAGAAATTTCCAACAAGGGAAGAAATACAAAGGAGAAGTGTAGGGGGCTAGGTGGGGTGGGAAGACAGGAAGATTCAGGCGGAAGAGAGAAAAGGGAGAGGTATGTGGAGCTGAGCGTGTTGTGAGAGCCAACCGCCAGCTGTCCAGGCTTCTGGCAGCTGTTGACTTCTGAGAAGTGGCCACAGGGAAGTAATGAGTTGGAGAGCATTCCCACAGGCTTGCTAAGTAATGAGTTGGAGAGCGTTGCCCATGCAGAATGGGAGGAAATGCAGTCCTGGTTTGATCTAACCATTGGTCCGTCTTGAATCATTATTAAAAGCTGTCATTTTCTCCCTCCTTGGTGGCAAGGTTAGTGGAAAGAAATGAAACTAAAAGTAATGTCTTAAACCTATTAATTTAGAATGGTCAGAAAGAAAAGGAGCCTGCAGGAGAAAGAAAACCCCTGCCTTTATTTCCAGTTAATTGGGCCAAGTAAAACACTCTCCTTCAAATTACTGAGCTGTTCTCATTGTTCTCTGGCATGTATGTGCACAGAGCACTGTCTGGCTCCAAGACTGCGTGTGCTCAAGTGGGCTCAGGACTGTCACTTAACTGAGGACAAACAGCACGGTGGGATCCAGCTTTTCTTAACATGCCTGCAGGAAGTTAACAAGAACTCCAAGGAAAAATAAGTTTGAGAAGCACGGGGTTCAGAAGAAGTGAAATGTGTTTCTTTACTATATAGAACCTTAAATATACTCATATGCAATATGAATCTCCAAGAAGGGTGTGAAAGAGCATTGATTTTCTACCCAATATTATCACCTATTCCACTTCTTTGCTCAAATAGCCTGGATTTTTTAAATTTTTTTTTATTTTTTGGTTATTATACCTGCATGTTTCGTGGGCTCCTTCCCAGTGCCAGGAAGGTATGTTGGTTGGTCTAAGCCAGGGGTGTCCAAACTGCGGCCCACGGGCCAACTATGGCCAGCAATCCATTGTTAATTGGCCCGCAGCAAATTCCAAAAATATATTTAGTTTACTTAAATAAACCAGGTGAGGCAATACATACTTCACCTCGAGTGAGTGGCCCGGCTGTTTGTGTATTTTACTGCATATGGCCCTTGGTGAAAAACATTGAAAAAAGTTTGGACACCCCTGGTCTAAGCCATCCTTCTTAATAGTGATGGCTTTAGGTATCTAAACGTGCTGCAGCTGAGTGCTTGCCTCTTCCTGTCTTTGGACGTTACCACATGTAGTCATGAGCTTGGAGCTGTCGCAGGCATATTAGAATCATGCGGGAAAAGCCGAGAATGACCAAAGAAGCTGCTCTTGATCCCTGATGTGCTTACACTGTTGCATTATTAACTCATTGAGTTAATATACATTATTAACTCATTGAGTTTGTTTCTTCACTGTTCAGGCCATGCAGTGTTCTGTGTTTTTTCAGCTCATAACACCTGGAAACCAAAGGGGACACAAATATACAGACATTCCTAAATTCATTTGACCACAGGTCCCTCCAGACTATCCCTCACCGAGAACATTTTGGGAAAGGCCGATGGAGTGGGGGACATGAAGTTGGGAGTCAGAGCTCAGGTGCTACTTTAGGTTTTAAAAATCACATCAGCTCCTTGGCCTCATTTTCAATTTTGTGAAGAGAACGTGTTAACTAAGATGACATAAGCCAAGTGCCTAATACTGTGCATGGCACATAGTAGGTGTGTCACAAATCACTGTTATTAATAAAATGGGGGAGAGGAGGAGAGGAATCATCCAGTTTCAAAAACCTCATTTCTGCCTAAGAGTTCTAACCATTCCAAAAAGAAAAGCCTGTGTTCTCTGGTCCATACCAGTTTATAGCACCCTCTAGCCCTCCACTCAGCAGGTAATAAAGGTAATAAAGATCCATTGGTGTCCTCAGTGAGGCCCCCAACCCCAGGGCCCACAGTTAGCTCATTCTTCTGCTAAAGCAATTCCAGGCTGCTGCTGGGTCAAGCTCCCTGCAATCCCTCTATGCATGCCAGTGGCTCCGGGACACTCCTCGGTGAGAACTGTCACAAGTACCAGATTCCCAGGCTGCCCCAGGACAATGTCCAGTCTAGACATTCATGTGGATACCAAGGGATTGAGTTCCCCCTCATCCAGTGCTCTGAGACTCAGAGCAGCAGCTGACAGACAGCTGACCCCGGCTTGGCTCTCTTCCTCTTTCTCTGTTCCACTGAGACATTTTATTTGTATGTCTGTATCACATCCCTAGAAAAAGAATCCCAGGATTTTCTCTCCTGTGTGTGTTCACACATGATGCCAGCTAAGGTCATCAATCAACATGATGAAACCAAACAGATGGGACAGGAGCAGATTGTTTTGCCATTTTTCTAGATCTTTGACTTCCACATCAAATCTGGGGCTCCATACTGGTTTCACCCACACATTTTAAATGTGTTGGTGAGGTTCTCAAAAATCCCCAGCTCTGTGATCAAAAATCGATTTCAGATTCATCAGTGTAACCATGCTTCATTATCGCAGTTAGAAACCGGATGACTCTGGAGCACGGCCTATTAATCTGGCGTTTGCCTCTCTTTTTGGTGTTGTTGATGCTCTTGAGAACATTCATGGCATCACAGCAGCAGGGAAAAATGACTGGCAGACCCGGACTTTGCTCTGTCCTTTGGGCTGAGGAACCGCAGGGAAGGTGTAGCGGCACGTGTGTGCATGCCCACCACACCCAGACATGGTCACGGCTCAGTAGAGATACCCTTTGGAAAGAGTGAGGTGGACCACACAGTGTGATTATCCCCCTTTTACAGACCAAGGACAGAATTCAGAGCCGTAAAGGGGTCTTCCCGGGGTGACATTCAGTCAGTGTCAGAGCCACTTGTGAGAACAAGCCTCTGGCTCCCAGGCCATCGCTCTTCCCACCCCATTAAGAACAGGGGGTCAGCAATGAACAGGACACTCACTGTTGGAGGATGGGGGAGGCAGATATTTAAAGCATTTCTACTGAACCCTCTGAGAGCATCTGCCACTACCTCCGCCCCTGCCTCCTCCTCGCATCTCTGAGGGGAGACGAGACCACGCCCCACGTGCAGGTTCTCAGGGGAAAAGCAGACAGGGCTGAAGAGGAACTGCAGGACCCAAGAGGCCAGGTGAGGCAGGGGACCCTGCATGTTGGGGACACCTCCTGTGGGGTGAGTACTGGCAGAGAAGAAAGGGGGTACCAAGACAGGGCATGGGACCTCGAGAAAAAAGGGGTGTGCCCTTGACTTTGGGATATTTGGGGATTAAATGCATTCACTGCCTCTTTGGGTAACGCTTTAAATACGCCAGTTCTCTGTGATTTCATTACAGGAGTCCTTACTTGGGAAATGTTACAAGTGCAGTTGTGGTGATACCCAGTGTGCAGTAAGAGGAATACTTGATGAGTGTGTGTCAGTCTGGGAAAGCTTGAGCAGAGTTTTCAAGCTGTGCTGCTTATCCTCTAAAGTGCATTGGAGTCCCTGGGGTCTGATTCAATAGGGCTGGGGTGGGGCCTGCGATTCTGCGTTTCTAACAAGTTCTCAGGTGCTGCTGATGGTCTGGGTAGCAAAGTTACAAAGGATGAGTAAGACTAATCTCACTGAAAAGGGGGGTCGTTCAGAGAGGACATTCCTGGCAGCAGGCAAGATAGAGCACCTTTGACTCTTTCTGGAAAATCTGAGCACAGAGAAACATAAGTTCTCCCCCTCGGAGGCTTGAAGGCTTGTGAAGTGATGAGGCTAGCCTCCTAGAATCAGCTTGGAGGAGGGAAGAACTCGGTAAAGGGACCTATAAAATCCATCTTTCTGCTATGATTTGACCTTGTAACGTACATTTTCACACTCCAAGGCAAATCATGCATCAGCTCTCTTAAATTTCTCACTTTCTTCACTTATGGAACAATCTGTTAGTTTCCAGTCCTTAGGCACCCACAGTCAGTTGGAAGAAACAGAGCAGGAGTTGGACGTCTATGGTGTTGTGTGTTGAGTGCACAGAAATCTAAATAAAACTGAGGTTTCAGGGAAGGCTTAGTGGAAGAGGTGACTCCTGTTAGATTTTGAAGGAGGAATAGATGTTTTTTGGATGACAAATGGAGGTGGGGAAAAGGAAATACTTTAGGAAGAAGAAACGGCACCTGCCAGGCACGGGATCATGACCTCGGATGTTGGTCAGGAGCATTGAATAATTAGATATGGCTGGAATAAAGGGCACCTATGAGGCAGGGACTGGAAATGAGCCCAAGTCGGGAAGGAGGCAGAGCCCATCATGAAGGGCAGCATTGTATGCAAAGATACTAAATTTAAAATACAGTCATGTGCTGCATAATGGGACCACAAATGCTATGGTGTTCCCATAAGATTATAATGGAGCTGGAAAATTCCTATTGCCTGGTGATGTCATAGCCGTGTTAATGTCATTACTCCCGGATTTGTGGTCATGCTGGTGTAAACAAACCTACAGCACTGCCAGGTGTATAAAACATGGCTCATACAATTCTGTACAGTGCATAGTACTTGATAATGATAATACATGACCATGGTACTGGATTAGTGGTTACTATACTTTTTATCATTATCTTAGAGTGTGCTCCTTCTACTTACAAAAAAAGTTTGCAGTAAAATAGTGTGCTGTGTCATGCTGCCAACAGCCTCATACATCTCATGTTTACCTAATCTTTTTTTAATTTGTATTTTTAATTTTACTTTTTTACCTGGTCTTTTGACTGCATCATTTTCTCTTGCGCTCGATTTAATCTCACGTTGTTTCTTAAGTTCAGTGTACCCTAAGTGTACAGTGTTTATAAAGTCTGTACTACTGCACAGTAATGTCTTCAGTTTTCACATTCACTTGTCACTCACTCACTGACTCACCCGGAGCAATTTTCAGTCCTGCAAGCGCCATTCATGATAAGTGCCCTCTACAGGTGGACCATTTTTTTGTTTTGTTTTTGATACCATATTTTTACCTTTTCTATGTTTAGATATGCTTCGATACACGAATACTTACCATTGAGTTACAGTTGCCCACAGTATTCAGTGCACTAACATGGTTTGTAGTCTCGGAGCAATCGGCTGGCTGTGTAGTAAGCCAGATCACCTAGGTTTGTGTGAGCGCTCGGTGATGTTTGCACAATGACAAAATTGCCTAACAATGCATTTCTCAGAATGCATCCCCATCGTTAAAGTGACGCATGACTGTAATCTTGAAAACTCTGAGGCGCTATTTAAGGCCAGCTGGATGTGGGGCATTGGTGAGGAACAGGCAAAAGGCTTTTGCAGTGATCACTGAGCATGAAGGGGACTTGACACAAGACAGAACAGGCTCAATCCTCAACATTTCCTGACGGCCCAACCCCCAAACATATCTCCACTTTTCTCCCCGCAGCCAGCAGCCAAACAAGTCACCATCTCTTTGGCCCAGGCTCCCACAGTAGCCCCCTGACCGGTTCTGCTGCTTCCACGCTTGTACTTCACAACCTGTTCCCCATAAGGCAGCCAGGTGACCTTTTAATAGTGTGAGCTGTATCAGGTCCCTCCTCTGCTTAAAACCCTTCAGTGGCTTTCCATTGACTGCTCGTGGAATACAATTTCATCTCCTTACCACAGTGCACTTAGGATCTGGTCCTTCCTACTTGTCTGACCTCGTTTCCACCTGTACTGTGTTGTTGTCTGCACTCCTAACATTTCATCCTTCTTTCTGTTCCTTAAGCATGCCCAGCTCATTCCCATTTAGAGCATTTTGCTAGCTCTTCCTTTTGCCTGGATCCTCATACAGCTGTCAATTCTTTCAAGTTGTAATTTTAAAACAACTTTAAAATCTCTTTAAAACAAAGAGATTTTCCTTGACAATCCCTTCAATCTACAGGAGCTACTCAGTGGTTCTCTGTCAAATCACCCTGTTTCAATTCTCTGGGCAGCTTTTATTACTATCTGGTATTTTCCTGTTTATTTGTCTGTAGATTTATTGTCTCCTTCCTTTGTAGTTGATAGTCTCCAAAGATAGCTGCCATCAGTTTCTTCTCAGTGTATGCACATGCTGGTCCACCAATCAGTCACTAGGTGGAGTCTGTTTCTCCTTCTATTGAATCTGGCTTACGACTTCTTATTACTTTCTTTGACTGACAGAATTCAGTAGAAAGGATGTTATGCCAGTTCCGGACCTAACTTTTAAGAGGCCTGTCAGCTTCCTTTACTCTTGAAAGCTGGCTGGCATGTAATAAGCCTAACTACCCTAAGACCACCATGTTACGAGGGAGCCCAAGCTTGCGTGTGTGGGAGCACTGAAGTGACAGACATGTAGCGATACCTGAATGTCAATGAGTGAGTGATCCCAGCTGACACCCAGAGCAGCAGAAGATCTGCCTAACTTACCCCTGGTGCAATTCCTGACAGAGAACTGTGAGACGTAATCCTGTTGTTTGAAGTCAAAGTTTTGGAGTTTTGTTATGCAGCAGTAGGTAACTGAAGCTCCCACTAAAATGAAGCTTCATGAGCTTTGCCTGGCAGTACCTGGCACACACATACACTAGTTGAATACATGAATTTGGGGGAAATGTTGCTGACCATTGGCCAGAAGTCTCAATAAATAAAAATGCTGATGTTTGACAGTATGAATACTGGTAACCAGGGAATCAAAGTCAGAATGTGGGATATTGGCATTGTATGTGTGTGTGTGTGTGTGTGTGTGTGTGTGTGTGTGTGTGTAAATAAGTTTAAGGATACTAGAGTTTAACATTTCAGTTCTGAGTTTTAAGAATATATAGGATATGGACATAAAATGAAGAGAAGACAAAGGTCACTGAAGTTGAGGAGGTGAACACACTTGATGCTCGGATATTGGCTGAGGCAGCCATTAGAAAATTAAACTTTCCCAGGAAGGTGGGGAGAGGCACTGGAAGTTTCCACTGAGAATTGTGAGAGGCCCGTGAAGAAAGGTAGTATCCTTGGAAAGATCTAGTTTCAACGAAGGCATAAAGTATTTAGTGAAGAGTCAGAGGGAATAAGATGGAGAGACAGTTCACAATGGAACAGAAGACGGCACCCCAAAGGAAGGGGTTTTCGGGGAAGGCTGCAGTGGGAGACAAGTAGGTGGTGGTGTGTCGGGAGAGATTTGTGCAGAGAGCAATGCTGGGCTGAGAGACGAGCAGAGCACAGATGAGGCTTTCACTGAGCAGAAGTGAAGGATGACTCTAATGAGATCATGACGGAAGTTCACTGGCCTCCAGATTTTGGCTGGCCTGGAGATATAAAAATTTGGTTTTCCTGCCAACACATTCAGAAGATAGATAATGTTTGCTGTTGGCAGTGGAGTCAGCAATCTGAGACCTTTGCTCAGGATTCCAAACGAAACTGGCGAAAGGAGGCAGGTGGGGCGTGGTTGGCCCAAGTCAGTAAACACCCCACTGACCCTCTGGCTTTGGCACAGCAGCTCTGAGTAGAGAGGGGAGGAGCCAGAAGGCTGAGAGCTGGGGTGCTGAAGGTCAGGACTCATGTGGGCTTCTGGATTCTGTGAAGCAGCTTTAGACGAAGGGCTGGCTGGGCTGGTCAGAGTTAACTCTGTGGGTCTGGTCCCCTAGCTGTCTACAGAAAGGTAAACTGGCCTGAGTTACATATTTTCAAATCCTTTCAAACAATACACTTTATTATTCTTCTTTCATATTATCAAAGTAAAACATGTTTAACACAAAAACTTTGTTTTAAAATCTCCAAGCAAAGAGGCCTCCCACCCCATGCTCCTCATCCCTGTCTACCTCTATACACAAAACAGGGAGCATGAGGAAGAGTTTAGTCCTTCACGTACTATTAAATTCCCAGTTTAATAACCCAGGCACAATCTCTTTGGGCTATTCTGTTTCTTGCCCTGATTCTCAAGTCAAATGGAACCAAACAAAGGATGAGTAATAGAACTAAACAATAGATTCCTTCAAGCCCTGCTGGTCTGTTATTCAAACTGAAAGGTATTTACTAAGCTCCCACCCATTTGTCAGGTCTGTTTTGATTACAAATGACTGAAACCCAAGGTAAGCTGACTTAGGCCATGAAGGAAATTTATTGGTTTATACAAATTTTTAAAAAGAGTCCAAAGGGTCAGTTCAGTCAACTACTTAAATGATGTTGGCAAGAATTTCTCTCCCCACCACCCCATCTCCTCAGCTCTGGTTTTTCAGTATCAGCTTTAACCCAAGCAGGGTTTCCCCAGTTGGTGACTCCCAGGTGCTCTAGGCTTATTTCCTGCCAACTGAGTAGCCCCAGCAAAAAAAACACCTTTCTGAGGTATAGCTCTCATTGGTTGTGCTTGGGTCACTTGCCCATCTCTGAACAAATCATGACCAGGAGGATGCAATGCTCTCATTGGCCAGACCAGGATCACATGCTCACCTCTGGGTAGGCAGTCCCTCCAAGCCACATATATAGGAAATTGTGGTTGCACAAATAAAAACTACAGTTACCAGAAGGAGGGGCATGGCATGCCAGGCTGATGCCATCAACAGATAGCTGCTACACAGGCCAGATTCATGGATGGGGTACCTGTGCAATCACACAGGGCCTGGTGCTTAAAAGGACCCCATATATGGCATAATGCTCTGCTGTTACCGTTTTGAAATTCTTAAGTTTTGAAGTAGGGGTCCTACATTTTCATTTTTCACTGGAGCCTACAAATTATGCAGCCGACCTTACTGCTCCACTACTGTGTGCACCGGGAAGGCTTCCAGAAACACATAAAACCCAGTCCCCTCGGAGACAGGGAAACAGAAGGCACATTGGGGAAAAATCAAGTAGTCTGTGTTTGTTGAAACCTGTAAGGATATAGTGGAAAGTTCATTCACTCATTAGTTCATTTACTCATTTATTCATTTAAAACTTTATTAAGGGGAGGTCCTGCTACTGCCAGAGAGCGGGAAGAGAAAAACAAATGGCTGTGAAGATCCTCTAGAAGGTCAGTATCTCAGAGAGAGAGAGAGAGAGAGATGTACACAGACACAGAAAGGCAGAGTAAGGGTTGGGATAAAAATAAGCACCAAAAGCTGTGGTAGCACAGAGAAGACCCCCCTAACCCAGCCTGGAGGTGGGGACAATGGAGGTGCTCCCAGAGGTAGAGGCATGGGATTGCTCAATAGAAACCAATAGTCATAGAGCACGTTAATCTTTTTGGTTGGCAACTGAGATAAACTTATGGAAATGGTTCCACAGAGCAGGAGACACCATGTAACGTGCTTCCAGATAGAGCCTGTGGATGAGCCATTGTGCAGAGTGTGTGACTCTCCCCAGGAGCACCATTACCCACCCAACCCCAACCCCCAAACCAGCCACGGAATATCCTTCAGGTCTATTACTGCTTCCAGTGCCAGACCTAAGTGTCAAGAATTTTCCAATTATCAACTTAGCAGGTGAAATATTTCTTACATCTTGGGCAGACTATTGGGCACCAATAAACTCATATCACACAATGCAATTTTCTTCTAGCACACTTTTGAGTATTTTTCCCCTTTAAAGTATCATGGACTTAGGCTTTTCACAGACTGAACTGGTTCCAATTAGCTATGATCACTTTTTTTCACAAAAGTAAATTAAATTTTCCCCCAAAATAAAATTAAAATTGCAAAAAAAAATAAAATTAAAACAGGGTGCCTGCCCTCAAGAAACTTACATTCTTTTTGGAAAAACAAGATCTAACATAGATAGAAAAAATTGTGAACAGAAGAAGGCAGCATGCAATGAGTAAGAACATTACTAACATTACTAACATAACAGTAAGAAACTGTTCTATCGTGGAATTGGGCAATACTCTTCCTCCTTAACAATTCTTTGAATGCACTGATTAACATGGGAGTTAAGAAGTTTCCTTTGGGGAGAAAACTTGAATCAGCTCGGCAGCAGGATTTAGATACTTACAAGAGTATGGAAGGAAGAGGGAAGGGAAGATCTGACTGTACAAAGCTCGGGAGCGGGGAGCAGCACAACAGAGTGTCCAGGTGCCAAAGGAGAAATGGCAAATGAGGGCTAAGATAACTCATGGACCAATGTGAAACCTCCTTAAAGCAATACTTAAAGGCTTCAGATATCTATTGCCGAATAACATGTGACCAGAAAACTGAGTGACTTAAAAAAGTTACAATCATTTTATTCTTATTGCTCATGGTTTTGCGGGTTGACTGGGATCAGCTAGGCAGTGCTTGCTCAGGGTTTCTGATCTCTGATTTCCATGATTACAGTCAGATGGTGACTGCAGTTGGAGTCATCTCAAACGCTTCTTTGCTTTTACCTCAGCTGGGGCTTTCTGCCAAATCAAATCTCTCCATGTGGCCAGGCTCCTTCACAGGATGGTGTCTGGGTTCCAGGAACGAGACAGGACATGCAAGCTGCCAGTTTCTGAAGGCTTGGAACTGGAAAATGGTGTGGCATATCTTACCTACATTCTATTGGTCAGGCACCTTCAGAGACCAGATTCAAGGAGAGGCGATATAGAACGCCACTTCTGCATGGGAGGGGTGTCAAAGAAACTGGGGGCCATTTTTAAAAATGGAAACACTGATTTTTAAGTTTGAAGTGCATTATGTGAATTCTCTCATTTAATTCTTACAACTATTAAGGCCATTTTACAAATGAGGAACCAGGCAGAGAGAAAACAAGTGACTTGCTCAAGGTCACATAACAGTCTAGCTCTAACACCTATGTGTTTAGCTGCTACTACTACTGTCTGTTGGGTTCCTAGTACGTGGAGAAAGAGGAATCTTCAACGGGCTGAGATCCTGAGTGGATGGGGACCCTGAGCAACTCTACACAGGACACCGACATGAATCTGATTGCATTGGCCCAGAAGGTGTTCACTCAGAGCCCACAGCACTCAGGTCATACAGCGCATGATACAGCCTTTTCACTGGGAAGGGATATGGAGAGAAAGGAAAGACATAGGTGTGGGTGGACTGGCCCAGGAGGCCTTTGTGAGTACTTTCTTTGGCTGGGCCTTGAAGGGCAGGTAGGATTTGAGTTGTAGAAAGGAATGGAAAAGAATTACTAAGGTTTTATTACAGGCACTCTCAGGCTCCCAGGCTTTGGTCCTCATTTGCTCCAGGGGAAGCCCCTTTTCCTGATGGAGTACATCAGGATCTCCTGTTAAAAGTTAGTTGTGCCTTCATTACATGCCTTCAGTTTGGGGACATACGTTTTGCCAAAAACATATTGAATTCAAATAAAATAGATTTGTCCTACTACACACAAAATTTATACCTGGGTCATGGTAATATATGGTCTCCTCACAGAACACAAAGAACCTTCTCCAACAGGAAACCTCAGTGGCTTATTCTCTCTGTGTGAGGGTCTGTTGAAAAGCATAGGGAGTAATTCAGCAGAAAAAGAAATTGGAGTTACAACTTAATTCTGGCATGACATGTGGTTGGAAGGTCAAAACAAAAACCTGCAGCATTACTTGTTGCTCAAAGTTCACTTGGAGAGAGTGCAAAAGACTTTTTGATCTTGTAGGTCAGGGCCCCAAGGCTTCAGGTCTCTCAAGTGTATTTTGTGGTGAGGCTGCTGAGTTTCTGAATAAAAACCTATAGTTAGAGTGTAACTTCCTGCTTTGCTCTCTGCAGGGTGTGTATGGTCCGCATTACCCAGCTTGTCTTGGGAGAAGAGAGATCTGTGGTCCCATTTCCCCCAAATTATCCAAATTAGGACCCCAAAAGAAGAGCGTTGTGAGGAAGATCAATCTCTGAGGAAATCCTGGAAAAGTCACTTCCTTCCTTAAAGCCAAGACAGTTTGTCACTGGAACTGAGCCTTGAAGCTGTGGAAGGGCTTGAGAGCTGCTCTCAGAGGCGAAGATCAAGTAGATGTCTAACGTTAGGAATAGTGTAGTTTTAGCCCTTACCAGCAGTGCATCCAAGGGGTCTGGGTTTTTATTTTACACACAATACACCTATACACAGAGACAGAAAGGCCAGCCTTCAAATTCACAGGAGACCCATCCATTTCCAGCAGGCTGCTATAAAAGAATTTTTTTTAACTCAAGAAATATATGTTCATTGCAAAAAAAAAGCATAAAACTGCAGAAAAGAGATAATTTTTAAAGAAGCCACCTGCAATCCTATTATCAGAAATAATCACTGTTATTTTGGTATATTTCCAGATACATACACACACAAACACACGCGCACACACACGTATAAATGATTTTGGGGTCATACCTTCTATGTTGTTTTGTTCCTTGCTCTTTTTCATATAACAGTATATCATGAAAGTTTGTCATGTCAGTAAATAAGTTTCAATGATACTAAGTGTTTAACATTGCTTTGCAAAGCTCTATTATTTATTTAAAGAATCTATTATTGGAGATTAATGTTTACCTTTTTCTTTTTTTGCTGTTATAAGCAATACTATAGTGACTATTCTTAATTAGGATGTTCCAAAGAATGTACTTGCTGGGTCAAAGCTTATGGACATTTTTAAGGATTTTGGTACTACGTCAGTCAGGATAGGCTAAATGTTGTAACAAACACCCCCAAATCTCAGCAGCTTAGCACAATAAAGATTTTTTCTCTCTCTTATGGTATAGTTCAATGTAGGTCATCTGGTTGGGGGTGGAGGGTGCTCTGCTCAGTCGTCTGGAACCAGGATTTGTTCATATGATGGCTCCCCATTTGCCAGGGCCTTGGAGTTCTGCACTGTACCCCCTGATTTCAGCTGAAAGGCAAAGAGAGAGAGGAAGAGCAGAGAGGAAAGAGAGAATGGAGACTTGGTTTTAAGGCCAGGCTTGGAAGTAACTCATATCACTGCCTCTTCCCACCTTTTAAGAACTCAGTCACATGACCACTCCTAACTGCAAAGGAGGCTGGGAAATGTAGTCTTCCTGTGTGTATAGGAGGAAAACAGTTTGGTGAACACAGCATTGTCTGCCTTAAACATACATTACCAAGTTGCCAACCAACCAAACTTTTCCACTTTACATACCCATCATCAAGGTATGAGAACTCCTATTTCCTTACATGCTCTATAATTAAGAGGATGACAATTTTTGTGTTCTGTTTTCTGTAGCTCTGCGTATGGCATTGTTGCTTTTCTGCACAACTAGACTCTGAGTACCTCTTTCTCTCTTTGAAGATAATGTCACTGCAATCAGGATCTTCAGAGCCAAGACTCTGCATTTCAGATTGCTTTCAGGACAACAGTCCTATTTTCTAGTCTGGCCTGAGTTTCTGGGCCTTTCTCTGCCTATTGGTCCTACTTCCCTTCCCTGCTGTGCAAGATGTGATGTGCCTGTGTCTGCAGCATGAGTGATCCTTGCAGGGACCCTGTCCCAAGCCCTGGCCCCAGCATCATCTTGAATACGTGGTTCATTTCAGGGCAAGGAGAAAAGATTAGAGCTCTGCATTTTCTGTGCCATCGCAGGTGTGTTCTAGCTTACAATACGTTTCACAGAAAGAAAACTCAGAGAATGAAATTGGGAGACAAAAATAGCAGCCTGATGCTGACTTGGCACATTGACTTTGGTCAGATCATCCAGTGCCTTGTCCTTAGTACTCAGTGTTCCACTGGAATAATCCTTTCTCAATGAGTGGTAGAAGTCAGGATGAATAAACTGCTTAGAAGTCGTAAAAGGAAGGGGATAGAATTGTACAATGCCTGTTCTTGTCTGTCTTTAAGTGAACCCAGGTTGCCGGACACCAGCTCATGTCTGAGCTGTGGTTTCCTCTTTGTTTTGAAATTTAGTTTCTAGAAAATAATGCTTTTGAGTGGCTTCTCGTTCACGTCTTCCTCAGGGACAACTAGCTATTGCCTGATGGTTGTCTGGTAGGCCTGTTCCCTTGGCAAAACAAGTTTTCCAGTGACGTCTTTGCAAAAAGTCTTCAAAAAGTGTACTTGTCCAGTTCCTCCAGGGAACTGAGGACCTGGTCATCAGCACAGCAAAGAATGCAAACTGAGCGACTCACAGATTTTCCAAGCATGCCACGCTTCTGGGCTTAGGCATGCAGCATCCTGAAAAGCCTAGAACAGTTCGTGTGTTTTCCTAAGAATGAATCAAGACCTTGTCCTTAAGTTACACCCTCTAATCCCTCCTTGCGAGGCAGCAATGGTCTCTGAGGGGAGATAATAGCAGAGCCTTCTGGCTGAGTGAATCACACCAAGTGTAAGCCTATCTTGTGACCTAGAAATGGAAACAGGAAGTGGCTTAGAAATATAGAGAGCACAGCCAAGGAAGGGCTGCAGTAGAATATTCTCCTGTGATGACACAGTGTAACATGGGCAGAGGTGAAGCTTGGCATCTTTTCTATCTCTCCGTTATAATGACACCCTCTTGCAGGGCTGGGCCCTCTTAGTGGGGAATGGGATGTCGTCCTGGAGGTGGTGGAGGGGGAGCACTGTGGATCGGTAGCCTGTCTCCAGAATGAGCCCCTCTGTGGAATGCCACAGTCCCTTTCCACCTCATCTTTGCAAATGGATTTGAGTTCTTCAGATAAGTTTGCCAGGCCTTATAAATCTAAATTCTTAAGAGGTGTTTCCAACAAGAAAAAACAGACTTCTGATGGCTCTCAGTAGTTTCTGGAGGGCTCTCTGAGCCCACGAGGGAAAGGCTTCCTTGCACTTATACTGAGAGATAAAAGTTCACTGTCATCCTTAGATTCTCAGAGGAGGAGCCCTGATGGGGAGGCTGCCCCGGCATTGGCCATGTCTCGGGGGAATTCTGGCTGCACATGGATAATCTGCGGGAGGAGCCGCCTCCCGCAGATGGAGGCTACCCCCCAGGGCTTTGCCATGCTCCCCTTTCTGACTCTCCCAGGGCTAGAGGGCAGATGGTGGCAGAGCTTGATGGAAGCTGAGACCTGGGGGTGTTTCTCCTTCTCTTAGAGGTCACTGGTTTTGCAACAGCATCCCAGCTGCTCGTCTCAGAGCCTCAGGACTCCCTTTCCCAGTCTCCACCCCATTCCTTACTGGCCATGGTGAGAAATGGAATGTTCTATTGTATTTTTATGCCATTCCCATACCTCCCAGCACAATGCCGGGCCCACATGTCCCAGTGGACAAATCCTAAAGATCAGCAGCTGTGGCAAGGCAGTGCCTGAGCACTGAGCAGGGTCCCACTCAGGAGTCAGCCCACCATCTACAAAATGCCCCCCGAGGAACCTCTTCAGACAACTTTCTCAAAGTGCAGACCTCAGGCTACCAGCAGCGGAATGATGGGGTAGAAGGGGGGCTGTTCAAAAGGCTGGTTCTTGTTCCCCTTTGCAGACCTCCAGAGTCTACATTTCTCAGAGAAAGTCCTGCAAATCTGTGTTTCTGCAAGCACACCATCCTCTAGTTGGCCAGCTCAGTAAAGTTTAAGAACCTTTCTCTATACCAATCCTGGTCTCATTTAGTATACTTTTCATGAAACTAATTTGTTTCCTTTCAACTTTTTTTGACCTCTGAAGATGAATCTAAAGCAGAGGGAACCACTTACGTAAGAAATATCACATGTGGCCTTAATTGGCAAGCATGGATCACCGATTCTATTGGTGGGCCTGAAGGAAGCCGATCCTTGATTCTCCGCCTGTCCTTATCTACTTTTCCATTGATTTGTTGCCGTTAAAGACTCTTCCTCAGCTTTTCTTTCTTTCCTCTTTTCTGCAAGAAAATGGGCCTGCTGCTCTTGGAAGTTGTGATGTTGGAGTCCATTAGCAGAGGGGCGATGAAAGTAAACTTCATGTTTCTGATAGTGTTGGAGGGGAATCCATAGGTATTTCTACAGAGAAAGCACTGACCCCAAGGAAATGTATGAAGAGCAGAGGAGGACATGACAAAGATGTTGGGGAAAGCACCAAACACCCTCTCTCTCCTGCTGTCTCCAGTCCTCTCAGACCTCCTGTGTGAGTAGGGTTTCCAGGCGGTAATTCCTGCCCATTCTCAGGAATATTTTTTCGCTTTTCCATTCCCGAATCCTGAGATATAAACTGTTTTCTGTTCTCCACGATGAATCGTTTCTACAAAGTGACGGCCGATACTACCTACCACCTGGATTCAAGGAGCCAATTTTCCCCATTTCCCCACCAACTTTTCTCAGGATTCGGGAATGGAAAAGCGAAGAACAGACAGGAATTCCCACCCGAAAACCCTAGCGATAAGTAGGAAAAATGTCTAAGAGATACATTGTGAGTAGTATGTTTATTTCCCATCGTGGGTATTAGTGGGTTCAAGGAGCCGATTTTCCCAATTTCCCGACCAACATTTCTCAGGATTCGGGAACAGGAAAGCGAAAAAAATTCCTGAGAAAGGTGGGAATTCCCACGTGAAAACCCTTTGTGTGAGTAACGCAGTGTGTGCTGGGAAAGCAGGTCTCAAAAAAAAAGAGAAAAACCCTAATTTGTAAGATGCCTAATTCTGTAGTGTAAATACTCTCACCGTGGTTTAAGAATGGCTTACAAAATTCTTGAATATTTAATAATCATTTCTTGCAAACCAGGAAGAGATAATCCAGCACCTAATCATCTCAGCCCTGTCCCAGTAAAGTCCCCAAATTGTCACCAGGGTGAATATTACTTTCAGCTTCTCAGTCAGATGGAGAAGTGGTTGAAGTATGCCCTGCTGTTATGACTAAACATCATGGTGAATGTGGAGGAACAGGATGCAATGGGGATTTTTTTTTTTTTTTTGCCTGCCAAATTAGAGACGAGCCTTCATTTCTCAATCTTGTTCTCATTTCTCCCAGGCCTGGGGAAGTTGGAGGGACCCCCTCCTTTCCTGCATTTCATGCAGCACTTTGCCCAAGGCCTTCCACAAGTTCTCCCTCTTTCTTACCTACTCCTTTAAAACCCTGTGATCCTATGCCAGAGAAAGAATGCTCCTTCCTTAATTGGACAAGTTTAGAATGGAGGATTTGGGAGCCAGTCTGGAGTCTGGGTCCTGCCTTTTTGATTGGGCGGTGCTCAAAAGGACTTGCTTAAAAAGCTGGCTTCAGGACGATTCTCTAAGACTTACAGGCTGAACAGCCTCGACTGATCTTTTCCTGATTTTGTAGGGAATCTTGAGAATGAGGGGGTATGGGTCAGGTACTTCTCTTAAAGTTGAGCGTGACCAAATTTGCCCACAGCCTGTGACACCAGAGATCACACAATTCCTCCTTCCCCTTTATTTAGGGCCTGGGGATGTCATCAGACTGAGTGAGGATGGTGACCTACTTTTCCTCCCAAAACATTGGGCAGCCAGTTGCATTTTGAGATCTAAAACTCACCCACACTGCTGCAGTTTTTGTTCCCCTGCCTCCTGGGCATGCTTCTGGTTCCTGCTGGTTTTATAAAGTAGAGTTTGCCGTGGGAGTCCTCCTCTGAGAGGCTGTTCCGACAGCCCCAACCCACGTTCCTCCCAAACCATCGACACGGGTCCTCAGGCTGCTCAAATCCTGGCAGGTGTACAGCGCAAGAGAAGCTGGTTTTGCCCTGGTCTCAGCCAGGGGAGTCAGCTAAAGAGCAGTCTCGCTGGAAATGGCCTTGAATCTGGAGCCTCTCTGATATTCTAATCATTCAAAGTCAGTTCACAAATGTTTATTGAAGGTCTATGGATGGGTTCAGAACATGCCACCCCCAAATTATGTCACTTTCGCATAGTGATTGTTTTCTGCTGAAGACACTTGAGAAACAGCAGGTACAGGAAGGTCTCTGTGATCTCCTCCTTTCTACCTAAAAGCAAGTCATTAAATTTTTCCTGAGAAAAGTGCTCTCCCTGCACCAGGAAAAGAAGAACATTCTTATCATCAGAGACTGGGAGAAGAAGCCAAAATGGACCTGTGCAAACAAAGCTACTAAAATAACACTTACCTTCCATTAATTTCCTCCATATATTTCCTAGTCACTGGCCCACAATTTACTACCCCTAGCCCAAGCTCCTTGGTCTTGTCACATCCCCACCATGGATTGCTCTTTGTTTTAAAGGATATATACGATTTTGAGCCTAATGGTTTCTTCAGGTATTTATTTTCCTTTTGAAGACTCCTGTGCACATGTAAAAATATTAAATAAAATTTTTATACTTTTGTTAATATGTTCTATGTCAGTTGAATTCTTAGGTCCAGCTCTAGAACCTAAAAGGGTTGAAGGAAGTTATTCCTCTCCTACATCAACTACAGAGATAATGGTGAGCAAGGCCGAGCCCCGGCTGTCGTGGAGCTTACAGTCTCGTTTACAGGGAAGGCGGTCCTTACACAAATAACTTCAGATAATTCAGGAGTGACGAGGATGCAAAGTGCTTTGAAGGAGAAGCACAAGGTGCACTGAGAGCATAAGACAGGGAGGTTAATGTAGGCTAAGTGATCCAGGAGGGCTTCTTGGGGAGCTGCAGTGGAAGCTGAGACCTGAGGCACCATTCAAATGCAGCGGAATATGAGGTCAGAAGAGGAGATCCTCCAGGACACAAAGAATTTATGCTTCAGAAACATTCTCTTCTCAAGGACAAGCTTAAGAAGTTAGATAGTAACTATCTTCCCTTCATCCATAGTGTGGTGGTGGAGATGACTGTTTGCCGTTTAACGTCCCTTCTTCTTAATAACACATCCCCAGGTTTCGCCAGGTACACAGCTACCCAGAGGAAAGATTCTATAGCCACCTTCCTAAGTTCTGGCCAATGAGATGGAAGTATAATTAATGTATGGGGTTTCTGAGAGGCCTCTTTTCTGCTACCTGGTATCTGGATGTGATGGCTGGAAACTGAATAACCATCAGGGATCATGAGGAGACATGCTAAGGTTGGGGGAGCAGCGTGTGAAGTAAGCCTGGTTTCCTGATGCCCACGCAACTGTCCTACCAGCCCTGGATTGCCTATCTTCTATCTTCTTTTATAAAAGTCAACCTTCATAAAACCTCTATTATTTTGGGATTTTTCTGTTATACAAAGCTAAGTATAATCCCAACTATTCCACACAATTTCCTTTCAGCCTAATGAAAAGATAATTTATCTGCACTACCCACAAATTACGTATTTTGTAGACAAGTCTATAATAATAATATCTCCTTTCCTAGCCCCTTTGTCCCCTCCCTGCTCCCCTGATCCTCCCCTCTCCCTCTGCACCTCCTCTCTTTTCTGACTCCCACACCAGGGCCAGGCTGACCTCAGGGTTTCTGCCTTCACGGACAACATGCTCACAGCTCAAAGGTACTTCCATCGTGGCTGCCTGGCAAGAGTCCTGCTGCAGAGTCACACGAAGCCCAGGGAGGCAGCCAACCTTCTGTGCTCCTCCTCACCCTTTCCAAGGAGGTGTGAAGATTTAGAATAACCAGGCATAGCTGAGAATGTGCGTCAATTTGGAGAAACCACAGAAAGTTTGGAGATGCTTTAACAGAACCTCTTTGCATTGGACTCCTCAAGTTGTGCAGGCTTTAATGTGTTTGCCCAGCCTCTGACTGACTGAATCCAAGAGGTCAAGATTCAAAAGGAGGCAGTCAGTGGTCTGGCTCGTTATAAAACTCAGGGCTGGCTGGTGTGAGTGCAAAGCTCAGCATGCTACGTCAGATGAGAGGAGGCCTGGTATGAGTTAAATTGTGTCCACCCCCCAAAAAAAATGTTGAAGTCCTAACCCCCTGTACCTCAGAATGAGACCTTATTTGGAGATAGGATCTTCACAGAGGTAATCAAGTTAAAATGAGGTCATTAGGGTGGGCCTATTCCAATGTGTCTTGTGTCCTTATAAAAAGGGAACATTTGGAGACAGACAAGCACACTGGGGGAACACCATGTAAACAGGAAGGCAAAGAGGGATGATACTTCTACATGCCAAGGAGCACCAAAGATTTCACAGACCACCAGAAACTGGGAGAGAAGCTGGGACAGATTCTTCCTCACAGCTCTCAGAAGGAACTTCTAGCTTCCAGAACTTTGAGACAATGCATTTCTGTTGATTAAGCCACACAATTTATGGACCTTTGTGGGAGCAGCCCAAGCAAACTAATACAAAGTCCCCAAAGCCAACTAACAGAGAAGTTTGGGGACAGTCACTGGTCTCAAATGATTTCCCTGCTGCGTCATGTTGGCATGTGAAGACGTTGAGAGTGGCTGAAGTCTCCCTTGGTCGTTTCTCTTAACAGGGAACCTCAGGGAATCCTCAGTGCACCTACAGGCAGACAACCAGTAGCATACCCAGTGAGATCAAATCCTTCAGAAGAGCCTTTTCTGCTTACTTCCTGGGAGTTATGTTGAACAAGGACGCTTCCTAAAGATCAAGGGCTGATTGGTAGCTGGTAGGGTCTGTCTATGAATATCTGTTTGTCTGTCTGTCTGTCTGTCTGTCTGTCTGTCTATCTATCTATCGTCATAATCTATCATTTTGTTCATTTGTTTTCTTGGCAGAAAATCAATGTCTAGATGGGTGGGAAAAATGGTGCAGTCTTTTCAGACCCCAACTAAAGCCCTTCTCTGTAATGACTGTGTTCACAAACACATACATGAAAAAAACTGTACGTGGTCTATCCTGCCCTGTCCCCCCAACTTTGCTTTCTACTTTGGGTATTGGAAAGCAGAAAGGATGGGGAATGAGGGGAAAAGGACATCCAAAGGCTCTGCAGAAACAGGCTGGTGGGCCAAGCAGCCACTGGCTGCTCCTCTCATCTGCTCACTTCACTCATCTCATCTCATGACAGTCTAGGCTGAGGCTGCTTTGAGTACGTGGGGCATTGTTTTAAATAAAGTGAAGACTTGCTGCTACTAAGCATCTGTGTCACTTCTTGCTCTATTGATGGTTCTTCATTTTCACTACTTTCCCCCTCGCCACAACCAGGTATTAACCCCATTTTTAAGAGATTGCCCCACTAAACTTTAAAGGAAAAAAAAGAGATTGAATCTGGAACCCAGCAATTACTCTGGGGACCTGAATGAGAGGTGTGGTGACTGGGCTACAGCAGTTCTGAAAAGTCCAGTCTGCTGATGAGCCACGACACATCAATCACAAAGGTCCCAGAAGTCTGTGCTAAGTGGGCATAGAGACTGTTCCCTGGGTAACGAAATTTGTAGTTTCTTTTTCATTTGCTTGAAAATAATGCTTTGGGTTGATTTTCAAGAGTTAGCTTCAAAGAAAATAATGATGCTAGTGAGGCAAATGTCTATGGAAATTGATGGTAAACCATTTATAGAATATTTATGGATGTCTACACTGTGCCAGGTTCATGGAGAACATAAACATGTACATGCTTTTGGGGGGTCTAAAGTCTAAATAGGAAGATCAAACTAAACTCGTGTGAAACAAGCTGACAACTGATGTTTCTCTACATGCAAAGTGGCTTTATTCAGGATTTGCTGATAATAAGGACAGTGATCCCTCAAATTGTCTCAAGAAAATAGGGATTTATTGTAAGAGTCCATGTGGTTGGCACTGGACTTGAGACAGCTCTGAGGACTGTTGAACCTTCTCTACCTCTTTCCTAACCTCAACCTACAGATGGCTTCCATCTCCTCTGACTCTACCTCAGGGCATCGTTTCAATCCTAGCTACCACCCCAAGTGGTATATTCTTTCTGTCTTTGGTAATTTTTGGGTAGTTCTTTTTATAATTGGTTGGTCTAGCTCATAGGTCTCTGTGAGCTTACATTTTTGCTATCTTTGCGTCACTTGCCATCTCTGATGTTCCAGTCAGCTATGGGCAGGAGTCGTGGATCACAAGATCACCTAAAGGTCTTTGAGCAGATAGACACCTAAACCAAATCCAGCATGGGGGCTATTGATTATAAAGTCAACTAAAGATCATAAAAAGGAGAAACCCCTCTGAGCAAGAGAGCATGGCTTCCTAGGGCATTGAGATGGCTGGGGTTTCAACACCTAGCATTTGAGTCATGGGCGGGAAGAGGAAAGCTGAAATGCAGGAATGAGTGCTGTGGCAGATTGCAGTCGTATGCACAATTATTTGTTTCCCCTCCCTATGGAAGGATTATACATCCCTATCCAGGTGACATCAGACTTGGACATCTGACTTTTGCCAATAAAATATGGGTAAAAGGGATGTATGTCATTGCTAGGCCAAAGCTTTGATAACTGTAGCCGGGTTCACTGTGCTGTCTTTCACTTTGCACTGAGAACAACACTGTCCCAAATAGGATGTGCTCCATCAGCTTGGGTCCCAGAATGAAACAACTCGGAGCAGAGCCAGAGCAAGTCCATGATGGATGTATGGTATAATGTAAATAAGAAGTAAGCCTTGGTTGTGTTAAGCCACTGAGATTTTGGAGTCATTTGTTATTGCAGCATAGCTTGGTCTAGCCTGATTGATACGAAGATCAAATAGGACTAGTTCAGATAAATAGGAGGGAGAGAGTTGGACGTAAAAAGGTCATGAGAAGTAGGGACGTGAGTCCAGATGTCATAAAAGGAAGATGTGAAGCAGGAGAGCAAGAAAAGACCTGAAAAGAATGAGGGGATTTCAAGAGCTATTTGAAGGAAGATGTATCAAGTTTGGGTAACAGGTTAGAATAGTGAATAAAAGAAAATAAAGAGTAACATAAATAAATAAAAACTGAATCCCTTATTTACTATTTGGGAGTTAGAACCATTTTAAGAGGTAGATGTCCTTTTTTAAAAAAAAATTGAATTTAAGGTAGGGTAGGGAGGGTGGACATCTAGCTATTCATTACCAGTAGGCACTTGGGATTCGGGTCAGGGGTAGAGACAGAGATTTGAGAGGCATCAGAAGAGTTGGGTCAGTGAGTGTTTGGAAACTGGTCTTTTGATCTTTTAATGTAACAGATTGTGGGAAATGGAACACAGACACCACATTTGGAGAGAGAAAGCAATATTAGATCGACAGAAGGAAGGCGAAGTAAAATGAAAATCTTCCAGCAGCATCACTCCACCGCCTTGGGGAGGCCCCAGGACAAGTAAATCTGCCCACCCAAGATTTTTCATCGTCTGGTAAAACAGGGCCCTCAGGCAGGCCCAGGATGAGATCTCACATGGTACATGACATATGGCAAGGCCTCCTGTACTGACCCTCGGTCATTGGAGTATTAATGGGGTAGGTTAGGCACTATTAAATGGAGTCCAGAGATTATCTTGTAGTTTTAAAACCTCATTCACATACATTGTCTCATTAATGTCTCTCACACACACACAATACAATAAAACCCATACAGTAGGTATCATCTCCATTGTAAAGCAGATGAAACAGAGGCTGGGAGAAGCTAAGGAACTTTCTTGAAGTTAACAGCTAGTAAGTGCCTGAAGCAGGACTCAAGTTACATGCTCTTATTAGCACACTACATTGCCTCTGTGATTCCACCTCAGTCTGACCTTTGAGAAGTCTCAGAATCACAACACACACAGGACCCTCTAGTAATTGGAGCCTTCGCAGAGTTTGGCTTGAGCCTCGATCAAGGCAAGGGCAGGAAACCATGTGAAGTGATAATATCCCAGCTCCGAGGGTCTCTGTTTTCTCTGAGTTTGGTAACAGTTTAGCCTCTTTCCCTGGAAGCTTTCCAGAAGCAAGACCAAGACTATCTTAATATTGTGGGGAAAGTGTGTCTTTTGCATTAAGAAAGACTTTCGTTGGTTTTGAGGAAAGTGCTAAAGCATGTATTTGCATTTTCCCTCACTTGGATAAGTCACTGAGGAACTGGCCACACCCTGAGTTTTCTATAGAATCTCTTTTACTGGAATGGTCTTCCCAGATCCCTTAGATTCCAAAAGACTACATCTGGAAGTTCCCATGGTGAGGTTCTCGTGATGGTAGCAGCATGTGCATAATTTTATTTAATTCTCCCTGAGAGCAGTTGCTGCTATGCGAGAAGCACAATTCCACCATTGTTCCTGTTGGCGGAAACTGGCGTCTGGCTCCAACTTCTTCATTTCTTCAACTTCCAGTCTCCTTTAGGAGACCAAGGAAGAGCTGGAGAGGTGAGGTTGTTGGTTTACATACAATAGGTCCTGAAAGTGCCTCCAGCTCTCTCCCAGCCAAATGAACTTGGCATTATTTTTGTACAATAAGACACCGTGACTTTGCAGACAGAACACCAGCCAGCTCTCAGTCTCAACTGACCTGGGAGAGCCTCTCTGGCTTGTCTGCTTCCAGTGTGTTCAATTGAAATACTTCCCAAAAGAAAGGGAACAGCTATATTCCTCTAGGATCTTTAAAATATAAAGCTAGGAAGTTTCCCAGAGGGTCTGAATCTACGCTTCAAGGGCAAAAAAGGGAAGGAAAAAAAAAAGCATTAACCTAGTTTAGCTATATTTTAGGAACCAAATGCTAGGCACTGGAAAGCATGTTATGCTTCTAGCTGTAGGTTTTCTGGGGAGAAAACAGACAGAGCTTATCTTTGAGCACAGGGCAGAGTGCATAGGATAGAGTCTATTGCTTAAGGAGACTACAGTTTTGGATCCTCCAAAGAGTAGTCTGTCAAAAAGAACATTTGTGACCATATTCTGTTGAATGTGTGCATTTGGAAGATGCTTTTTGCTCAGGCATCTTTTTTTTTTTTAACCTATTGGGTTTTTTTGTTTGTTTTTTAAAGATTTTTTATTGGAGAAGGAGAAAGGACTTTATTGGGGGAACAGTGTGTACTTTCAGGACTTTTTTTTTCCAAGTCAAGTTGTTGTCCTTTCAATCTTAGTTGTAGACGGTGCGGTTCAGCTCCAGGTCCAGTTGCTGTTGTTAGTTGCAGAGGGCGCTGCCCACCATCCCTTGCGGGACTCGAGGAGTTGATCTGGCAAACCTTGTGGTTGAAAGCCCACTGGCCCATGCGGGAATCGAGCCGGCAGCCTTCGGAGTTAGGAGCATGGAGCTCCAACCTCCTGAGCCAGCAGACCTGTCAGGCATCTTTTAAAGAGCTTCTTTTCTTGGAGGTGTGTATGTGGCAGATAGCGTTGGGTTGGTCCACCATGGGAATGAGTAGGGATGGGGAGGACTTATTGAGTGCAGGCTGTACCTTTGCTGCAGCCTTTGAAGAGATCACATGGAAACTCCATGCCAACTGGGAAGCCAGAATCATGGGAAATCATCTTTAACTTGAGGGAATACCCTTAAGTTGCAGAATAGCCACCAATGAGGAGCTCCAATTCTAAAGCTTTGTAAGCTTTACACATTATGCATGTTACGTGGTTATCATTTGCATGAACCGCACACTCACAATTTCTATAAAGAGAGCTGGTGCATTCTATTAGGTTGGTGCAAAAATAATTGCGATTTTTGCAATTATTTTTAACCTTTTAAACCATAATTACTTTTGCATCAACCTAATAGCAGCCCACTAACTGGAATACTTTCACTTAGGTCTGGAAGACACTCAGTCCTGTGCCAATGAGGCACTCGCCCCAGACCTCCAGGGAAGCTTCCTTTTTCCTGATACGCCACAGTTTTCTCTCTTTAAGGAGTGCTTGAACAGTAAACTGGGATTAAACCCCAGTATTTTTTTTTATCCATTCTTAAGTAACAAATGACTATTAAACTTAGCAGCTTAAAACAACAAACCTTTATCATCTCACAGTTTCTGTAGCTTAGAAATCCAAAAGTGGCTCAGATGATGGTTCTGACTCATGGGCTCTCATGAGGTTGCAGTTAAGCTGTTGGCAGGGGCTGCAGTCATCTGAAGGCAGGTCTTAGTTCCTCACTGGTTGTTAGCCAGAGGCTTCAGTTCTTCACAACGTGAGCCTCTCATATAGCCTGCCCAAGTGTTCTTATGATGTGGCAGCTGACTTCCCCAAGAGCAAGTGATCCAAGAGGAAGAGAGAGTCCAAGGCAGAAGCCACAGTTTTTTGTAACTCAATCTTGGGAGTGATATACCATCATGTCTGTTATATTCCATTGATCATATATACCAACCTTGGTACAATGGGAGAAGAGCTATGCAAGGGTTTGAATACCGGGAGGCAGGGATTTTGGGACCATCTTGGAGGCTGGCTACCCCACCCCGTTTGGGAATGAGTTTGGAAGAGGGTCATGCACTGAAAAGGTTAATAATATAAATTAGCTAATGAGCAACTCATTTGTTAACTAGTTGAATGTCCTTCAAATATCAGCCCCTCTGCTCCTCATGCTTTGGCCTCTCCTGTAAAGTTGGGTATTTGATCTTTAAGTTCCTTAAGGTAGGTCTGTGATTCTAGTAATTTGAGGTTGGTGAAGAGAGGAGTGACGAAGGGAAGGATTAGGGAGAGAAAGGAATGAGGCAGCCCCAACACCTGATCCCTAGTCCCTGAGCCCTGAGCTAGCTCCAAGCCCCAGGCCCAGAGTGTCCCCCAGTTCCAGGCTCAGGCTGGATGCCCAACTCCTACCATTTGCTGAGTGAGGAATTAGAATGATAAACTCTAGTTAATAACTGATGCCCTGTTTCCCTGAGGTTTTTAGACCTATTTCTGTGCAAGAGCAAAACAGAGATAACTGAGGGCACTCTGAGTCTGGGGAGAGGGCTTCCCCGGTTGCCAAAACTGGTGCTAGTTTGTGTACAAATCAGGGAGAGTTCTTTATTGTCGAAATGTTTTTCAGAGAGGAGTACAGCCACCTCAGCCTCTGTCTCCAGGGGAGTGGCTCTTGAGACCATCATTGCTTCTTATTTCACATCCTGCCCAGGCATTCCAGTTCCTTCTACCCATGGGTGATGGATCCACTGGAATTCAGAGGCATGCCCCTCCGTGGGCCCCTGGAAACCTTGATGTGAAAGTGTACTTGAAAATCTCTGCTGAGACTAAGCCACTTGGGGGAGCTGCCTGCAGAAAGAGCAGAACCACGCTTCACTTGGTCACCTCGCTTTCTTTTCTTGGCTCAGCACAGGGAAATAGCAGCCCCTCGGAACCAGCGATGCATGGCCTTTTGCAATTTTTTAGCCAAGAGGCATGTTCGCAGAGTTGAGTTATCTACTTCAATATCCATCTTGGGCATTCTCTGGAAGCTCTCAGGCTTTATGATTACCCATGTAATTGCTTGGCATGGTTGGTGACGCCTGAGTCATTCCAGAAAACATCCCAGGTGTTTATTCCCAAATGCTGAGAGTTATTCCTCAAGTTTTGAGCTATTTATTTGGGGAAGCTTCCAGTTTTTTGGTTCTCATTATAAAACCAGAACCTTTCATTGCTTCAGGAAACCCCCAGGGCGGAGGGGGAAGTACCCAAGACTGCCAGACCATCAAGCAAATCACCTGTACTTTTACAGAGCAAGGGCAGCATAGCCAGGGAGAGGAGCAGTTGGGTCTTGGTGAGCCAAGGAGACTAAAAGCTAAATCTTTCGTACGTTTGCCTTCTGAGAAAAATTAAAGAAGCCCATGTGGAAAGAAAGAACATTTTCTAAACAGCTAGGCAGTGTCCATGATTGCATTCTACTGAGAACATCCTAACGTTTCAAACACAAGGTCTGCAACTGTCTGCTGTCATTTGAATTGACTTGGGATAAAATCAAAGTGGTGTGTCCACATCATGAGTCTTATGGCTTTATCCCTTGGACTAGGGCTACATGAGTAAAGACCCATATCTCGACCCTGAATATGTTTAGGAGACCTAGCTCTCCAAGACTGGGACTTCTCATCTGACCAAGATTGTCCCAGGATTTCACACTCATCTCCTTTCTTCCCGTATCTTCTCTTCCCTTCATTTGCCTTCTTCCTTTCCCTTGCCTTCTTTGGTCTCAAAGGGACATTAAGTGATCCCAGATTTGGGAGTTCAGAACATTCTTACATCCAGAATCTAAGAGATAGATGGAGTCTTGGAGGTTATCTAGTGCAACCTCTTCCTTAATTCAGAAGTCTTCAAAGGTCTGGCCTCTGACACTTTATTATAGGGACAACACTATGGCACAAAGCAATTAATTTTCTTTGGATGGCTCTATTGCTGCAGAATCCATTTTCACATTGACTGTCTTATGCTGAAATCTGCCTCTCAAACTTATTCACATTGACTCTTATTTTGCCTTCTGGGAAAATCCTAGACTATAACTGCTCTGTCTCTATAACAGCACTTCAGATGTTTGAAGAAAATTGATACAAAGTATACGGTTTGGATCTGGGTTGAGTCCCAGTTCTGCCACTGTTGTGATTTTGAGAAAGCCCCATAACCTCATCTACAAGTAGAGATAATACCCACTGTGTAGACTAGTGTGCTGGAACCAGCTGTTGCGTGTCTCTCCTCTCAGCTCTGCATTCAGTGAGCTCACATTGATCACTTAAAATGAGCCATGCTGGAAGTATTTACACCATGGAAAGTGGCAAATGCTATCAACCAGGGCTCTTTGTTGGTTTATTTTTGTTTACCACTGACCATATTTTAACATCGTTATAAGGATCAAATAAGATAGGACAAGTGAATGTCCTTTGTGAACTATAAAGACTATAGAAAAAAAAGAATGTTAGTTATTTTGAAAGACTGTTACAAAACAGTCCCCAACGAATCACACTCCTGCATTCACACTTTTGTCTGGTCCCTTTCCACATAATATCTTGATTTGTCTTATGACTTGTTTGGTCCAGTAGAAGGTAACAAAATGTCTAGTCCTGGGCATTAAGAACCTGTAGCATCTGCTTTCACTGTCTTGCTGTCCTCAGAAGCCATGACGCCTGGGCTACGTTCCTTGAGGATGAGAGTCCATGTGACGAGGGAGGATGAAAAAGCATGAGCAGAGACGTGCAGCCCGACTGCAGCCATCCCTGCCATCCCAGCTGAGGTGACAGACTTGCAAGGAAAGCGACCATGGCTCCTCCAGCCCCAGTCAACCTGCCAGCTGGCTGCAAATGTATCAGTGAGCCCAGCCCAGCCCACTGCACCACATGGGACAGACACAAATCTCTCCAGCCCAGACTGCAGAGTCATGAGTACATGAATGATTATTGTTGGTTTAAATCACTCAGTTTTAGGTGTGGTTTATACACAGTGATAGATGATTTGTTATAGTTATTTCCAGGGCCCTCCATGTCTTCTCGTCCAAGTTAAACTGTCCCTGATCTCTGGACGGCATCCTGTTCTTCCTCTGGCTGGACTCCATTCGCCAGCCTGGGAGGGACCCGGTGCTGGCTTTCAGTGTCCTGACAGGCAGAGGCTGAGGGACATCTGCCCTCTGTGTTCTGGATCCTAGATAATCATCGCAGTGGGAAGGGTGAGCCTGAGCTTTTGGCATTCTCCGTTCATTCTGTGAGCTCATCCTAAGCCTTTGCGGTCAACTTAAATCCCCAGGCTGTGAAATAAGCCCTCCCATCCTGACATCTCTTTTTTAAAAAATCTAAGTACAAGAGTTTATAGTCATCACTATTAAGCGTATCTTTTCACTTTCAACTGATTAATTTAGCCTTTCAAAATCTGGGTTCTAATTTTATTTTAAATTTTGCAACTATAGCGTTTCCTACACGCACACGTTCACCCCCACACCCAAACACACATACATCCAGACACGTGCACATCCAAATGCACACCAACACCCATGTACATAACAAAAGGCAGACATTCACTGTAGGTTTCATAGCAACTATGCTGTCTTCCAAATAGTCATTGCCCTTCCCTGTCAGTCTTCTGCCCTCCTTCCCAGGCTCATCTCCTTGTCATTCCTCTTTTCAACATCAAAAACTACAGCTCCAACTGTGACTTAACCAAGTAAAGTTTATTTTTCACGGGAAAGAAGAGACTCAGAGGTAGGGAGTCCAGGACTAGAACAGAGGTCGCGTGGTGCCATCGGAGATCAGGCTTCTTCCAGGCTCTTATCCTGGCACCCTCCATAACATCCCCGTAAGTTCAAGAAGGCTGCTCCCCGCCTCACCCGTGTTGCCTATGGAATTCAGGCAGGAATCAGATAGAAAGGGAGAAGGGAAAAAGGCAAAAGGCAAGTGGCAGAGAGCCTGTTCCTTTCGATCAAGAAAACAACAGCTCTCCTGGAGGCCCTGCCCAGGAGACTTTTAGTTACGTTCATTGGCCAGAGCTGGGTCACATGGCCACTCCAAATACTAGGGCATCGGGAAAGTAAATATTTACAACTGGGCACATTGCCACCCTGGAAAAAAAAAAAGAATTGAGGTTCTGTAAATAAGAAAGAAATGAAGAATGAGTAATGAATAGAGAACTAGCAGGGTTTGTTACATCCCACACATACTACAAGTTGTCATCTTTGTATATGAGACACATGCCAAGTTTATTGAAAAAAGATTACAAAAAATGAGAAGTGGTAGATGACCAAAAAACAAAAAAAATCGCCCCCAATTCCTCCCATTCCTGTATAGATAACTCTTTTCAATGTGACTTTGCCGTTTTTCCCATCAAGAGTCTATTTCTCCAGCCCTTGAATTTAAATCTGAGCTGGTCTGTGACTTGTTTTGACCAGTAGAATGTGGCGGCAATGACGTTATGCGACTCTTTCACTCACACCTCCAGAGGCCTTTCGGGTTCTATTCTTGCCCTCCTGGATCTCAGTGCTGCAGACGAGGAGCCTCGGATACTGGACATGGGTGAGAGCCCATAGAGAGAGAGAAGCCCAGCCAGCACCCAGGACCAACTACCAGATGTGCAGTGAGGCCGCCGTAGCCTATCCAGTCCCATCCAAGCCTCTAGGTGACAGCAGCTGCATAAAGTAGCCCCAGGAGCTCAACTCAAATAGCTGACCCAGAGAATCATGAGCAAATAAAATGGTTGTTGTTTTTGGAAACTAAGTTTCGGAGTGGATAATGGAATAGATAATTCATTTAGGGAGTGCAAGCCGAGTGGATATTTGTGGTGGTGTTGGATTCCTGGATTGACTCAGCTCTGGTTTTCAAACTTAGTTCCTAGAAGCCCTGTGTGGAGGACGACAGGGAGGCCAGACTAGCTGCTCACCCAGGCCCTGCCCGCGCCGAATCCAGGGCAGCTGGCCTTTATGTATTTTGCAGTAAGATTCTACATAAGTTTCTGTGTAACTGCATAAGGTCTGTGTCACACAAGATATGGTCGAAAGTGAGAGCAGAGGGTTCTGAAAGACACTGGCCCATGAGGGCCAAAGTGAAAAATTAGTTCTTTTATGGCTAACATTTTCTAGAGCCTTCCATGAGCCGTGAGCCGTGCTAGATGGTTGCTTGTCTCACCAAATTCTAACAACCCTGGAAGATAGGCCTTATTCCCCCACCCCCGATTTAAAAATGAAGAAATTGTGATGCAGGGAGGTTAGGTAACCTGCATGGGGGCTCTCAGCTAAAAGGTGGAGTGAAAAGAGACTCAGAGCATGTAAATAGGCAGTGACTGGGAAAGTTTTCTTTTAAGCCTTTTTTGTGTTACTGACTGAGCTATGTCTGTTTATCTTGTATTGCTTGGTTGATGAAATCTATAATTTTTTTTAAAGAGACCCTGAGCCAGAATATCCTTCCCAGAGGCCATTTCAGATCTCAGACATCTTTAGGGGGCAGGAAGACAAGCAGATACTGCAGCCGTGACTGACCCTAGATGCTCCTGAGAAGGTTGTGCATTACCATTTCTTTCTCTGGGCAACCTCTCCTCCTGCAGCAGATGTGGTATGGGGCTGTCAGTCACAGGCCCACCCCACACACACACCAGATGTGAGCCACCATTAATCTCCCATCCACCCTCACAGCAGTGATTGGCCCACGGGGTGGGCACAGGCTGGCTCCACGTTGTCTATGCAAATCATGCTAAGTCCAGGTCTTCCAAGACCAGAGTTTGTTCCCCTAGAGTTATGCAGCAAACCTGCAAAATAGTCACATGGGAGTACGAGCAGGGACTGTGGAGCCAGACCACCGGGGTCCAAATTCCAGTTTCACCAATTAATAGCCATGTGGCCTTGGAAAAGCTACTTTCTTCATTTATAATGGCAGTAGTCATAGAACCTAACTCATAGGCTTTTTTAAAAATAGGAATTCAGTAAATTAATATTCGTGACCTGCTTAGAACCGTAACCAGCTACTTCACGGTTAGATTTAAAGGAAAACATCCTGCAGCTCTAAGACATATGACCCAGGTGAGGCCAGCATCCTTTTCTGGGATCGATTTTCAGCAGTAGAGAAAGGAAGCTCTTTTTTTTTTTTTTTACTGGGATTTCTAAATTGGGGTTTCCAGTGGCCATGTGGCAAAGGCGCCTCTGCAGAAAGAGAATGAGGGCAATGTGGAAAGATACAGGTACAAGCGGAACGGCGAGCTGGAGAGAGTCTTGGCAGCATCAAATGCCCACTTTCTGTGATTCCTATAGTCCTTCCTGTACTTCTGCAGCTACCCAGGGGTCCTCCCCAGTTGCACGAGCCAGCCAACCCGTCTCTTTATTTCGGTTTAAATTAGGTAGGTTTATTTTCTGTCCCTTGCAATTGAAATATTGTTGGCTAATCTAGGTGCCTTAGATCAGGCGGTGCAAATTCAAATGCCAATAGGAGCTGGGTGGTCCAGTGTGGAAAAATCATTTTTTATGGCAAAAGGCATGTAAAGAAATCTTTCTCTACTATAAGAAGAACAGCAGTGCAAGTATAAGGTCAATAGCATCTGGCCACCATGTGAGGGATGTCACAGGGAGTGGCGGAGAGTGTAGAGACCTGTCAGTCATGTGCTCTAACTTGTACAGACCAGTTTGCCATGAGAACCCAGTTTAGCAATATCTTCTGATTTTTTTTTTACTCCAGAAGGAGTCATAAATCCATGACTCCCAATCTATAAACACTGGATAAAAATTTCTTACAATATCGTGCAACACACCTGCAAATGAATGTGTCCCAGGGTTGCCAGTTATCACGGTAGCCAGTCCAGTTCCAGGGTTTCCCTGTGTGGGGACTAACCCAGGAGTCCAAATAGAACCAGAATCCTGGGACTCCGGGTCTGGGGTCCAACCTCTGCCAGACGCTTTCTGGATTCCCCTGCTCTACCCACTGGCAGCAAAGCTGGCACCTGTGTAAAGAGTCTCCCCATTCTCTGATGGCCCGGTCCCCTCCTGTCCAGTGTCCTCAACACCTCTCTGGCTCTTACCCCCCAGGCTGTCTTTTTCCCTGTTTTAGATGGGCAGAGGGATGGGGTGCTGGCAGAGGCGGCCTGCCAGCCAAAAGTGACCCCACAGTGTTGGATGTTCTAGGTTTGCTTGGGTTTTTACAGCTCATGTAGCTGGAACCCAGGCACCAGGGCCTGCAGCAGGAACATGAGGGGCCAGCCAGGCAAGTAACAGGGAGGGAAGCTCTTCTGGAAGTCTCTGAGGGCTGACCTGTGGCGACAGCCTTCCAAGACATATACTTCTGTCTAGCTGAGTCTTTGGCCTGCTCTACTGAAGCATCACTGCTTAGTACAGGGGAGCAAGAGGAAACGGCTACTTTAACGGGAGCACAGCAGGTAGGGCTTTGGAGCTCCCGATGAAAGACTTTTCCTGCACTCTTCTGGAAATTAGGAGGGGAAACCTTTTGTGATACTTTTGGTCTTGTTGGTGCAGATAGAAACGGCCCAGAGGTAATCCTCCAAGAAACATTCCAAGGGTTTTGGAGGCAGGGGTTGTTTCTATGTGAAAATGAAAAAAGATACTCGGGGCCGGCCCGGTGGCTCAGGGCTCAGGCGGTTGGAGCTCCATGCTCCTAACTCCAAAGGCTGCTGGTTCAATTCCAACATGGGCCAGTGGGCTCTCAACCACAAGGTTGCCAGTTCAATTCCTCGAGTCCTGCAAGGGATGGTGGGCTCCCTCCCCTGCAACTAAGATTGAACAGGGCACCTTGAGCTGAGCTGCCGCTGAGCTCCTGGATGGCTCATTTGGTTGGAGCGCGGCCTCTCAACCACAAGGTTGCCAGTTCTACTCCCGCAAGGAATGGTGGGCTGTGCCCCCTGCAACTAGCAACGGAAACTGGACCTGGAGCTGAGCTGCGTCCTCCACAACTAAGACTGAAAGGACAACAACTTGAAGCTGAATAGCACCCTCCACAACTAAGATTGAAAGGACAACTTGACTTGGAAAAAAAGGCCTGGAAGTACACACTGTTCCCCAATAAAGTCCTGTTCCCCTTCCCCAATAAAATCATTACTAAAAAATAAAAGGTACTCAGACTCCTTTCAGAATAAAATGAGATAAAAGATGAAGCAAGGGGGATGAGCACTGAATGCCCACCTCCACCCTACCGCCCCGCCCCAATTTGGAGAACATGAAGAGAGAATCCAGAGGCTCTCTCTCTTTTTAAAAAAAAATAAATTTTATTGGGGAATCTTGGGGGACAGTGTATTTCTCCAGGGCCCATCAGCTCCAAGTCATTGTCCTTCAATCTAGTTGTAGCGGGCGCAGCTCAGCTCCAAGTCCAGTCGCTGTTTTAAATCTTATTTGCAGGGGGCGCACAGTCTACCATCACATGCGGGAATTGAACCAGCAACCTTGTTGTTGAGAGCTCACGCTCTAACCAACTGAGCCATCCGGCCTCCCCAGGAGGCTGTCTGTTGAATGCAGTCTCTAGGGCCTTCCCTGGAGGACCCAGCAGCAGCTCTATCCAAGGCATAAACATTTGAATTTCATTCACCTGGTGGCTCTCTGGGGAGAAGCCCAGTATCAAATATTGAGGCAGGCCAAACATTCTTGAGTGGTCTTATCAAGACTGTCGTCCTGTCGTTTATTAAGCCAAAGAGTTTCTGGGATTCTAAAGGAGATTTGCAAATGCTGGGCCCAGAAGAAAGAGCTTAAGGCTACATCTGGAACCCTCTAAGGTTTTGACCTAATTTAGAATCAGCAAGGATATTAGGATCTGGGCATCAGGCTGTTTCTCTGCTCTCTTCTCTCGTCTTCATTTGTCTCAATCCCTCACATAGAGCCTGGTACCACGAAGTGCTCAAATAATGTTGCTGAACTAAGATTGGAAAAAAACTCATAGGAAATAAATTCATTCATTCATCTGTTCATTCAATAAGTGCTTGTATGTGCTAGGAACTGTGCAATCAGAGTGGTTCAGGGACACAGTGGGTATTCATGTGAATACTCCTGGAATTATGCTTCTCAGTACAGCACTGGATTTGTAGCCCTATTTAACTAGAGTAGGAATGCTGAGCTCTGGGCAAACTGGAAAATTGAAGATGGCCTAAGGGGTACAAAATCTTGTTTCTGCTGAGGATACCGCTTCACATGGGATGCAGGCACAAGTCACGGAAGTTAAACCCACCTCCTGTCATGATTATAGGGGTTTTCAGAGTCTAGGTAGATGAGCCAGCCAACAATTTCTACTCTTACTTCCCTGACATCCGGAATCCAGCAATATTCACTTGCTCTGTATCATGGCCATCTTTTCCCAGCGTCTCAGCCTGCTTTCTCCTTAAACTTCACCGTCTCATTTCCTAAGCACTACCTCTACCCTGCCAGCTTTCTCTGGTTTTTGAGACTATACTGATCCCCATTCCTGGTCCTTTGTTTCTGCCCTGTAACTCTTCCCCACCCTCTGGAACTCCACCTGTCATAAGTGAGGACAGCTGCGTCATTGGAACTGTGCTCTCCAGGACACTCAATTTTTTGTACCTCGTATCTTATCCTCACACATACCAGGGAAATCGCACACACAGTTTTCTGGTTTCCAACTTCAGCTGAGCCCTCAGATCCCTTAAAATAACTAGTGACACTTGGAAAGAGGGACCTCAGATGAGGATTAGAAGGATGAGAGGTGAAGTGGTGGGAGTGAATGAGCTCAGCCAGACATGGGATGGAGGGAGAAAGGAGTGCATAGTCAGCAACATCAAATACTACAGAAGGACCAGATAGAATGAGAACTGAGGAAAGATTGTTGGGATTAACTATTAGGTCACTGATGACCTTTGGGGGAGAAGGTGAATGCAGAAAGCAGGCTGAGCAGTGAATGAGAGGTGAGGAAGTAGAAACATGAAAAGAGATGTCTTTAAAAGAATTTGGCTGGGAAAGGGAGGAGAGTACTTAACAGCCCGAATGCAAGTGAAGTTCAGACTATTAGAAACAGATGGACTTGGAATTAACTTCTAATTTCACCACTTGGCAACTGTGTGAGCTTGGGAATGTCACTGCACTCCTCGAGGCCTCAGTTTCCTCATCTGTAAGAAGAGAGGATATCACCTACTCATTGGGTTGGTGTGAGGATTAATCCAGATAAGGCAGATAAATTGCTATGTACCTGGCACATAATAAGTATCCAAATCCTTATCTTCCTCATGGTTGCAAGGCCATGGGAAGAACCAGTGGAGAAGAAAAAAATTGAAGATTTTTTTGGGGGTGCTAATTGGTGGGATTTGTCCTAGAGGAGATGGGAGAGGTTGAGGTCAACCCCCAAAAGGAGGAGGAACAATTGTTCTTCTGCGACTGAAGGGAATGAAAGGATAGAGGAAGATGCAGATCAGATTCTGAAGTGAAGGGGCTGGAAGCTGTGGAAGTCCACATCAGAAGGTCTCTACAACAATTTGAGAATGATGTAGCCCTCCTCAACTTTCAGTTTTCCGGGCTCCCTTTTCCATCTGACCAATCAAATATTTGAACAAAGTTGTCATGTCCATAAATTGTTTTTATAGACTGAAGCACTTTATGTCATTGTTTCTCAGGTCGTGTTGTTTCTGCACGAATGCCATCCTCCTAAGGGATCCTTCTAGTATATTAAAGTGTCTCTAAAATATGGACCCAGAATTAAGCGTAAACATTTCAGATATGGTCTGCCCTGTAATAAGCCTGGGGTGGGGGTGGGGTGTGTGTGGTGGTGACCCATCTCCTGTGACTCTGCCAACATGGTCAAAAGTTGTTTGGGTTTCTAACTGTCAGATCAGCCTTTGGTTCACACTGAGCTTGCAGTCAACCAAAATTGCTAAGTCATTTTCACATACAATACCTACAAGATGGGGTTCCTTCTTCTTTCATCTGTCTTTAAATCACTAAGTGCAAAACTCTAGTTTTATGCCCTTAAATTTTATCTTCATTTTGACCCATCCTTCTAGTCTTTCAGATTCAGTTCCCCTGGCCCCAGTGGAGGAAGTTACATTTCAGACCCATCAGGTGACTCAGCCCCATCGACACAAAGAGTCTTTGTTAGTTACGGCTGGTCACCTCTGATTTCCCTGGGGACAACCCAGACTGTGCAAAGATGCTTCTGGTTTTGAATGCCCATGAGGATGTGCTGGGAGATGGGTGCTCACCTGGGCCAAATATGTGTAAAACTTCTTTGGAGAAGTGGGCTCCTCCTTAAGGACTCAAGATACAGCTTTCAAAAAAGGTTCTGAGTAACATGTATTTTCAAGTTGAAAACCACTCTTGGGAAATGAAACTAACTGTACAAGAAGGTTGATGCAAATACATACCCCTTCCTCATAGCAAGTGGAGGCAAGATTTCCAGATGGCACCTATTGGTGCTCAATACACATTGAATGAATATAGAATGAAGAAATGAGTCGCTGAATGAATGAAACAAAAATGAGGATGATTTTGAAGTCCCCTTGGATCTAGGCCATAGTTTTCTGGGCACAGTGGAGAGAGGAGTGACCCTGGGATAGAGACAGTAGCTGCCCAAGGCACAGACCAGGAAGACATGGGTGCCCAAAGATCAAAGAGCTGCCCTTGCCTGTCTGGTGGCAGAGGATCAGGCTCTGGAAATCTTTGACCTTCTCCCAAGTCTTCTGGCATCTTGTTTTACTCTCTGTTGGGCATTTTATCCTGTTTTCTGTTCCTTCCATCATTTTTCCTGGGAAGAGCTGGTGTGAAGATTAATTCAAAACAAAACAGCTATTTTGAAAAGCCAGTTGTTTCACTCCCACATTCCCAAGAAAGATTTGAAGGAAAACCAGTTGTTGGGAAGTTCCCCATAATTCAGGTATCATTGCTTCCATCAGCACAGAGTACAAGGGAGGGAGAGAGCTGGGAAGAAACAAATGTAGTTGCTCTCACCTTGGAGAGAAGTAAACTGAGGCAGAGGCTCAGCTAGGGAGTGGAAGGTGACAAGAGCAAACAGAAGGCACCACCACTGCTGTTTCCAAGGACAGTGTCCTGCCTGCGACTCCCCAAGTCCTGGCCCTGAACTATTAGATTGGTGCAAAAAGTAATGGCAGTTTTTGCAATTATTTTTAACCTTTTAAACCGCAATTACTTTTGCACCAACCTAATACATCGACTCCTTACCATCTCTTCCAGGAGACAGAAATGGGGATTGAGAAATCAGCCTCTTCAAAGACAATTATAATTACAAATGCAGGAAATAGGACCTCCAGCTTCTCCTCTTGATTATGTTTTATTTTGTTTTGATAATTGACGTGAATTAAACAGCTTTTTGAAACAATTTTTATTAGACTTGTAAACTTGAGGGCAATGATGATGTCTTTTTCATCTCTGTGACCCACCTGGGGCTTAGAGCAGTCCCTTATACATAGTTGATGTGTAATAACTACTTCATAAAATGATAGTAGTAATAAGTGCTTTTCTAACACAGGCCCATATTCCACTAATATTGACTGAGTCCCTTACAAGTGCCAACCAGCATTTTAAGCACTTTGCAAATGTTAAGCAGTGAGTGGGGAGGTTAGGGTCCTTCCCTAAAGACAGTTTGTCACATGGTTGTACATGACCTGTTGAAGTGGCTACAGCTTTCCAGCTGCTGAAGGAGCTCTAGGATCAAACGATCTGTGTGTAATTCCACAGGTCACTTACTCATAAACGAAAACGCTCAAAGTCAAATGGTAGTGAAATATATCAAGAAACACACGCCACTTTATTTTTACACTAAGAAAGCTGCTATTGTCTAATCTCAGCTGAGATCGGGTCAAGTAGGGACATGGCTCTTTTGCCTGCTCTCTGGCTCCCTATGAGTTTCCTAAGATGTTTTCTACAGATCTAATTCCATTATAAAGGAATTGAGATAGGACTTGAGGCCTTACTCCCTAAGGGTAGGGGCCCCTGAGTGGTCCAGATGGATGATGATGGAGAAGGCTTCCCCAGCTGGTCCCCAGGTGGTCTCTTAGCATTTGTAACAGAAGGCCATCTATACTGAAGTGTCCAGAATTAATTATTCTTTCCCCAGTGGGCCCACTGCATCACCAGCGTCAGAGCTGTGCCTGTGAGGAGTCTTGCTGTGGCACCTCCTGGGGTGACCTGAGTGGCAGACAGTCCTGGTGTACCCCAGTATCCATTTTACCTTCCTTTCTTAGTAATAGACCCCGCCCTCCCAACAGTTAGCTGACACACAGAGTAAAGTGTGCTTTTCCGGTCTCCCTCCCTGGTTGCTCTAGGTCTGTCCAATGATGTAAGTGAAAGTGGTATGTGGGGATGGAAGGAAAGGAGTAGGGAGGGAGGAGTGGAATGTATATGCCAAATGCTGAGGATGGTGAGAAGGCGAGATAAAAAGATACTGGGTTCTTGACAGCTTCTGGAAGCCTAAATCCAGACTTCATTTACATGAGAAGAAAATAGATTTCTATCTTGTTTAAACTCTTTTGGGGGTGGAGGGTGAAGTCATTAAAAGCTGAATCTAATTCTCACTAGCACCTGGATGGGGCATGAAGCTGCTTGTCCCACTGAAGGTTCGGAGACTTCTGGAAGGAGAACACTTACTCCAAAAACTATTTTCAAAGTCGTGGGTGGGGCATCCGGATGGCCATTCCCCATGGCCGCTGTCCATCAGCTTGGCATGGGGGTTGAGTTTCAAAACAGTCTCTGGAGGGATTCTCAAGAAAAGGACCCTTGGGAATAGAGAACCTACTATGGTCTAAAAATTCTGCATGATAAGAGCAAGTCTGTCAGGGTCTCCTTTTCTAGGGCGTGTTGTTACTAAAAGCACAGAAGACACAGATTTGTGGTTTTGAGGGAGGCAAGAGAAGGGTTTTAATAAACAGCGAGAAAATATAAGGCAGCACTGTACAGACTCCAGCCTCTCCACCCAGGTTTCTCTGTTATCCTTTCCCTCCACCTTTTTTTCTCTCTCCTTTGCCTGAAGAAACACATCGTCTTTGATTGCTAGAAATTAGTTTTCACTTTAGCCAGTTAGCAGTCATGTCTCTAAATTGGTATAAATTCCAATTCAAATGGACTTTAGCAAGTAACAATAATAATAATAATTTATCAGCGCAGAGAATTAGGTGCTTCACACAAAGCTGGATTCAGGTGCTTAAACAGTGTCATCAGTACTATCAGCTTTGCTTTCCTCTATCTGCCTCTTCCCTCCCCAAGTGGTGGCGGGATGGCCATCAGGAACCTTAGGGCAAAGCTAAGTTTCTTTCCCAACAGTTTCAACAAAAATCCTGGGACTGACTCTTTGACTGTCTTGGATCTGGGCCTATCTCAGAACACATTGCCGATTGGCCAGGTGGATTGTCTCTGCTGAGCGACACAGGAAGGAAAACTAGAAGGGACAAGGAAGGATGGAGTCTCTACAGGAAAGAATTCATTGTTTCCAAGTTAAAAGCTAGAACTGTTCAGATTAGGCAAGACAGGTGCGAAGAGTGTGGCCACTTGCTGTACAGTGGGCAAGCGCCTTAGAACTGTGGATACGTTTGTCTTCTGAATCATAATTGCTTCTTTGAAATCATGGCCAAATTTCCCTGGACACAAGAGCTGGATGTAAAGAGCAGTTAGGCAGGGAATGAGGGGCCTACGCTGGGTGTGCCTGAGGGAACCCCAGCTCCCTGCAAAACTGGCCCAACAAGATGTGCAGGGAGATCTTGCTGTACTTAGCGGGGGTAGCACAGCTCTGGGCACCCCACCCTGCCTGGGGATTGGAGGCCTTGGGGAGATGCCTCGATGCCCCACCTCAAGGAAAAGGCCGGGCTTCACAGCCAGGAGAGTAACACAGGTCCTCCAAGCATGTGCCCGTGTCACTGTGACCTATGTAACAGGCATTGCCCTTGCCTGTACTGCAGAGGAGGCAGCCCAGACTTAGACCTGCCGACTAGGGGACTTGTACAAGGGACAGGGACTTGTCATCACTGTGACAACCTCCCCCTTCCCAAATCAAAATGACCAAACCTGCCATCCTGTCACCAGCACTGGTGTTGGTCCTGGTGGGAAAGCGCAAAAATGGCCAGGTCAGCAGCACCGCTGCCTCTGCAGAACTGTGCTGTGTAGGGCACACCGTGGGTTTACGTGTCTACGTGCGCTCTGCGTGAATGCTGCTGGCCTCCCCTGCCGGCTCAGGGCTGGGCGGAGCCCGAGACGCCCACTGCTAGAAAGGGCACCACCTCCTTTTCCTTCTCCCTGGCATCCTGGGAGTTTGGACAACTACAGTTAGAAACTGGATTGGGAATTTAATATTTTTTTGCAGTTCAGTGCTAAGAACTGAGGATCAGGGCTTGGAGTTTACTTGACAGCCTTTTCTTTCTTTCTTTTTTTTTTTAAACAAGACTTATTGAGGAACAGTGTGTACTTCCAGGAACTTTTCCCAAGTCAAGTTGTCGTCCTTTCAATCTTAGTTGTGGAAGGTGCCATTCAGCTTCAAGTTGTTGTCCTTTCAGTCTTAGTTGTGGAGAGCACAGCTCAGCTCCAGGTCCAGTTGCTGTTGCTAGTTGCAGGGGGCGCAGCCCACCATCCCTTGCGGGAGTCAAACCGGCAACCTTGTGGTTGAGAGGACACGCTCCAACCAACTGAGCCATCCGGGAGCTCAGCGGCAGCTCAGCTCAAGGTGCCGTGTTCAATCTTAGTTGCAGGGTGCAGAGCCCACCATCCCTTGCGGGACTCAAGGAATTGAACTGGCAACCTTGTGGTTGAGAGCCCACTGGCCCATGTGGGAATTGAACTGGCAACCCTTCGGAGTTAGGAGCATGGAGCTCTAACCGCCTGAGCCACCGGGCCGGCGACAGCCTTTTCTTATATAATTTCCTAAAAATCAGTTAAGATTACAGTTATCTCCCATCTTACGTAAGATTACAGTTATGATTACAGTCATCAAAAATCAGTACTGTGGACCAACCTGGAGGAGAGAAGATATGTTCTCATAGAATAAAGCAAAGATGATCCTTATTTTAAAAAATCAAGACCAGAAGTGTCTCACCATTTAAATTTTACAGACTAATAAATTCTGAGTCGCAGGGTTAAACATAACAAACAACACAGAGTAACAAATATTAAAGATACTATAGCAAAAAAGCATCAGAAACAGAACCAGAAATTTGCTGAGGCCGCCATTTAATTAATCCAAGTTGAACATATGGCTTTGGTTACATGTGGTTCTAGGCCAGAGGCCTGAAAGCCAGTATTTGTGGGAGAGCCAGGAAGAAAAGCTGCTAATGCAGGCCATGGAGCAAGGAGTGGCCTTCCCCACCCCGACCTGGACACCTCAGGTTCTGCTGTCCCCACCCATCCTCTCACTTCATTCCTACACTGACCCCACTCTCTTCACCTTGGTACTTGCAAGATTGTGAGCTCTTTCAAAGCATGAATGTTGCCTTATTCATTTTGAATCCATGGTGTGCTTGTGGAGAGAATGAATGAATGATCAAATATAAATGAATGGAGGGAAGCAGAAGGGAAGGGCAGCTTTAACTAAGGAAACTTGCTTTTTCCTAGAAAATCCTTGATGACCCTGGAGAGAGTTGGCAGAACAAAAAGTAATAAAGACTCTTGTATTCATATTTATTTAACTTATTAGTACAGGTGAGAGGGTGAGTCGAGTTCTGCTCCTTCTAATCAAAAGACCTAGACTCTCCCTCTCACCTTTACTAGCTTCTCTGCAGCATTGTGGGGTTTGCTTTAAGGCCACACATGAATATGAGAATAAGGGCTGTGGACCAAATGAGGCATCTAATGCCCACCCAGGACAAGCCACGTATCTCTACCTGTTGGGTGGAATAGGAGCAGCTGAAACTGTGTGGGGCCTGACAGAGTTCCAGACATAGTTTGGGAACCAAGAGGTCTTTCCAGATTGTCAATGTAAGCAATGTCCAAACCTGTGGAGAATTTTTATGAATTTATTTAAGCCAAAAGTGGCCACAATTGCTGGAAAGCAAGATCTCAAATGCTCCAGAGAATAAGTTTTGCGGTTTCTTTTATACATTTGGAATTAAGGAAGGAGTGTAAGGAAGATTACATGAAAGTGGGAGAAAGCAAGGTGAGGATTGGATTACAGGATAATTAAGACTATCTGCTCTTGGAGGGTGATTACATTTATTTCGAAGGTGTGTTAACCTAGATGCACAGAAACAATGGACAGGGTTTGCTTATGGTAAAGATAAACATTTTACTAAAAAGTTATATGCCTGGGGCATGATTACCTGCCTGGCCTGACCTGACCATTTAGGAATTTATGATGAAATCACCCTGTAAGGTTACTTTTCGTAGAACTCCCCTTATCCTCCCCCCCCCCCTTTTTTTCATTCACAAGGTCAAACACAGCTCTAAGCAACAGACACTCCATCTCCTGGCCAGCTCAGCAGCAGGCTCCATCAATCCTTGCCTTCTTGTTCTGCTTCTACAGCAGCTCGGGTATTCCCTTCATGCCTCTGCTCCTCTTGCTGCTTATTTAAGCATCTGCAGCTTCGGGACCTCAAGTGCTTGCCTTGTCTCTGTCTCCTTTATTACCAAGCGTTCCCTGTAAGTCTCCTTGTCAAGTTTGCCAAGATAGAGGATCTCATTGGCATAGTTGGGCTAAGCCTTCATGGCCGACCAACTATGGCTGCTGCTTGGACCAGGTGCACAGACCAGGGTGGCGGGTCATAGGTATGACTATGTGTGAGCAGAGGTTCTTCGCAGGGACTAAGGACATAGCAGTGGTCCCAAGGGCCAGAGCCCCCAGCCCCTGATCATAGACCTGGCATAATGAAAATGGAAGAGGGGAGGAGGACAGAATTTTTTGGAGTAACATGTTGAGTTTGTACAGTTTTGACAGTTCTAGTGTGTTTCTGACAATCACAGAGTTTTCTTTTACTCTGTAAAGTTAGGGAGCCCGTATCCCTGCATCCCTCTGATGTCCTAAACATGCTGCACTTGGGACAGAATCAGCAATGGGTGTTTAGTGTGCATTTCAGCTGATATTGGATTGGGGTGAGGGGACTATAGAGGAAGAGGAATATGAAGTCTTGACAAGAGATGGTATGTGCCAATGATTTAATTCATTGATTAAAAAGAGACTATGCAGGGTGACAAAGCTGGTTTAAAAGAAGAAATGAGCACAAAAATTTTGTGCACTCTGAGGAAAAAAAAGGAATGCTGAAGTAAGATTGCCAAGTTAGATACAAAACTCATTAATGTCCTACAGGCAATAAAACCATAAGCTGGGGTTTATTTTTTTCTACCAGATAGAAATTATTTTTCATCTTTACTGAACAGAAAAGTTATTTACATTTTAACAGCTCTATACAGTATCATCTAATTTTAAAGAATCATGCATGTCTGGAGTCTAGTACAGTGTTTCCCAGAAAATAAGACCTAGCTGGACCATCAGCTCTAATGCGTCTTTTGGAGCAAAAATTAATGTAAAACCCGGTGTTATATTACATTATATTGTATTATTATATTCCCAGTCTTATAGTAAAATAAGACCAGGCCTTATATTAATTTTTGCTCCAAAAGATGCATCAGGACTAATGGTCCAGCTAGGTCTTATTTTCCAGGAAACACGGTAGTAAATCAAAGTTGCCTTCCCCCTCCAGAGCCAGATGACCCCCAGATGGGCAGTTAGACATTGCTTTAATTAATATTGAAAGGTCTATTGCCCACGCCCCAATATTAATAATCCTTCTTAACAGAGAAAAGTCCACAGTGTGATCTAATGGGTATCAAAGAAGGGAAAACAATAGTGAATATGGACAGTATACTGCAGAAAGTGTGGAGACCCCAGGATTCTCTCTACCTGGCTTGGCAGCTCACCAGCGGCATGACTTTAAATCTGATCTCACTGGAACTCAGCGTCCTCATCTGTAAAATGGGGCTTTAGGACTGAACACTTGGAAAGACTTGGCCCTAAAGGTCATTTTCAAAAAAAAAAAAAAAATGCACCACACCCTTTTAATCCTGAGAAAAAGGAAGGGGGAAACAGCCACAGAAGCAATTTATATGAAACGCTCTAGGCTGGGAGAGGATCATTGCAAGTTGGCAGGGTTGCTTCTGTAGTTGAGTGTGGGACAGGAGGCTGATGATGATCACTCTTCTCGGTCAAAAGTCAAATTGCTCACTTCCACCCGCGCTGGAGGGGCGGCTGACCCCCGGTAGCTGCGCGGCTCCGCGCCCCCTGCGGGAACCGCCTGCGGCTCTCTGGGAGGCCCAGTCCCCCACCCCGCCCCACCCCTCCCGGCTCCTCCCTGCGGGCGGCAACGCCGGAAATCCAGCCTGCTCGGCAGAGACGGGGGGACCTGCTGCCTTGTGGGCTCAGGGCCCAAATCTCATAAATAAGCCACCCCTGTTTTGTTAAACACGCACTGTAGTTTCAGGCAACACTTGCCAGTTGCCATGGGAGTTTTCTGTTTTGACAGAGGCAGGGACACATCAAATCCTTTGATTTTGCGTTGTAGGTTGTGCATGTTGGTGTCTGCGCGGCTTTATCCCGGAAGATTGGATGTCTGCACCGGCCATTCTCACTTTCCTTCTCCAGTCACCTGACTTTGGCCAGGTACCACGTGTTTTCTCTTAGGCTTGAGCCACGGGACACCCTTTTCCCTTCCAGGAGAGGTGAGGTGAAAGGAACACCCTCTTTTCATCTCCATAGTAGATGGAACCATGGAGCCCTGCCTTCTGGATGCTTCTGTCAGCTCCAAGTCAGACCAGACCCACAAAAGGCCAAGAATGAACTCTCACGCAGGTATCCCAACAAGAGGAAGCAAGGGGGGTGGAACAGCAACCAGGCATTTGAACCTGCTGGGAGTGTTTTAAAACAGGCCAGTTCTTCTTGGCTTAGTGAGGATGGGGCTACATTGCTGGAAGTTTAGCATCACTAGGCCCCCTGCCTCTCCTCCCGTCCACAGCCCCCCACATGCATTAAATGCCAGTAGCAACTCCCCATCTTTGCGACAACCAAAAATGCCACCACCTATGTCCAAATACTATTTAGAGATTAAGGTGCCTCCTTAGGAAAACCACTGTTAAATCATTTCCTAAACTACATCCCAAAAGATATTAATTAGTTCCTTGAGTTGTAAGTCGGTATGCTGTGAAAGGAGTCCATGGTCAATATTGTACTGGGTTTGGAAAGGGTGGGTTAAAAAAAAGGGAACAGAATTTTTTTATTACAGGACTTCCCCAAAACTTGAATATATAAATATGTGTTTTGAACCATTGAAAGTCCCCAGTCTAATTGTCAATGGGATTGTTTCTCTTTGGGACTCCTATTGGGTGCACCCACCTTCATGACTCTGGACTACACGGTATCCCCAGAGCTCCCCCTGGGGACTTTTGTGCCCACCATGTGAGGCACAGGGGTGTGCATTCAGAAAGCTGTTATGTTTTTACTGAATTGAGACAACTTCAGAACTCTGGCCAAAAAAAAAAAAAAAACCTCAGAATGTGTGAAGCTACCAGGAAGGAGGGCAAAGTGCCTGGAAACCACTGCAAAGATGACCTCACAAAGAAAGCAGTGTGCTGGGGCTCGTCAAGCGCTCAAGGGGATGTATCTCGCTACTGAAAGGGAGCAAACTGACGGGTGCCTTTGGCTTGTATGGTTCAGGGAAACTGAAATAGACGGGGTGGTTGGAAGACAAATATGTGTGGATGAAATGTTTCAAATGCTGACAGATGGATTGGAAGTCTTCTCTCCTGCTGGCCTGGTAGCCTCTGAGTGGAAAGCCTTGCCTGGGAGATGGGTCCTGGCAGCTCTGGTGAGATGCTGGAAATATAAGTCCGGGCAGATATAATGGCAGTGAGTCACAGTAAACCAACAGCCATCAGGTGCTCGGGAGGGAAGCTGAAGCCAAAACGTTCACTGAGCTGAGAGAGGAGCAGGACCATCCTGTTGTACAGAACACAAAGAGCAGAGTGTTCGGGTCCAAGGATCAGATTTCTCAAAATGGAAGCCCAAGCTGTGCACACCGAGTTTCAGGCTTTGCTCCAAGGTCAGGTGGACAAAAACCTGCCTCTTCCCATCCAGGAGGATGCCGCCCAAACACACCCATTCCTCCCAGGGCATGGGCAGGGGGCCATGGGCGACAGGGATCTGCCAATTCCTGTGAAAAACTGGGTAAGCAGCCAGTGTCAGGGTCCCAGCACCTCATCCACACCCTCCCAGGCTTGTAAACCTGGGTTCTGCATTCTAAGGGTGCTCTGTGCTAATGAAACTTCCCTCTGAGCAGTTATAAGCTGTTGGCTCCTAAATATTTCCAGTTTAACCAGACTGGCCTGTGCCTAAGGCCCTGAGTTTAAGATCACAGCTCCAAAGAAAGAAAAGAGAAGAAAAGGTAGGTGGCCCTCAACTTCTCCAGGGCACTGGTGGGCTCTGAGAGTCCTGCCTCAGCCTGCTACACAGCCCAGAGTGGCTTTTATTTTTTGACTGGGCAACATTTTTGCTCACGGGTCACAGTCAAGCTTATTAAACTTGGATGACAGTAAACCAATGACTAACTGGATAATTAAAGCCACAAGTCAGGAGGCTTGGGCGGGTCCCTCCTCTGGAATCTCCAGTGGCCTGTTCCATAGACAAATGCCCCTCTTTCTCCCCACAGCAGAAATGCTTTTGTGAATTGAAAACCTTCTGCGGTGACCACCACCTCCTCCCAAGATCGCTTCTCCACTTCATCCCCTCACCCACCATCCCTGTCCACCTCAAGGAAGGAGGAAATCTAACCACACTCCCCACCACTGCCACGACAGGGACATGACAGAAGGTTTCCAACTAAAACCAAAGTTACTCAGCAGAGCTTCCTGCCAGGCTGCTGTGCTGGAGGGCATAGCAGGCCTCCCTCGGCTCTTTCTGTTCTACACAACTTCTCTGCTTCAGTCACACTGCACAGGCTCCCCACATCCTGGGGAGAGTGGATGAGAAGTTCAAAGCAGACAAGACTGCAGCTGAGATGACCCAGACTCTCTTCAAAGACTGTTTCCTCCCCGTCTGAGAAGCTGCTGAAGTTTACAATGTTCCCAGAGGCATTTCTGTGTTTCTCCCTCTAACTGGGCCTGTGGGCCTCTATAGGAATGCCCCTCATCTCCCCTCACAGGGATGCTTTCTGAGGTTCACACCTCTGTGTGCCTTTGCCCTCTCTCCGCTGCCCCTCTGGCAGGCCCTGCTTCTTTCCTCTTCTCCACTGTGCCCTCTCTCCCTCCTGCATCCCTTGTCTTAAGCAGCAGTCCCTTTTCCACTGAGGAGACATGGGTGGAGGAGGGGCTGCAATTGGGGGATGGCGTGGGTTATATGATTTTTTTTTTTTTAATTGGGGAACAGTAGTGTGTTTTTCCCAGCATCATCAGCTCCATCCAAGTCAAGTTGTTGTTCTTTCAGTCTTAGTTGTGAAGGATGCAGCTCAGCTCCAGGTCCAGTCACCGTTGTTAGTTGCAGGAGGTGCAGCCCACCATCCCTTTTGGGAGTCGAACCGGCAACTTTATGGTTGCGCTCCAACCAACTGAGCCATCTGGGCACCCGGGAGCTCAGCAGCAGCTCATTGACTTCATTCTAGTTGTGGAGGGCACAGCTCGCTGGCCCATGTGGGAATCGAACCTGCAGTCCTGTTGCCCAGAGCTCGCTCTCTAACCAACTGAGCCACCCGTCCACCCCAGTTATATGATTTTTGTATGATATTCTAAAATTAAGTTTATAGTTATTTTAATTTAAAAAATAGTTAATGGGGTGGCCCGGTGGCTCAGGCGGTTGGAGCTCTGTGCCCCTAATGTGGAAGGCTTCTGGTTCGATTCCCACATGGACCAGTGGGCTCTTAACCACAAGGTTGCCAGTTCGACTCCTCGACTCCCACAAGGGATGGTGGGCTGCGCCCCCTGCGACTAACAACAGCAACTGGACCTGGAGCTGAGCTGCGCCCTCCACAACTAAGCCTGAAAGGACAACAACTTGACTTGGGAAAAGATCTGGAAGTACTCACTGTACCCCAATAAAGTCCTGTTCCCTTTCCCCAATTAAAAAAAAAAAAGTTACTATTCCCTCCAAATCTTTGAGGACCTTTGATTTCAGGAAGGTGCTGACCACGTTTAGTCCATGGCTCTGTGCTCTTACTCACCTTGGTAGGCTGCTGCTTATCCCTGGACGTAAGAACCTAACGTGAGAAGAAAGAGTAATTTGGACTTTCACTTTTTAGCAAGAATCTCTTTCTGCTATACTGTGAAACTCCAGAGGGCAGGAGCTCTCTGGCACTGAATTTCATAGTCTTACGATAATGCCTGGAAAACACTTACGTGTTCTCAGGTGATTTGTGTTTGTTGGATTACTATGATTACTTAAAAAAAATTCAAAGAAGTCACTCTCTGTTCTGAAGATGCTGCCTGTGAAAGTGTTTAGACCACATACATGCTGAGAAATTGCACACATATTGTCTACATCTCATATCACCAGGAACTAATGTTATCAAATCTCCGGTCTCATCCGCCATTTTATTATCTGTGTTTAGCAGACTACAGAGGCTGCTAAAGAGCAAAGCAGAGGCTGCCACAGAGCAAAGCAGAGGAGGCTTCAGGAGCCCTGAATACTGATGAGGGCATCTGAGACGAAAACCATCCAATGGAGTTCTATGCCAAAATGTAAAGTGGAAAGGTGCTATGAAGTAGCCCCAAGCCTCAGATTTGCCCTCGATGTCACCATCCACCTCTGGCCTTCAGGGCCATTGAAGATGCTCAGTGCAAGCCTCTCTGCTGTGACTGGACTTCCTGGCCAGCCAGGCCTGAGGGAGGAGGTGGAGGAAGTGCTGTGGGGTGAGCTCAGTGAGGCAGATGAAGCACAGCGCACCCGCAGGGGTGACACAGGGAGGTGGCTTAGGACAGAGGAAACTGCAGTGTGGACCATCCCCTCAACAGAAGCGGCTTTCTTGTCCGTTTGTCCCCCAAACACACACTCCAACTAAAAAATAATAACTGTGCATAACTCTGAAGGCAGGTCCACACCTGTGTATACATCCATACTTGTGTGCACGTGCTGCCAGATTTCTTTGTTCCTGGGGAGAGATATAAGCTACAAACATTACATTCCTTTTCAGTGTTGAATTACTACTGCTTAAAAAGTCAAAAAGAAATAAAAGTGCCATCAAACCATCTATTAACAGATACATTTCAGCGAGAACAGTGTAAGTTCCTGCCAGACGCTGATGACTGGTTTTCCAGAACAGAATTATGTGCTGGTATGGCAGTTGTTGAGTGTGATGACAACCAGCAATTTAGTGAAGGGTCAGTGGTTTGTTTATTTTTAAATATTGAAGCCCTCTGAGTTACACGCGGATCACTTCACTTGAAATAATACCTAGTAGTAGCATCATGGTGACAGAGAGAATTCATCTACTTCCGGGAAAATAACAAGTATTTCATTTTAGTCTCCCTTTCTAACGTTTAGAAGTCACTTTGAAATAAACTCGAAGGAAATCTTCCCCGGGGGTCCCTTGAGTTTGCTGATCCCAATAAGAGGACCTTGATGGGCAGGATCGCCTGGGATATACTCTGAACAACGGGGTTAAGTCCTTGTCACCCATGCTGTCTGTTGCCAACAAGCCGTGGCACCAGGCCTGGAGGGCTGCATATTGGTCATCATGAGCCATCTGGCTGCCTGGCAGAAGGAGCCCATGGGAGCAGGTGTCTGGGATGTTACTGACATTACTACTGAACTTGGCCAAGGAGTGAGTTTGGTTTTATCTAGAATGGCTCAGTCTGGGGGTAAGACTCCATCCCCTTGGTGCTAAGACACTTTCAGGAACTAGACTCAAAATTCTCAACCTCCAAATTGAATATTTTCTTGAGCAATAAGGCCTATGTTGCACCTGAGTTGTTCTGGGACCACATCCTGCCCATCCCCCTCCTCATCTAGAATAAGGAAGGGGTCTCTACCTATCTTGTTCTCCTTACATGTGTCCTGCCAGTCACAATGGCATGGCCAAGGCTTGGCTCCTGGAGTTTTTCTTTGTTGTTGTGGTGGTTTTTTTTTTTTAAAATAAATGTGCATTATAAATAAAAAGAGAGTTTAATATACAGTGTAGCTTTAGGAGAAGTGCTTTAGCTATTCATTGCTTCCAAACAAAATGCCACCGCCAAGATTTTTCTACATAGAAATTCTGGAGTCACTACCCATCGACGGTGATGTGTGTTATGAGTAAATTGTTTCTGATAGGGTACCGAAGTACATAAAAGATTTACCTTTAAAAAATAAATGAGGGCAGATGGGTGGTTCAGTTGGTAGGAGTGCGGGCTCTCAACCACAAGTTGCTGGTTTGACAACGGCGACTGGATCTGGAGCTGAGCTGTGCCCTCCATGACTAGGATTGAAGGGATTGAAGGGACGGCAACTTGACTTGGATGGAGCTGATGTGAGACCTGGGAAAAACACACCACTGTTCCCCAAAGAAAAGTCCTGGAAATGCACGCCGTTCCCCCAGTAAAGTTCTGTTCCCCTTCCCCAATAAAATCTTTAAAATAAATAAATAGATACATAAATACATACATACATACATACATACATACATACATACATACATACATACATAAAAGATAGCTCAAGATTGTCCATGTCATAAGGGTACTTGGGTTTGAGTGTTTTCTAGCGGGGAAAGGAGATGATGTTACAGTCTGTAGACGGGGTGTCATACTTGAGGCAGTCCAAGGGTGAGCTGTCTGTTATTAGGGCTTATTGAACGGAAGGAGCAGTCAGAGGGAGAGGGAAAGTGAGGAAAGTCTATCCAGATCTGGGACACTCACCGCTGTGGGATGTTACACTGCAGCAACGTAGGGGGTTTCTAGGGCCTTAGAAAGCCAGAGACTTCCTTCTCCCTCCAACAAAGGAAGTCGCCAAGTAGGAGGTGGATTTAGCTCTTAAGACTTAAGAACCTCCTTTAGGGGTTCTGCTTATGTGGGAGCAGAATATGAGAGCATACTCAGACTAGTCCTTGAGGCCAGGCTCTTAGAGTCTCCGACTATGGCTGAAGGTGTGATTTGCTTGATCTGAGGTATTTTCTAAATTAAATATGTCACTATTTTAAAATTGGGAGAATTCAGGTAAATTTGAGATTTCAGACTTCTTTCCAAGAACCAGAGTGTTGGCAACACTGAACTCTCACCGGTGCATGGCAGCAGTGGGCAAGAGCCAGAGAGGTGTTAGGAGGGCACGCCCTCTCCTCCCCTCCCCACAACCCACACCCTTAGCCCCCCTTCCTGCTGGGTGCCCTGTAGGCAGTGATGGGCCAGTGCTTCCCTGTTGTCTCTGCCACTCACAAGGAGTTCAGACACACATTTCCGGGTCAAAGTCAGCTCTGAGAGCCACTCTGTATTCCTGCCTCCGCCCCCACACAAACACAAAAGCCTCCTCCCCATTTACTAAAGCCAAAGAATGTCAGGATTAACCCATAATTGAAGCTTTTGAAAGAAGAGCTAAAGGCAGCTTTAGCTTTAGCATTCCACAGCTCCTCGTTAATACGGTGACTTTTTGTAACTCTGGTTGCAGCTTGAGACACATGACCAAATTCAAAAGCTCACGGGAAGGAGGCTCAAGGAGGCTAGGCTGGCTTGTCGGGATTCTCCACATGCTCTTCAGACTCAGCTGGCTCTGTGCTCCAGACCACAGCACAGTGGTTACAAGGTCCGGGCCCTCAGGAGCTCGGCAGTGGATGGTCCCCATCAGGGCCAGGCTCCACAGCTGAACCAGCCAAAAAGAGGTGGGTTCCAGAGCCCGAGCTCACGTGGCAGCTCTCGAGCAGGATGCTGGGCCACCTTGGCTGCTCCCTGGAGCACACACCGATTCTCTCGTGGGAGTTCATTGCGAGGCTGCCATCTCCTCGGAACTGAGTTGTGTGGAATGTGGAATGGGGCTTTGGAGTCAGAAAACATTGGAGCCCTGCAAGGTGTCTTAGATAGCATCTGCTCCAGGACTCCCAACTGTGAATGCTCTTCAGAATCACCTAGAACACGTTCAAAATACAGGTTGCCAGGCTCTAGTTCTCACACCTCTTTTCCCCAACACACACACACACACACACACACACACACACACACACACACACACACACTGATTCTCCTGAGAAGCCAGGTTTGGGATTGACTGATATCATTCAAACCCTTCACCTCTGAAGGTATAATCCTAAATTAAGCAACTTTTCCCAGGTCACTCAGCTGGTTTGGCAGGACTGGGGTTAGAGTATAGGTCACTTGAACATAATCCAGGGCTTTTTCTACAACACACCACCTCCCGATGTACCTACAAAGGGGCTGCCAGAGATTTTGGATGTGGAAGAGAGTCAGAAGCATAGTCTGCGTGTAGAATAACCCCAGATAATTTTCCCAGTTTTGGCTTCTGTTGTGGTTTCTGACCCAGAACCTCAGTCTCAAGTCATCTGGGCCAGAGATGCTGCTTCCAGCTCTGTAATTACCAGTTTCACTTGTCCTTTGAGAAGTGAGGGAAAGAACTGTGCATGTGTGTGTACACATCTCTGTGCCTCAGTTTACCTTTCTATAAAATGGAAAGAATGACCAGCATCCTTATGTCTGCTTCTTCGGAGCTTTGTACACCGATTGAATGGCCACTCAGGGGTATCCTGTGATCCCCCCAGGCAGAGAAAGTAGGTTTCTGTACCCACACAGAGCTGTTCTTAAACTTAAGGCTGCTCTTGCCACATTTTTAAGAATTTGGATGTCAAAATACCATCGGGGCTCCTCTGGTGACCCTGCATACCCCTCCACGAAGGGCTGCCTGTCTTCTCTTGGTTTCTGGATGCCGGAGAAGTATTTCCTGTGGGTGATCTTGGGAGGAGCCCCCGTTTTGAAGGACTGAACAAGATAAAAAAATTAAATGCTCTGACTACTACTACATAGCTAGCACTAAGTTGTTATTAAGTGCCAGGCATTCTGCCAAATATTTTACATGCACTATCATATTTAACCCTCATTACAGCCCTGTAAATGAAGTGTTGTGAGGAGTCCCATTTTAAAGATGTGGAAAACGAGGCTCAGAAAATGTAAAGAACTTGCCCAAGATCACATAGCTGCTAAATGACAGAGCCCTGATTCAAACCCACATCCTTCAGTGTCCAGGGGCAACGATCTGATAAAAGAGGTTGATGACAGGCCACTGGCGTCACTGCCTGATATTTCCTAGTGGGATGTTACGCCCTGATGCAGCTTAGGCCCAGGACAGCTCGGGCACTGCAGCTGTGATGTCTGCTGGGAGGTTAACAGCTCCATCAGTTCAGAGACTGCCTGACCCAGCCTAACCAAATTAGAGCAAGTAATGGGTGTGACATAATTTGACATGTACATTGTTAATTGAACCCCATGGGAGATGATTTTAAATAGAGACAAATACCATGCTGTGTGAACTATTTGGGTTATGAAGCCCTGGTTCTCTGACTCTTACGGGAAAAAAGAATTGTGTCATGATAAACTGAAAACCCCAAGAAGCTGCTCCAGGGTCAGGAGAGCAGCAGGCTGGCTGGATCAGGAAGATTCTCCCTGGGAGTGTCAGGAATTTCACTCTCACTTCCTAGTATTTTACCCTCAAAGCCAAAATTAAGAACCATTAACTCTACCCATCCATTTCCAGAGATTTCCTAACTAGGGGGACTCAGAACCCTGATGAAAAGGCGAGCCCTGGTAAGACAGTAAAACAGGCACAACTTGAAAAACCCATATACACCCCCACCCCACCCCCGCCGATCCTGCTTTCCCTTTCTCAGATTCACAGAACTGACAACCTGCCCAGAGGCCCTGGTGAGAGACCCACACAGGTTCACTGTCTCTGGGTATCCCCAATATCCAACTCCTAGTCCCACCATTCCCTTATCACTAGCAAGACTGACCTGACCTATTTCCCACACCGTCATACTTGCTGCTTGATCTTCATCAAGAGTATGTGTGCCTTCATGTACTAGCCACTGACCCTAATGGCTTAATATGTGCCCATTCTCTGGGGCAAGACCTGCAGACTGTATAACACATAACCAGCACCCAAGAAATATTTACTGTTGAGTTAATGAATGAAAGTAAGAGTAGCAAAAGTTCTCTGGAAATCCCATGCCTTACCCCAAATTAATATTCACTTTCTGGCTAGTAAAATGAATTTGGGAGCAAAAGACCTTTGCCTTTTAAAAATGTAAGCTTTTAAAATAATACTACTGAAGACGATGGCCAAAAGAGATACAGGACACATGGTGACCTCCCCACATGCATTTCCTTTTCTCTTCCTAACAGGGTCCCATTCTTCCCAGCCATACAGTTGAGAGGATTTAACCTAGTTGCAATTTGATTGGAGCTTGGTAGGCTTAAGCTATCAGTGAGCTCTACTGTCCTAGCCACCGTAGCCCCAGTGATTGATTTGAAGATGGCCGCCTGTCCCCGATGCAAGGAGGCTTTGCCAAGGGCTCCTGGGATCTTCAGATCATCAAGTGAGACAGTCTAAGAATAAAGCCAGTACTATGGGATTCTAAGAAGAGGTGGTAAGACACTGGGTCTTCATTGACTTGTCCAGCTACTATGTGAGACCTTACCTGAAGCCCACCTGACTTCTGGATTTTTCAATGACATAAACTAATAAAGCCTTTTTTGTTTAAGTCAAATAAATACACAACACAATAATATAACCTCTTGATTTCTTTTATAGTTGATCTCGGAGACTATATTTCATCATTTTAAATTATCTTTATCTTATAGCTTACTTATCTTAAACAAAATAACTGTGCCAAACACCAAAATCCTTAATTTTTCACTCTTCAGGCAAAGCCTTCCCAAGATCCCTAACCTTGTGATGTCTCAGGTGAATGGGGAAATAACAGTGATTTCAACAAAATAAAAACTTATTTCCCTATCATATAAAAGAAGGCTGGAGTCTGGCTGGTGTGGAAACTATAGTCCCATCAAAGTTCCAGGTTTCCTCTATCTTTTTGTTCAGCCATCCTTAGTATACAGCTTCCATCTTCAAATTCACTTCATGGTCCAATGTGGCAGCTAGAACTCCAGCCGTCACATTGCTCTTTCTGTCCCAAGAAGGCACAGGAGGAAGGAAGAAGGAGAAGAAAATGAGTGTGACAATAGTCTAGCCCCTCTGAAGGGGTCTTCACAAAAGACCCACCCAACAATTTCTGTTTATATCTCAATGACCATTCCAGCTACAAATGTGACTGACAAATGTAGTGTTTTAGCTGGGAAACTTGCCACTCAGATTAAAATCTGGGTAGTGTTCCTAAGGAAAAAGGGGAGAGTAGGTACTGGGCAGGGAAAAAGCAGTTCCTGCCCCACCCTACCTATCAAACAAGGTCAGCTTCTGTGTTCAGTTTTACTGCTTGGTGCCTGTTCTGCAAGGAGACCCCCTGCTTCAAGCTGCAGTTATTCTCTCCATGGACGCTTAACATCCCAAGTTGATTCCCTACCCCAACCCCACCCAGGATCCTCTGACCATTATCTTCTGATTTATCCAGTTAAGAAGCATGTTTTGACCACCTACTGGTTTTCAATAGACCTCGTTTGTCTTTCCTTAGAATCTTGACTTTAGCTCATAGCACATTTGAACTTCTTTGTCGTGCTCCAATCTGACCCCATTCACACTTATCCTTCTTCACTTACCAGTCTTTCCCTGGAACTACAATCATGCAGGGTCTCTGGTCCAGCTCCCCGCACAAGAACACAGGATATAGTGAGGCCAAAAAGGAGCACCCACGGAGCCATAGATGGGGCAGTCATACCGCTATATTCTCGCTGGCCGCTGGGTTGGAGACACAGGAAGCAGGAGCCACACAATCCACAATCTGCCATCTGCTTCTCTGCCAACCGACCCCACTTGCTAACTGCAATCTGCGCTTGCTAGCTTAGCCATGGCAGTTGTATCAGTGGCTAATGGCTAACCAGTAACAACTGATGACCAACTAGTCATAGCTGACCGCCATCTACTTCCCGAGCCAGCACCTTTTCCTGTAAGGCTGCGAGCCCGGAAACTGCTCTCTGGGACTCTGTTCCCACAACAGGTCACTCTTCAGGAGTCAGTTTCTAACTTCTTTCTGACATTAGCATTCTCAAACCCATGGATAAGACCCTGTGGCCTCAGGCAATCAGGACTCTGGTCAGAATCATCAGCTGAGTCAGGGCTAGGCTTCTCCAAATATTCATGGATAACAGTATGATTTTACCCGGGGACAGGTGACTAAGTGAGGTCAAGGTAATGGTATTTTTTTGTTCATTTTTTTAGCTCTCCCAAGGCCTTCTGACCCCTTATTGTACATTTCAGGCCTCATAGAAAGCATTACAGGGTTCAGTTAGCAAAGAAGAGTACACACAAGGCAAAGTTAAACAATGATAATGAAGTGAATTATTGTCTCGATAGAGATGAAATATCTGCTCCTCCCTATCTCACCTACCTGTGCAAAAGCAGAAAAAATAAGAAAAACAAAAAAACACTAGCATCTGATAATGCTAACAAAATGCGTTACCTTGAGTGCTCATATAAAGAATACCTTTCAGAAATGTCTAGTTCTTTCCCATGAATTTTTCCATTTTGATTTTAATTATAATCTGAAAGCCACTGTAAGTCAAAATTTTACATTCTAATATGTCTTTTCAAATAGAAACATCATTAGGCAGATGTGAACAATTATCTCCAATTGGAGTTTTTTTTTTAAGTCAAAGTCTTCAGAGGAACAGCTAAATTATGCTTTAATCATTGGTTTAAAACTAAACCTATGAGACCTGACATAGGTTTACCAAGAGGGCCTGAGTTTAGATTTAGAAAGGTTGTTAGCTGGTCTAGTCATTTATTTGAGCTATACATATATTTTTAACCAAATGATTGTAATAATGCATATTTCAGGCGTTCATCTTGACGACCAAATGATAAATGGTGAAAAGTTTTGAGATACAGGAGACTCTGTTTCTATATTGAGAGGGCAGATAAAGAAATTCCAAAAGAAGGTGTTGGCATATGTCTTCTCTGCTTTTCAATTTCCAACAACAGATGGTGACATCACAGTTCCAAACATTTCCCATCTATTACTTGGATTAGACAGAGCCTTATTCTCTAGAGAAAGCAGGCAGCATAAACTAACAAGAGGTGCATTTTGCTGATAAGCCAGGCTGTACTCAGGCGTCACAACACTGTCAGAGTGGCAGGATCCCTGTGGAAAAGCAATACTAGGTATGACTTCACTAAGCACACCAGTACCCAAGGACGTTGGGGAACTGGTTGGGTATCAGAGGACGTGTCTTTTTTGTGCTGGTAAAGATATACTAAGGAGGGCAGACCGTGAAACAGACAGAACTTAGAAAGGTCGTTTGAAGGAGAATTTTCAGAGGAATGACATTCTCCTGTTGTTAAGTAAAAAACCAGCCAGGTCCTGGCAGTCCCAGAGTCTGGGCTCCTTTCCAGGACTGCAGCACCCCTACAGGCAGCTGAGCAACGTGACCCTGGCAGCCAAGAAACCCTGGACAGGCTTCTGGGGCTGGGAAGCCTGACCACTACCTCACTAAGGAGAAATTGCACTGGCCTTGGAGACACTGTTCTTGCCTTGAGTTTAAGGGCCTCCCTTTGCTTCTTCCCCTCCAGTATACCACAGCCTGATGTCCTCTTCCTTTCCTGTGGTAGCATTTTGCTTAGACATCCCTGAGTCATAAAACGGGTGGGGGATGGGAAGGGCAGCTGCGACATATTATCATTTTACACAAGGGACACAGGTTCTGTACAACTAGCTGTGTGATGTTGGGCAAGTCACTTAACTTCTCTGTGCCTCAGTTGCCACAACTGTACAGTGGGGATCATAGTCACATTCCCCTGGTCAGACTGTTAATGAGCATTCAACAAAATCCTGTAAAGCACTGAAGAACAAACTACCTGGCTCAGTCAGAGCTCTATAAAGGTGAGCAATCACCACGAGTAACAGGTGAGCAGTTTCTTCTTTGTGCTTTCTAAACACATGTTGGCCTCCCTAGGACAAAGACGATAAGAAAGTGACACGTCACCCTCGCAATCCTTTAATTCTGTCGGTAGTTCTTGACATAGTAAAACATATCTGTGTGTGCATGTGTGTCTGTAGATTCTTTTAATTCTACAAAATCTATGCTGAGTTGGTTAGGTTTTAATCTGATGGTGAGAGGCTAAGTCACATTTGCTGAACCATTAGTGTGTAGGCTTCAGGAACGAACACGTGGATAAAATGTAAACTAACGTTATCTTGGTTCACATTCCCTTTTTGTGACCGACGGTTGTCTCAATGAAACTTTTGCAGGGTGTTTGTTTGTTTTTCTTAGTTACAGCAAGAGTAAAATTAGAGCATCGAGACATTCTCACATGGCGATAGACGAATGCCAAATTGGGTCTGTGGAGGCCTCATTTTGGCTCCTCTGGTCACCCTACAGAACATATTTTTCATGCATGTTGAAGGCAGTCCATTAGTTCTTGGCAAGGACAATTAAGTTTTCAGAGCTCTTCTCGCTAACAAGCCTCCCCTTTCTCATACACAAAACCTTACTGACGGGGACAGGCTCTCCCCATTTATGGAGAAGAGGGTGAACTTTGTCTGCGATCAGCCCTGACAAGCATCACCTCCATGACCTCCCTGGATTTCGATTTGGAGCAATCATTAAGTTCCCAGTACACTGCCCAGATTAAAATCTCTCCCTCCCTTTCAGGAGAGAAGCATTTTTAGTTCAAAATCATGCAGTGAGAGGGCTTTGAAACTTAGTGTGCAAACTTCTTTGCCTTTGAGGAAGGCATGTCCATTCACATCTGAAAATTTCCCTTAGTGCCTGAGGTGACACCTTGACTGAGCTTCTGAGCTCTCACAATGCAGCTGAAACGGAAACAAGGAAAGTTTTGCCCTATTTGTTACCGTGGAAATGTAAGCCATAATGATGTGGTTTGAGCCAGGATTCTCAACCGAATACTTTGACTGATTCCTGGGAGGAAAATCCAGTAGATTCCTGTTATAAGACCAAACTGCCACTGGCAGTTAAACGTACGCTGAGCAGAGCCTCGTTCAAGTCAGAAGGTGAGCACTGTCGGGAAAGGTGCTGAGGTGCTAAGGATCAATATCTACCAGCAACCGGCATTTTGGAGCATGGTTACCATGGTGACATTGTCAGCCCCAAATGACTGTCATGAGGTGAAAAAAATCCTCTTAAAATAAATGAAAGCTGAAAAGGTGTATTTATAAACCTCTTACCAAACATCTATCTGTTCACAAAGTAGAAATTAAAAGAATTGTTATTACCACCCCCCAAAAAATGGTCTGTAAAAATAACTAATACACATTTATTTAAAATGGAGAGAGTTCCAAGGAATTATGGGCTTGTACACTTAGATATTGTGCAGCGTGACATTAGAATTCTGCACGAAACTACCAATAGCTTCTTTGAAATTTATAAAATGATACTTGACTGGGAGTTGTCTTTTTTAATTAATTAATTATTTTTTTTGAGTTACAGTTGACATTCAATATTATTTTACATTTGTTTCAGGTGTAAAGTACAGCAGTTAGACATTTATATAATATCTGTGGTGATCCTCTGATTAGTCTAGTACCCATCTGGCACTATACATAGTTGTTGCAACATTATTGACTCCATTCTCTATGCTGTACTTTATATCCCAGTGACTATTTTGCAACTACCAATTTGTATTTCTTAATCGCTTCACCTTTTTCATGCAGCTCCCCAACTCCCCTTCCCTCTGGCAACCATCAGTTTGTTCTCTGAATCTATGAGTCTGTTTCTGTTTCGTTTGGGTCTTCAGATTCCACTGGGAGTTTTCTTATGTCTAAGTTGTACACCTTATTTCTGGCAGTACCAATAAATAAAGTTTCATAAAATTTGTTACGCAATGGGGAAAAGACATTGGTCACACAGATTAAAACACTCGGGCACAGTGTTTGCCTTGCTTTTATGGAGCTCCATCCCTCACTTGTATTTTCTCACTAACAGAGCCACAATGTTATCTAGAGCAGCAATGTGCTCAGCCAAAAACAATCAATTTCATAGACTCCCTTGCAGTTAGAGGTGGCCATATGATTTGGTTCTGGCCAGTAATATATAGGCAGAAGCCCCTGAGGGGGATATTGTTGGAAGATAATTCTCCATGTCTCTCTTCTACCATGTGCCATGAATATGTTGCAAGCAAAAGCACTGATTGTGTTTTATTTCACACTGTCTTCCCCAGGATGTTTAAATGGCATACAACCTTGGAAAATACACTGCCTCTCCAGAGCAAAGGGGAAGCTTGTTTAGAAGCTTGGAAGACAGAGATATTGTTTCACTGCAGAGCAAAGGGCAAGCCTACTTACTGACTATTTTGTAAGATTTGAGGTCCCTAAGTTCAGCCTTCCTCTCCTGTAAGACATTCTTGTGGGCCTCTCTGTGTTGCACGCTTGGGACTTGGGGCCAAGGAGAACTCAAGCTCATGCTACTTTCTGTGCTGTGATAAAGTCCATTATCTCTGACCGAGGAGTCTGGTGACTTGTGCTAGTGTCTATGAAACCATGGCAGGTGAACTTTTAGCTTGTTAAATAGGGTGAAATCTCAGATCCTCCATAGTTCTTGACAGGATATTCCTTTCAGAATAAAAAAAGTAAGGTAGGAGAAAGTTCTTGCCTCTTGGCCCTTCTCCTTTCTTCCTGGCTTGAGGTACAGCAACCATTTTAGGACCATAAGATGACAGCATGAGGACAAAAATCTCCATCTAAGGATGGGATGGCAGAGCAGAAAGATGAAGACCCTGGGTCCCTGATAGTTACTGTAGCAGCTCTGGATTGAATAATTTCAAGCTTATGGTTATATGAGATAAATGAGCCTTTACTTGTTTAAGTCAGTGTTAATTGGTTGGGTTTTGTTTTCAAGCGAATGCATCCCTCAGTTTGTGTCAAACATAGTAACATTGTAATTACATAACAGTAATTGTGACAAACATATTAGGGTTAATAAGTTTAAGGTTAGTATGTCACTACCTTCCTTCCTTCTTGATCCTGATCCTACCTTTCTATATATTCACATGATTGTATGTATCTCTTATAAAATAACTGAAATCCTTTTGGGAAAGACATGTGTAAAAATCAATTCAGTAAGTACAATTTGGTCTTGGACCAAATGTATCCTGCACTTTTGTGAGTTATCTCAAGTTATTAGTCAAGAAGGAAAAACAGCAGGACTCTTCCTTTCTGCAAAATTATACCTCGTGCAGTGAGGCCTGTTTAGTCACCAGTGCGTATCTGGCCCCTAGCACAATGGCTAGCTGATAGTAGGCCTTCAGGTATTTACTGACCATGTTCATGTAAAGAAAGTTCTCTCTTTGTTAAATGTGTTAGTTATGCCCAAAGAAAATTAACATTTAACAGAGAGCATTTCAATATGTTAGATCTGTCATTTGACTACTATAAGTGTTTTAAGAAAAGACCACAGCTCAACTTCAAAGAAATAACTTATCTTTGTTTGTAATGACTACAAAGTGCCGCATAACTTAACAACGAAACCAAAAGAATCTACTCAACCTCAAAGGCGAGTTCAACAAGATACCAGTAGTAATAACAATGGTCATCAGAGGTTAAAACATCTTTGAACGTCATGTACAAAAAATATTTTTAGAATGTTGGATAAAATTTGAAACATATCAGGAAAAAAAATTAATACATAAGGTGAGAATATAGGAGGGCAATTTAGAACTTTACTCCAAAAATAGGATAAACAAAAAGATACTGTGCACAATAAGTTATGCAAACATCCTTAGTATTTTTTTCAGTATGATTCCTAGTTTCTGTTCAAAACAGAAACTATGTGAAATTGCCTATAATATGTGTCCTCAGTATGATTTCTACTAAAAAATCTAACCAAACCACAAGGATATACCATTTCACACCCATTACGATGGCTATCATTTTTTAAAAAAGAACAACAGCAAGAGTTGACAAGAATGTGGAGAAATTGGAACACTCTTATGCTGCTGGTGGGACTATAAAATGGTTCAGCCACCAGGGAAAACAGTTTGTGGTTCCTCAGAAATTAAACACAAAATGATCATATGATTCAGCAATTCCACTCCTTGGTGTACTTAAAACAAGTAAAAATAGGGCCTGAAACAGATACTCGTACACCATCATCAATAGTAGCATTATTCACAATAGATAGAACCCAACTGTCCATCAGCATACGAAGGGATAAACAAGATATACTATATTATATACTATACTATGGACTAGTTTAGCTGCTAAATCAGAAATCCCTACCTACATTATGAAATATGCAGGAAGGAAAATAAGCAGATGATAGGAGTGGTAGGAATCCTAAAATAATATTTTCACAAACAATTCTGGCCCAACATATACCTGAGAGATGGGTGGGGGAACTTCAGTGATACACACTCCTGAGAGTTGAAGAATTGGAATAAAATGTGGTATACCTACAATGGCATATTATTCAGTCACAAAGAGGAATGAAATTTTGCTATACATGCTACAACATGGATGGACCATGAAAACATTATGCTATGTGAAGTAAGTACGATCAAAAGGATAAATGTTGTATGATTCTCTTTATATGAGGTACCTAGAATAGGCCAATTTGTAGAGACAGAAAGTAAAATTATGGTTATTAGGGACTGAGGGGATGAGGGATGGGAAGTTATTGCTTATTGCATATAGAGTTTCTGTTTAGAATGATGAAAAAGTTCTAGAAATAGTGGCGACAGTTGCACAACATTGTGAATATACTTCATGGCCACTGAATTTTATATTAAAACAAACATGATTAAAATGGTAATTTTTGAGATATATATATATATATATATATATATATATATATATATATATATATATATCGAGAGAGAGAGAGAGAGAGAGAGAGAGAGAGAGAGAGAGAGAGAGAGATCACAATAAAAAAAAAAAATCTCTGAAACAAATTAAACCAAAAAGCCAGGTTTTGTTTGTTTGTTCTAGGAAGAGCAAATAGACCAGATTTTAAAATTTTGTTTGTGGGTTTTGTTTTGTCTTGTTTTTGCTTTCTTTAAGCCCTACCTGCCTGTGCTATGAAGCAGAGTGACTTTCAGACTATGGATTTGAGTGGTCATGTGCTTCAGGAGGCCCTACGTCATTTGGAAAGATTTCTAGTTCAACAATTTTATTCTGTGCATCATTGGAGCTTGCCCCGTCCCCAGGTGTATGCTGGGCCAGAATTGTTTGTGAAAATATTATTTTAGGATTCCTTTCACTCTTATCATCTGCTTATTTTCCTTCCTGCATATTTCATAATGTAGATAGAGATTTCTGATTCAGCAGTTAAAATAGTCTGTGCATTCGTTTTCACTTCCTTGTGACCCATTTTATGCACGATTTTTCATTCTGTCATTGAAAGTTTGGGTTTCAAAAAAAACCCCTGAGACTAAAGTATGTGTCTGTGGAAAAAAAGGAGGAGAAGCAGTATTGACTGAATATCTGTGGGTAGCACTCAAAGGATCCCAACAGTGGGAACCCCAAATCAGCCCTGAGAGTTCCCATCTCATTTACTCACCTGCAAAAGCTCTCAAATTACACCCTCTTCAGTTATTCCACACCCATCACCCCATTTTTTCCACTTCCCCCACTCTCATTTCTTTCCTAAGAAATGCATCTCTGCGTTGTGTTCACCAAAGGCTTATGTCTGTTGTGCATGGCAGTGCTAAGTGCACTGGGGAACACAAAGGGCTCCTGCTCTTGAGAAGCCTATATGCCAGTGCTGTTTCTCTCCCACTTGAGTGTGCTTCAAGCACCACTAAACGTTTGCGAGACACAGGTCCCTGGGCCTCCCCACCAGAGAATCTGACTCAGTCAGTCTGCACTTTCAACCGCTCCCCGGAGGATTCTGATTGGGGTCCACAGAGCGGTTGCTTCAAAGCTCCGAAAGAACAGAGGGAGGAGAGACAAAATTGGTCGGAGAGGTTGGGGGAAGGCTTCGTGGAAGAGGAACTTTCAAAAGGAGTTGAAACTAGACAAATGGCAGGCACAGCAGGTATTGTCATTGCTGCCACCCAACCCTGAAGGGAAGGGCAAGACATTGGGTCATATTCCTCCCATCGAGGGTCTTTGGAGCATCTGGGGAGAAGAGGAGACTCTGGGACGAGGAGGTACACTCATCTCTTAGAGGATCCGGATGGATGACGCCTTTTCCTGCGGTACCCTCCCCACCCTGAACCCCAGATCCCAACCGACCTGTGAGCAGACAACCCTGGACAAAGTCCTTCCCTTTTCCAGCCTCAGGTGAGGGGTGTCATTTGCTTCGTAGGGTCGGTGTAAGAGTTTAGTGATCCGATGTCTGTAGAATCCTTGGTATACAAGTCAAATTTAATACATGATAGCTAATGTTATTCTTATCGTTCGAGATCTTTCTTTAGGATAAATTTCTAAAAATGGGGGATAAATTCCTAAAAGTGGAACGAGTGTGTTACTAAATAGGACACATAGAAACTGTGTGTAATTTTTGAGTTATATAAAAGTGCCTCAATTTGACTTCTAGATATAAAGATGTTCATTCATAGCTATTTCAAGATACTAGCAGTGGTTATCCCTGGATGGGAGGAAAAAAAGGTGTTCTACATCCTTTTATTGCTGCATTGATCAATTTACTTTCTCCTCCTTCTCCTTTTTATCCTTCTCTCTTCCTCAAATTTTACACACACACACACACACACACACACACACACACACACACACACACACCAGCTTTTTCAATACCCTTTAAACTAACACTCCTTCTCCCCAAGAGTCTCCTATTAAAATGCAAATATGTTACCTGGGAAAAGTACCACATTCAACTCCAGGACCTCATCAGCACATTATTTCCCAGGTTATTGATCCATCAGCTGGTCATTTAACACCTGGAGCAGAATAAGTACAGATGGAAGGTCTGGGATAGGACTACTTCCTAGAAGGGCAAGCCCACAATAAATGGTAGCAGTGGGTGTCCTGAGAGCTAGGAGGATATCAAGAACATCAGATGCTCAAGACAAGAAAACCAAAAACCAAAGACGTGGGCAGGTTTCTAGAAGTGTCCTTGAAAGGAAATGGCTGCCCTGCTGTCTGAGGTGGCTTATGTTCAAAGTCTGGAGGCAGAGGAATGAAGGGATAGACGTTTTAATGTCTCCTGGACAAGTCTATGAAAGTCCGATGATTGGGTGAAAAGGGAGAGCACGAGCTTATCTGCACATACCTATTCTTATTGGCGTATATTATAGACCAGAGGTTAAAGTTTATACAAGTGAATTCCAAAGTACTGATAAGAAAATCACTCCCAAAGCAATGCTAAGGTCTCAGAGTAGAAGCCATAGCAGTTTGGAATGATTCATTAAAAATGTTTTCATATGAAAACTTTCCTTTTTGATTATCTTATTGCATAGCTGTATTACTTTTGACTATAGCGTTGGTTTTAGGAAATTCAAACTCTCTCTCATTCCCACCAATACATTTCCATACCATAATTGAGATCTAGTTTTTTTGGAGAAATGCTTTTAAGAGATTGATGTTTCTGAAACGCAACTTTGTTGTTTTGGCTCTTTCCAAATTGTCTTAATTTTAATTTGGACTAGAAACAGTTTTTCCCTAGAGCTCAGAGCAGTCCCTGCCCAATTCAGTCTAAACTTCACATCAGAATTCACATTTAAAGAAAAAAAGATTTCCAGGGTCAGGGCAGAAGAGCGGCTGCCCAGGTTGTCATTAGGGACAAACAAAGGCTGACACTGTCTCGTGTTTAGTATAATGAAAAAAGGTGGTGGGGAGGGGAGATGGAAGGCGAGGCAGGCTGTCATCCTCTTCTATACATTTCTTCCAACCCTGCCGTCAACTAAAACTGCTCTATCAGCTTCTGTATGTTCCTGCTATTGCCAATGAACCCATCTTGAAGGAAATAATATTATATTCCTTCTTCAAAAGAAGAAGAGGTGAAGGGGAGAAAAATACCAATCAAATGTCAGCTACTCAGGCCTATGAGGTGTCCACAGAGCCCAGTGTTTAGAAATTCAAGTTGAAGTCTCTGTCACACTGCTCCAAGGATACCTAAAGGCTTGTTTGGAGGTGAGAGGGGTGGGGAGGAGACTAGCTAGGAAAGGCCCAGCACACAGGGGGGTGAGCACCCAGTGTCGGGAAGCAAACAGAAACCAAGGCACCCAAAGGTCTCCAAGCTGCACCCTCGCAGCTCTCAGTCTCTCCCTCTCCTTATCATCCTCCACGGAACAAAGACTCTCCAGGAGAAAGCTCTCCTCTGATCTGGGACACCACGGTCCATGCTTCTTAGCAGGCTTCCAGATCTGGGCTTTCACTAGCCTCTGTCTTTGAAGGGGAGAGGCGTGGGGATGTGGGCTTGGGGATGATACTGGGCCTTCTGTTTCCTGAGTAAGGACCTCAATCCAGAGAGAAAGGATGGAAGCCTTTCTCTCTGTCCCTTTGAATATTTCTGGAGAGAAAGGAAAGCAAGCCCCAGGCGGGCAGGCAAACCTGGGAAGAAAATGGAGAATGGAATGTGTGGGAGAAGTGAGGGATGGGGCCACTACATGACCACTCCAGAAAGAGGAACTTACTGGACAGGGTGGTGGTGTGTCCAGGTTTTTTCTGCTGACCAGAGGAGATGGTGAGGGGGTATCTGCAGAACTGGAAATGGCTGGAGCTTCCTTTTCTCCAACTAAGATGCTGCCCCCAGTCTGTCCTTGGTCCTCTTTTCTACTCTCCCTCAGAGTATCTCACCTCCTTCTACATCTCAATTTGCATCAATGCTGAGGTTTCCCACATCTCTTCTCTGGGATCTAGGCTCATGTATCCACCATCTAGCCAGTCATCTCCACCAGGACATCCCACAGTCACACAAACCCAGCCTACCTTACCTGGACTCTGCCTTTCCGTCTACATATACCGTTCACTTGGATTCTCCCATCTCAGTCAATACGAGGGGGCTCCCATCCACCTACTCACTCAAACCTAAACCCTTCCCCATCTACCCCCGCATCTCGTCAGTTACCAAGTCAGGTTGGTAAACTTCATTCCTAAGCCACTTGACCACCACCTGGGAGGTCAGACCGCCATCACCTCTCATGGGATTGGCGTGACAGTCTCCTCATTGGTCTCCATTTCTCTACTCTTGTACTCCTCAAACACAGCAAGGTCTATTTTTTCTAACAAGCAAATCTGATTCCTGTTTCAAGCCTCGTTCTATGTCCCCCCTCCCACACAATATGTTCAAGACCTAAACTTGGCATTGGGGGCTCACTTTTCTATTCAGGACTGTAGCTTTCTTTAAAGTTATATTGTGAACTATTTAAAAACCCACAAAAAGAACACAACACAGAAAGAACACAACAACACACATACCCATCCCCTAACTTTAGAGATAAAACCCTATCTCTAAAACCAGCTGAAGCTCCCTAGGGACTCTCACATGCCTCTCCTCTCTCACAAAGGTAACTGCTATCCCGCGTGTGTCATTATTCCTATTACTTCTTTGTAATTTTACTTAACATGACTTCTTTATTTTGTTATGACTCATCTTTCTTCCTTATGAGCCTCTCTTGCTGGGTAATTTTAGTGAAGTCCAGGAAATGCTATGGAGAGAGACGATTTAAACAGTTGTCCCTTCAGGCACATTCTCAGACTCTCCGGTTGTATCTCCTCCCTTTGCTCCTCTCCAAGATGAGTCTGGGTAACTCGTTGGGTGGGAGGGGTATTGTTCTTGTGACCTATGAGTGAGGGTTGGGAGGGTAGAAGACCAGGTTCTGGAAGCCATACCATGTCCTCCAGATCCTCACTTATTCCTGCTGCAGGGAGGCTCCTCCTCTGGACTCGGCTAAGTCAGGGCCTCGGTCCTTCTCGCAGGTACTCAGCCTGCTCAGCTTCGCAGTCACTCTGACTCCTGGGCTTCTCTGCCAGTCTCCCCTCCAGCTCGTGGCCTGAGAGGCCCACCGAGCCTCTGTGATGGGCTCACTTTGCCCTTCACTGCAGACCACAGAGTAGGCTCTCTGCTCTCAACCATCTCCCATGACACTTGGGAACCTCTGAGTCCAGTCCATGTTACAAGGTAACTGAAGGGGGTTCTGGGAAGAAACCAAATTCCAGAACTTCCTCTGCCTAATCACACCACTCTGGCTGTTTTACTCTGATGGGTCAGGGCAGTCTGAGAGGTATTCTCCTTTCAGATCCCAAATATGAAGCAGGGCAGATCCCTTAGGCCTGGCGTTCACATCAACCTACCTGACAAGCAGACAAGGTTGTCCTTTATCTGCACCCTTTTTACCTCTGTGATGGGTAGTCTGCAAAGATAACCACTGTTAATTCATCTCTCCCTGGATGTTCATACTGATCCTTCCATCAAGAAGTAGAAGCTACTTCCTCTCCCTGACTCAGGGCTGCCCTTGTGACTGGCTTTGATCAACAGAGTGCAGTAGTTATGTTGTGGTGCTTCTGAGCCCAGACCTTAAACGCACTGGCAGCTTCCTCTTCCTCTCAATTGGGAGCCATCCACCAGGTAAGGTGTCCAACACCCCTGACATCACCATGCTAGGAGGAAGTCCTAGCTATCCACATGGAGAGGTGAGGGAAGGAAGGAGGGAAAAGGAGGGGGGGGGAGAGAGAGAGAGAGAGAGAGAGAGAGAGAGAGAGAGAGAGAGAGAGAGAGAGAGAGAGGCACAACCAGCCCCAGCCATCCCATTTATCCCAAACACACGGGAGTTAAGATTTTTCTTGGATGGTCCAACCCCAAGATACCCCATGAACAGAAGAACCACGCAGCTGAATTCAGCTCACACTGCAGAATTCTGAGAAATGCTACAATATAGTTTTAATTCACTGAGGTATGAGGGTAGCTTATCATGCAGCAATAGCTAAATGAAACACCTCTCCAGCTGCATTTCTCACCACTGTCTGCCTTATATTTTAGGCTCCAACAACTCACACCAGCTTGTGGATCTCTGCATAAGCTATGCTGTGTCTCCCTTCCACAGCTTTATTCAAACTATAATCCCTTTATCCCACCTCTCTCCTTTGCCTGGTGAATTTCGGTTCCACTTTTATCTCATTTCCTTTGCCCCCTCCCCCAGGCACCCATGATAGCCTATGCAAATCACTCTCATTGCACTAATGACACTATAATTGTTTATGTATCTGCCGCCCAAACTAGGCCTGAATTCTTTAAGAGTGGGTAATATGTCTTATTCAGCTTTGAGGCATCACTTGCTTTGGAAATGAGAGCAAGCCCCTTAAACTCCTTCAGCTCACTTCTCCTGTGTCAGTCAGTTGTCGGTAACAGAAACCCAACCCCACTGAATTAAATACATAACGGTTTCTTTTTTTCACACAACGAATTTCAAGGTAGCCCTTCCAGGGCAGAATCAGTGGCTTGACAATGTCAGGACTGTCCCAGGTTCCTCCTGTCTTCCTTCTCTACCACCCTTAGAATATGGCTGTCCTTCTCATCCTCACAGCATGGCTATTCTGCCAACACGTTCATATCCACTTTCCAAGCAGGGACAAGGAAGGAGCCAGGAGTAAGAGACAATGTCCATATCAGGAAAGCAACACTTGCCCAGAAACTTCTCAGAAGACTTCTACTCAAGCCTCACTGGCCAGAACCAAATCACATGGCCATCAATAGCTGCAGGAGAGGCCAGAGTAATTGCTCAGACAGCCCAAACTTTGAACTAGAAGCAGTAACTGCTTGGGGTTGTCTCTGTAGGGAACAAGGAAAAAATGGAAGTCACATAGCAACTGGCAATATTTGCCTCATTCTTCACCTGTAAAACAGGATTAGGTTTAGAGCCTACCTTGTACAGTTGATGAAATTAAGAGAATTGCTATTGTTCTTAGTACCAAGGACCCCTAAGCACTCAGTAAAAGCAATTATCTTCCCACATTTCCAGATGTAACATTTAATTCAAACATCCAAGAGTTTTTCCTGAAGGGACGGAAAATTAGTTGGCTCAAGGCACTTGTCCCACTCTGTTTGCAATTCTTCCGCAGTGAATTTGCTTCTGGTGATTAACCTGTCTTTTCTCAATTGTCTACTCAACTATTAATAAATCCAAACTGGATTATCATTATGACTCCTCACTTACAAGTGTGACCCAGAAGAAAAACAAAGCTTGGAGAGACACAAAAGGCAAATGAGCTGTTTTCATTGCATTGTGGCTACAGTGCTGCATAGTTTATTTCTGATTCATGGAAAAACATCCAGCTCACAAGAGTCAGCAAGATTGGTGAGAGGCCTCAGACCAGGAGATTGAAGAATAAAGTCTCCAGTGTCTAAGTCACTAGGGCCTAGGAAGCAGACCTGGAAAATGTTAGCAACAGGAAAACTCTTTTCTGCTCGGAACCGGCTCTGTGCATCTGCTAAAAATTATCCCCACAATTTTTTGTGTTCTTTTGTTTTGGTTTGTATTATTATTATTATTATTATTACTATTATTATTATCATCATTATTATTACTACTATTATTTGTTTATTTTAGCAGATTATTTAAAATTTCTATATTGGCTAGGACTTTTTTTGTTTACAAGGGAAAAGCCCAAAATGACTTATTAAAAAGTGAACTTATTGGCTTGAGTGACTAAAAAGCCCAACAATAGTTTCAGGCGTGACTAAATCTAGATGCACAGGAAATCATTCCATCTCGTAGATTCTCCCTCTGTGGTAACAAAACAGGCCTTTTGAGGTTCCCAAATAACAACCCACCGGCTCAGCAAACCGAGCAGAATGAGGATGTTTTTTTCCCAGTGGTTCCAGAAAAAAGGCTCAGGACTGGCCCTACTTGGGTTACATGCCCACCCTTGAACCAATCACTGTGCTAGGGAATATGGTTCTTTTATTGACTAGTCTGGGTCACATGCCTACGCCCAGAGCCAAGGGCAGGGTCAGCGCCATTTGAATCACTGACATTGAGAGTGAGAAAAAGATAGTCCTCCAAAAAAAGATAGTTGGGGTGTCCCTGCCGGCACAGCAGTGTGCTGAGGCCAGGCCTCACAAAAGCGCCAAGTATCCTGCACAGATTCAGATTCATTTAGATATTATTGAATGTTAATACCATAATAATACCAGGGACACTCTTTTCCATCTGTCAAAATTCTACTCATTTTTCAGGCTGATTTCAAATGTACTACAAACAAATCTCTCTAATGAGATTAATTTTCCATCAGCGCTCTATGTACTTTTTTTCTCACGGAATTTGTCATATCTTGCCACGGATTCTGATGAGTTATACCCATTTGTCTCCACTTTGGTTTGGAAGAAACTTCTGACAGAGCTAGAGCAGGGCACGCCTCCCATTCCCAAAAGCCCCAGGATGAGGGCTTCTGTCCTAATGTGACCAGTCCTCGGTATGAAAAGAATGCAGCATGGCAAAAAGGGAGAAAGCACATGGCTCCCTCCAGGAAGTAAGCGCATCCGTGGTGCAAAATTGCATTTTAGAAACCAGGCTGGCTTTCCTTTTTTTAAGTCATACGGGAACCGTCTTTCTTTACTGTGTGTGGTAAAACGCCGAGTGAAGCTGAAAACGGACACAAACCTTAAGATGGCAGTAGTTTTGGAAATTTCTTGTCCAGAATGAATTAGAGAGAGAGGGAGGGAGGAGGAAGAGAGGGAGGGAGTGAGGGGGAGAGAGAGAGAGAGACAGAGAGAGAGAGAGAGAGAGAGAGAGAGAGAGAGAGAGAGAGAGACTGAGAGAGTTGTGAGAAGCCTTTCTCCCTTCAATAAACAAAAATGCAAATACTCCAGATGTCTTTTATGCTCTCCCCAGGGTTCATAGCTTATTAATAAGTTCGGAACCTTTCCACACTGCTCGTATTTTTCACAAGCCCTCTGTTTCCTCTCCTGTTGTTGGTGGCTTCATTCCAGGGACACACCCTGGGGGAGAGGGAGCCAACATACCAAGATTCTTCTAGTGTCACTCTTGCTTGCAGGCACCTGCAGATTTCCCTTGAATACTTCCTGTTTCATCTCAACAGGTTTTAATTATGTGAACTAATATTTGCTCACTATTAAGGCATGTTTAGCTTCATAACAGGCAACCGTCAAAGGGATTAGGCAAGCCCAGAAAAATCTCAGTGTTTATGCAAACGTGCTCATGTTTCCTGCCACCTAGCATTTCTGTACTGCTCTATTATTCTGTATTCTGCTTTTTGGACATCTAAGTCCTTGGTCATCTCATTTAAAGCAAATGACCACAAGTTCTCTTTTCAATTTCCAACTACCCCTGATGGAAGCAAGACTAAGTTCTCCTATTGACACCTCACCTTTCTGTGCAAAAATATTCTCTGATGGCTCCTTAGTAAAGAAAGACTGTTGTTAACCCTAATGGAACTGTAAGGGTGCTTCCCTTTTTGTGGCTTGTGTGTCATATTTCTGAACAAAAAATTAAAGACTGTCTCAGAAAATCTTCGATGTATTGTTTCTCAGTTCTTGTCAAGCATATCGCATACTTTGTTCCATTGCCAACTTTCTCTCTCATAATTCTGACATGTTTGTCCCAATACACACTCACTTTCCAAAACCAAAAGAGCCTGATGAGGTAGAGCGGACAGACTTTAGAACTCAGGAGATATAAAAACGGAAGCTAGTTACATGAGACTTCAGTTAGCAAACACGAGAGTTCCTCTTGTATTGTCAACCTTGTTAGAGTCCAGTGTCCTTGTTTTGAGCTTAGACATAATGAAAGTCCCTTCCCCTCCCCACCCCAAACCAGGCTGCTCACATCAGGGGGCATCTTGGAAAAGGAAGCAAGAATCAAGTCACACGTCTATCAAACAATCAGAAGTGAGCTATTTTATCCACAAAGTAGGCTGAAGGAAGAGTATGTAAGTACCCTTTCATCAATAATGGACCCTGGGTACAGATTTCCAGAAATCTGAACCACACCAGAAGCTCTTGGTGTGGCAGATACTTAATAAGGCAAAATGCACTCCCTTCTTCTTCTCTAAACTAGTTCCGTGCCAGTGGTAGAGTAAAAGTTTTCAGCTTTCAATACCCATCATCCTGATATAAATAACTGCCTCTGATGGCCTAAACTAGACTTCCTCAAAGCTTAAGCCTTCACTTCCTCCAATGTGTGGTCAAATACACCTGATCTTCTAAAAAATGGTGAATTATTCTCAGATAGTTCTGAGGCAAAATCCTGTACCTAGTGGATCAGCTGCATTCATGTGCAAGATGCTCCATCGCATTTCTCCAAAGACACGAACCTACAAATCCAGATGTATGATTCTTGAAATCAAAGAAAATCTGCCATATATATGTTCTTTAATCACTGCCTCCCGGTAGATATAAACAGGTCAGCTATAAAACATGCCTGTGCAGATAAGCCCAAGCCCATGTACACTGCACATGCGCACGCGTACGCACACACACACGCACACACGTATACACACACATTCAACGTCATGTGTTGCAAACAGTAGAAAATTCCATGTTTTCAGGACCGGCACCAGCCAAATCCCTAAATTGTGAAACTAAGAATACAAGCAGTAAAATTTGTGATTTCAGGCCATTTTTGATTACATATCTGGAGCTTGTCCAGCAGAGCAATTTCCAAAAAAACCAGCTCAGACAGTTCATAGTTGTATATCAGCTCGTCAGCCTTAAACCAAGCGCTTTGTCAGTCTAAGGGGAACATTTCTTCTCCTCTCCCCAGCTCAAGCTCCAGTTCTAGAATGATAACTAAATCTCAAGTGACCGACTGTCCCAAAAATGTGTAAGGAAAGGAGAGGGGTGAATAGAACAACACGGCCTCACAGAATGAGCAACTGGAGAGTATGCGCACAACAAGCAATTCCATACTGAGTGCTGCTAGTTAACAGGCAGGACAAGCCAGTGCTCCATTTCAGACAAAAAGGGAAAATGGACTGAGTTCAAAGGCAATTCTCCCATACGTGACCCAACACCCATCACCTAGCCAGCCAAGAAAATAGTTTCCCTCAAGTGAGCAGCCTTGCCTGAGGAAGTCATGTCTGTAACCAAAAGCTGACCCTGGGGATTTGCAATAAAGTTCGAACTGGAACTCTGTCTGTACGGGGATGAACTCCCGGCACATAATCCATTTCAGGGCATCTACTCAGATCGGGAGGAGCTAGGGCCTTGGGAGGGAAGAAGCAGCTGTGGTTTTCCTGACATTGAGCCAGTGTGTAACGAGACTAACTTCAGGATGCCAGAATAGAGTTTTCCTCCTCACTAGACACACAAGTCCGTGAGAACTGCACTTTGAAGTTGCATGCACACAGAGTAAATGCATAAATCGTCACTAGCCACTTATATGCATGGCATTTTGGGTGCAACCACCGATTTAGAACATGTGCCCCATTTAGATTCTAACTCAGTCTCAACCTAGGGGACACTATCCCAACGTAAAATAAACAAACAAACAAATAATATTTGACAGTTTCTTAGCTCTTTGATGTTATCATGTCTTGAGATTTTTGAAAAAATAAATATTAAAAAAATCTCGGCAGCATATGGTATAATTTTTTCATCCCCTAAGTGTTAGATGATAAATTAGCCTCTGTCTCCCACTGTCACAAAATAAATTCCAGACTGATCAAAAAACCTAATGTGAAAATCAAAATGAAGCAAGTGTTAGAAGGAAACATAAGAAAATATTTATAACCTTGAGATAGGTAAGCACTTTCTCAGCAACATATAAAACCCAGAAACTATAAAGAAAAAGATTTACAGATTTGACTGCACAAAAAATTTTAATCTTGGGGAAATAAAAGGCAATATAAATAAAGACTAGGAAAAAATATTTGCAAAGATATAACACAAATTAACATGCAGAGTAAACAGAGTACATACAAATCAATAATAAAAATACAAACCACCCAATATTTAACGTGCAAGGAATATTCATAGGAAATTCACAAATATAATTAGCCAGGTTGATAGAGCATTGCTCATAGCCCCCAAATTTTATTCCTAGATATATACCTAACAGAAATGGATACACATATGTACTAAAAGAAGGAAGAATGCTCATAGCAACATTATTTGTTAATAGCTATAAGTTAGAAACAACCTAAATATCCGTCATAAAATAAATTTTAGTATATTCACATAATGGAATATAATAAGCAATGTAAATGAATGTATTACAGCTCCAGGGAAGAACATGAATGACTTGTAAACATAATGTTGAATGAGGGAAGGCAGACCCAAGAGTGCCTGTTGCATGATTTCATTTACATGAAGTTCAAAAACAGGCACGACTCATCTATAGGAGTTAGGTGTCAGGATAGTGAGGTGTCAGGTGAGCACTTTGGGGGAGCAGGATTAGTTCTGATAAGATTCTATTTCTTGAACTGGGTGGTGATTATAAGAATTTACCTTGTATTAATTCATTAGGTAGTACACCTTTGTGCACCTGTTCTGTATTTTTATAATTAAAAAAAAAAATTCCAAATGGTTAGTAGGCAAAGGAAAAGATGTACAACCTAAGCGGTAAATTGGAGAGATGCAATTTAAAATGACACAGTTTTTTCTGCACATAATGCTGGTAATTAAAAAAAAAAATTTTCTATAATGTCCAGTGTTGGTGAGTATGATGGTGGCTATATAAATTAAAACAGAATTTTAGGAGAGAACTTTGGTATTATTTACCAAAAATTAAAATGTGATGGTCTTCTGGTCCAGAAATTCCATTTCTAGGAGTACATCCTTCAGATATACTTACACATACGCATACAAATTTGTGTACAAGAATGTTTGCTATAATGTTGTTTGTGAGGGTGAAAAATGGCAAACTACCTATGTGTCCTTCACTAGAAAAGTAGGTAAAGAAACTCTAATACAGCTATACAATCTGGAAGGAAAGCAGCTGTTAAATAAAATTGGGAAAGCCTGTATGTACTGACACAGAAAGCACCAGGGAATATTGTTAAATAAAAAGATAAGTCCCAGTACAGAACATGTTGTGCAATCTTGTTATGTATAAATGACCAAATTGTAAACTTTAAAAACCACACACACACAAAATTAAAACAAGAAAAAATAAAACTAAAATGTGGTGTGGCTCGTTTATCTAAATATCTTACAAATCCTATCACAAAATAAACTTAACTTCTTTCTTGAATTCCCTGAGACTGTCTCTCTGCATCAAACCCCGCAAGGACTGCACCACAATAGAAAGTGTTTCTTGTTCCACAGCCTTCTAGAAGAGCCTCAGCGTCTCAGAAATGCCAGCTCCCACACAGTCCTGAGCAACAGCACCGGCAATGTCCCCAGACCTTTGTGCTGCCGAAGCACTTTTCAATAATTAATCCGCCTAAAGGGCAGTTGGGGCGGGGCTCCCACTAACTCCGCACTCCCTCCCTTCTGCCCCCAGCCCTCCTCTGGAATGCAAAGGCATCTCCTAGAAATGGCTGTTCTTCAACCCCTGATCTATCTCAGCCCCCAAACTGGGGCTTCAAGGTGAGGAGGGTCTTCAAGTCATGGCCCCAGGACAAGACAACTTCCTTTCTGTCTGCTCTCCAGGAGTTAGGCTATTCTCTACCCTCCTGGCCCCACCGCCACCTCACTCCTCCAGGCCTGAACTGCCTCCCCTGTTAAGCAAACTTTGCAACAGGCAGCAAGAGACATCACATCCTAATACTGTCAATTTCAACTCTGCCATTTTTTGCTCAAAGATCCTATGAATAACAGAAAAATGCATAGGTCCTTTCCATTCCTTATTGTGCAAATAAAATAAATAGCGGGAGCAGTCTCTATTACAATAGTTTCAAATGATTGGTGTCTGGAACAGTGTTTCCCAGACTTTGGAATTTAACGAACCATTTCATTTGCAAAAATTTAGGATTGCTCATTTTTGTTTTGCCAAGTACAAACATTTAAAAAATAACCTGAACTATTGTCACCATCATTTAAATCAGTGGGCACCTTAACACCAAAACAATGTGGTCACAACAATCTCAGATTTAAAAACAGCACTTTAAATTTAATACACTTAGATCTATGAAAAATACACACGTATTTCACATAGATTTGTGACCATTTCCTCACAGACTGGCACCAGTCCTCTTTGAAAGAACTGGCAGAGATTAAATCATAAGTTTTCAAACCTAGCTATGCCTGAGACAGACAGGAAGGAATTAAAAAAAAAAAAACCACAGGTTCCAGGTTCCCAACCCATTTTTACTGCATCAACCAATCAGTCTCTTCAAAACCGGGGCCCCAGTAGGTGTACTTAAACAAATTTTTTTTTCACTATGGGAAAATATACATAACAGAAAATTTACCATTTTAACCATTTTTAAGTGTACAATTCAATAGCATTAAGTACATACACAATTTTGTGCCACCATCACCACTATCCATATCCAAACAGAAATTTTGTACCTGTTAAATAATAACTCCCCATTTCCCGCTCCCCAAGGTCCTGGTAACCTCTATGCTACTTTTTGTATACCTCATATAAAATATTTTTCCTTGGGCCGGCCCGGTGGCTCAGGCGTTTGGAGCTCCATGCTCCTAATGCCGAAGGCTGCAGGTTCGATTCCCACAAGGGCCTGTGGGCTCTCAACCACAAGGTTGGCAGTTCGATGCCTCGAGTCCCACAAGGGATGGTGGGCAGCGCCCCCTGCAACTAAGATTGAACACGGCACCTTGAGCTGAGCTGCCTCCCAGATGGCTCAGTTGGTTGGAGGGCGTTCTCTCAACCACAAAGTTGCTGGTTCAACTCCTGGGCTGCACCCCCTGCAACTAGCAACGGCAACTAGACCTCGAGCTGAGCTGCGCTCTCCACAACTAAGATTGAAAGAACAACAACTTGACTTGGAAAAAAATCCTGGAAGTACACACTGTTCCGCAATAAAGTCCTGTTCCCCTTCCCCAATAAAAAAAAAAAAGTAAAAAAAAAATACATTTTTTTTCCTTTTGTGTTTGGCTTATTTCACATAACATGTTTCAAGGTTTATCTATGTCATAGCATGTATTAGAATTTATTCTTTTTTATGGCTAAATAGTATTCCATTATTTGTATATACCACATATTGTTTATCTGTTACCAGTTGGTGGACTGTTGGGTTGTTTCTACCTCTTGACTATCATGAATACCACTAGGAACACTGGTGTATAAGTATCTATTACAGTCTCTGCTTTCAGTTCATTTGGGAGAAATTACTGGATCATCTGGTAATTCAATATTCAATATTTTGAGGAACCACACAATTACACCATTTTACATTCCCACCAGCAATGTACGAGAGTTCCAATTTCTTCACATCTTTGCCAACACTTTTAATTTTCTGTTTTGTTGTTGTGTTGTGATTTTTTTGTTGTTTTTGTAACAGCCATCTTAAGGGGTGCAAGGAAATATCTCATTATGGTTTTCATTTGCATTTCCCTAATGACTAATACCATTGAGCATCTCTTCATGTGCTTATTGGCCATATGTATATTTTTGGAGAAATGTCTATTTAAGTCTTTTGCCCATTTTAAAATTTGTTTTGGTTTCTTGTTTTGGAGTTATAGGAGTTTTTTGTTTTTTTTTTAAATGAGGTGAACATTTTCTTTCTTTTTTTAAAAAAAAAATTGGGGAAGGGGAACAGGACTGTAGTGGGGAACATTGTGTACTTCCAGAACTTTCTTCCAAGTCAAGTTGTTGTCCTTTCAATCTAGTTGTGGAGGGCGCAGCTCAGCTCTAGGTCCAGTTGCCGTTGCTAATTGCAGGGGCGCAGCCCACCATCCCTTGCAGAACTCGAGGAATTGAACTGGCAATCTTGTGCTTGAGAGCCCACTGGCCCATGTGGGAATCGAACCGGCAGCCTTCGGAGTTAGGAGCATGGAGCTCTAACCGCCTGAGCCACCAAGTCGGCCCAAGGAGTTTCTAATGTATTCTGGATATTAAACCCAGTCAGATATACGATTTGCAAATATTTTTTCCATTCTGTGGGTTGTATTTTCACTCTCTTGATAGTGACCTTTGATGCACTGAAGCTTTTTATTTTATTGAAGTCCAATTTGTCTATTTTTTTCTTTTCTTGTCTGTGCTTTTAATGTTATATCCAAGAAATCAATACCAAATCCAATGTCATGAAAATTTTGTTTTCTGCTAAGAGTTTTATAGTTTAGCTCTTAAGTTTAGGTCTTTGTTCCATATTGAGTTGATTTTTGTATATGGTATAAGGTAAGGGTCCAATTTCATTCTTTTGAACATGGATATCCAGGTTTTCCAGCGTTGGCAAAAATCATTTGACCATATATGCAAAGGTTTTCTTCCAGACTCTCTATTGTATCCAGTCGTCTATATGTCTGTCCTTATGCCAGTATTATTCTGCTTTGATTACTGCAGCTTTATAGAAAATTTTAAAATCAGGAAGTGTGAGGCCAACTTTGTTCTTTTTTAGCAATATTGTTTTTGACTATTCAGAGTCCTTTGAGAGTCCATGTAAATTTTAGAATGGGTTTTTCTATTCTGCAAAAATAGTGCTATAGGGATTTTGATAGAGATTACATTGAATATGTAGAGCAATTTGGGTAGTATTGTCATCTTAACAATATGAAGTCTTCCAACATATGAACACAGTATATCTTTCTGTTTATTTATGTTTTCTTTCAGCAGTGTTTTCAGTGTACAATCTTTAGCCTCCTTGGTTAAAATCTGTTGTTAAGCATTTATTATTTTTGATACCATGGTGAATGGAATTATTTTATTTATTTCCATTTCAGATTTTTCATTGCTAATGTATAGAAATGTAACTAATTTTGTATCTTGCAACTACTGAATTTGTTTATTAGCTCTAATTGGGGTGTGCATGTGCATGTGTATGTGTAATCCTTAGGATTTTCTACATGTAAGATCGTGCCATTTGTGAACAGAGATAATTTTACTCATTCCTTTCTAATTTGGATGCCGTTTATTTCTTTTTATTGCTTAACCATGTTGGCTAGAACTTCCAATACTATGTTGAATAGAAGTGGGCTTTTTTGTTTTGTTCTTGATTTTAGGAGAAAAGCTTTCAGTCTTTCACCACTAAGTGTGATGTTAGCTGTGGATTCTTCATATATGGCCTTTGTCATGCTGAGGAATTTTCCTTTTATCCCTAGTTTATTGAATGTTGAATTTTGTCAGATGCTTTTTCTGTAGCAATTGAGATGATCATGTGGTTTTTTTCCCCTTTATTCTATGAATGTGGTGTGTTACATTGATTTTCACATGTTGAACCATCCTTGCATTGCAGGAATAAATCCCATTTGGTCATGGTATCTAATCCTTTTAATATATTGCTGAATTTTATTTACTAGTATTTTATTGAGGATTTTTAAAAATCTATTCATAACAGAACTTGTCCGTAGTTTTCTTTTCTTATGGTGTCTTTTTCTTTGGTATCAGGGTAATGCTGGCCTCATAGAATGAGTTAGGAAGTGTTCTCTCCCTTTTAATTTTTAAGAAGACTTTGAGGAGACAGATTGGTGTTAATTCTCCTTTAAATTTTTGGTAGAATGCACTAGTAAAGACATCTGGTCGTGGAATGTGTATTTCTAAGTCAACTTGTCTCTCTCCCCCTGCTGCTGTGATTTTGATATACATTTGGGTTTGGGATCAATTACCCAAAATACCCAATTTGAATGGCCTTGGGTATAACTCTTGATAAACTAGTAATGTTAACTTTTTTAAAAGATTTAAAAACCTTTGGGTAAGAAATGTAGCCTACCTACCTAGCTTTAGAAGTGCCTACAGGAGGGAAACAGAAGGACACAGAGGTGAGTGAGCCTCTGAGAATGAGGAGAATGTTGCCAGCTGTGGGAGTGTCAACATATGAACATCCAAACCTGTAGAAAATTTTTATAAGAATTTATTTGAGCCAAATATAGGATATGCCTGGAAGCAAGAGCTCAACAGACTGAGAAAAATGCTTCTCAGAATGGCAGTTTGCAGCTTCTTGTATGTATTTGGAATTAAGGAGGGACTGTAAGGAAGATTACACAAAGGTGGGAGAAAAGAAGATGGAAATTGGATTGCAGGATAGTTAACAATATTATGTGCTCTCTTGAGGGTGGTTACTCTAAAAAAGAGGCATTTCACAAGTATGTTAACCTAGATGCACAGAAACAATGGACAAAGCTTGCTTAAGGCAAAGATAAATCTTTGAATAAAGAAGTTATACGCCTGGTATGTGATTACCCACTATGACCTGCCCAGTTAAGATTTATGATCAGATCACCCTGTAAGGTTACTTTCCATAGAACCCCTTTTTCGTCCACAGGAGGAAGCAGGATGCCCTGGTGTGCACCTTCCACCCTTCACCTGACTGCAGCAGTTTCCATTCAACTAGCTTCTTCTCACAGTCACACCAGGTCTGTGCCAGTACAGTTTTGTATAAGCCCTTAGTTTGAAAGAGGGTGAAGGGAGGAAGTGTCATGTGCAAAATGTAACTCAGAGGGGTCAGATGATCAGGGGTCAGGTCCCTCTCTGAGCTCTAATGGGCCAAGCAGATGGTGCTGTTACGGGAAAGAGGAAGCTTCATGGCACAAATTAACGTGAGGTTATTCTCACTAAAATACTGTCTTAGGCTATTTGTGCACAAAGATCACAGACAATGAAAAAGGGTCATAAAACTGGTAATTAGACAGAAAAGTGATTTCCCGCAGGTTCCTTTGCCTTTTAAACTGTCTCTCTTTTCCCCACCCCCATCTTTCCTCAGACACTAGTCTATGTTTCCAGTAAAAAACTTGTTTGGCCACTTGTACAGAAAGAGGAATTAATTTAATATTTGAATACTCAACTGACTGGTTCTTCTTGGGAGCAAGTAACCAAGTAAATCTCCAAGAGAGAACAAAGGAAGGAACAAAATGGCACCAAGCCTGAATGAGAAGTTCCTTAATCATCCTGCAACACCCTGAACATGCACACAGAATGATACCTTCTCTCCTGGTGAGTCACATCTCCCACACCCAGCAGGGTGTAGAAACAATGAGTGAAACCTGAATAAAATAGTAAGAACAAGTCAAGCAGGTAAAACATTCCCCTCCTGTCTATTTGATAAAACGCTCAACCCTGCTTCAAGATAGAAAGAAGACAGGGGAGTGTTTTCAGCCATAGAAAGTTTTATATAATCCCATAGAAATTATGGATCTGCAATAAGACTTGAAGATTTTTAGTTCCACAGATATTTCCATCTATAAACACAAAAGTGCATGGAAGCTCTGAACACAGAGTTTGTGTTTGTTTTGCATTAAGGGGAGAGGCATTTCTATGGATATCTAGACCTTAGGTAGATGATAAAAGACAAGTTGAAGCTCTGAGTTTCCTTTTCAAAATCCAAGATATAGGTAAATAAACAAACACATATGCTGTTCCTATTTCTACTCCCCTCACCTTCTATTTCATATCCATGAAATGGAGAAGAGACAGTGATAACAGCCTCCCACTCTTTCAGAACTGGCTCAGAGACCAAAGGGCTACAAGAGATTCTAACATTAGCAAGAAATGCTGTGAATAAAAATCCAAATCTTAAGACCCAGTGCTCAAATATGCTCCGCTACTGTTACATCAGAAACATTATTTCTCAAGATAGAGAAGGACTCGAAAGAACCTCATGGGCCTGCCAAGGTACACACTTACCTACAAGGCTGCTGTTGCCCAAACTCTGATCTTAATGAACACAGAGCTTCCTCTGCCTCTTCATATAAATAGAAAATGTCCCAAATAAATGTGCACTAGGTCGCTTCATCATTATCATGATGGTTATTGTTGATAAACATTTATTAGGCATCCACTTGGCCAGCACTGACCTGACCAGACCTATTTCAGTTTCCCTGCACCATCACTTGGGTGGCGCACATATCCAAGAGGATTGTTTCATCACTGTCTGGAATTATATCCTTTGAAATTTCTATATAGGTATGTGCTGCTTTTGACACAAGCTTCCATTGTAAGTAGGCACTAAAATAGAGGCTTATAATTAGCTCTCTGGGGAGGCAAATGTGTGGTAGAGCAGAGCTCAGCAGGAGAAAAGTTAAGGCAGGTGTGGAAGAAACACTGCATGGAAGCTGTGTGGTACAAAGGTTATTTGAAGTATAGGCAATATCACTGAAGTAGGGAGAAAAAGGGAGTCCTATCACTGCAGACCTCCATAGTTATGATTTCCATGTGTCAGCATATGGTTCTGAAGGAGTGCTTGCAATTTATCTAACACCATTCCATTTTGGAAACCTGCAGTGGGCTGGACCATGAGACACAATCCAGAAGCTTCATGAGGACAGCAGTATGTCCAGTCACGTCTATGTCTCCAGCCCTGTGCTCAGCACCTGGCCTCATGACACGGGCTCTCAATTCTTGTTTCTTGAGTCATATCTTTCCAGACCTCCCCATCTGTTACTTTCTTAACCTTCTGACATCTAAGTCTAAGATGGTGACATCTAGGTGACTAGATGTCACCTGTAAACCGTCATGTCTCTAATTTTCAGCACCTTGCAATGATACACAGAACTGGCCTTGATACAGAAGAAGTAGAAGGATGTTTGCTGACTTCTGCCCTGCCCTGGCTTGAGCCTGGCTTACCTCAGATGACATTCTGGCTGCCTTATTTTCACAATGTTCCTGCCATCCCTGAGAACTGAGAGAGGCAACATACAGCAGAACCAGGACTTCGGCACCGGGCCCTGCCGCTGTCCACTCTTTGCAACTTTTTTTACTCACTTTGTACTGACTCTTCTTGGTACTCTCCATATATTATTTGGAGACTCTCTCGCCAGTTTACTGTAACTCAGCTGATCTATGAAACTATTTTCTCTGCTCAGATTATTAAAATTGAAGTTGCAATGGATCTGAGTGCTGGTTAAGCTTTAAGGGTTTTGCCCCCCCTTTAGTCGATGGTGATCTCGGTGATCAGTAGAGGTGTTCCCTGGAGTTGCTATCAGCTGCACCAAGAAAATAATATGCTCTCTAGGCGTGTTTCTCCCCCCCCCCCATATTCATGAGGTTGTGTTTGCACTTAGGAATACAGCAGGGTTTTCAGCCCCCAAATCTGACGAGAAGGATGACAAATCTGTCTTTAGAGCAAACCCACAATTCTATTCAGTTCTCCTTATACCTTATTTCTTCACAGTGAGACAAACCCTGGGCAAATTGTAATAGCTGTGGCGTTTTGGTGATGACACAATGCTTCATACTGCATCAGATAACAATATGATTTCCAAGTTAGTCTGAGTACAGTATTTTATTCCCTGCAGAACCCAGAAGCATAAGGAAGCATTGATGGGATCCCCGACTTTCTAGCAGGTGATAGTTTGCCTGGCTCTATTCTGTAAAGGCTCTTTTGTAAAATGAGTAAATAAACTAGGAAATACACAATACTCCGAAATAAAATTCAAGAAAGCTAAAACCTGCTCAGAGGACTTTACCATATAGATAACAAGTCAAAGTGATTTGCATATTTCTTAATCCAGCTCAGGAGTGGACTGGCAAGAAGGGTGTAGGAGCCTTTGACAATGACAGTGCCAGGCCGAAGTCACCAGCTGTGGATGCTGCCTGGAGTCACACATTTCCTGTATTTTGTCATCAGGACTCCCATCCTGAGGAGAGCTCTAAATGGGTTTTATGTAATGCACCCTGAAAAAATGCTGCATTCATCATTGATCCTACCTCCAAAAAAGCCACATTTCTAGTAGCTTGGTGGCAGGAGAGAAAATACTCACCCACTCTTGTCATTCCCAGAAGTAGTGCTGGAGGAGATATGACAACCTGGCGTGATATCACCTCACTGAGATGGGCACACACACAGGTGAAGATTGCACAGCGGGATGTAGGAGGTGAAGGCAGGTTTGTAGGGAAGCATAAATCCCAGAACTGTTATACCTTCAGAAACTACTGCATTGTCACTAAAGAACTGACAATTATGTCAATGAACAGTCTACATTCTCTTTACTATACCCATCTGTTCGCTTACAAAACTAAAATATTTAGGTTTTCTTCTCAAAGGCCAGATAGTTCAGATAAATGCAAAAAATGTTTCACTAAAAAGAAAATACTGGGTTGAAGAAAATATCTTATTTTCATGTTTTTATTAGTGTGTCCATTCATCATCTTTATATGAGATAGATTATCCACTTAATTATTTTTATAAAACTAAAATGCAATATATAAGAAATTGCAGTAAAGAAAGCAAAACTCCAAATTGTGGTGACAGTAGCTGGTGGAGATGGCAAATTTCAGCCCACAAGAGAAGTCTCTTTTGATTCCTTTTCAGCCAACCTTTATCAAGCACCCTTATGTGCCAAACAAATACCATGCTAGATGCTTTGGGAATACAAGACAGCAGTATAATAAATGATCTATGCCCTCAAAGTCTTTTTAGTTTAATTGGAAAGAGCAGTGATATGTAGATACAGATACAAAAATCAGCGATTCTAGGGCATGAGTAGAATAATGGTCTGGAGCAGACTTGGAGCCAGATGGCCTTGGTTTGAATCCCAGCTCTACCATTCAAGGCCAGGATTAGAGCGAGGCACTCACCTCTAGCACAGAACTTAAGAGGATGCAAAAAACAACCCAGTAATCAAGATAAATAATATTTTAATGCAATATTTAAAAGAATTGAATTCATGCAAGAAATCTATGAAACATAAAATAATAAAAGTTGAAGTAAAGACAGGCTCCAACAATACTGGGCCAAGTCATACTGGAACCCAAGGCCAAAGGAAAGATGTGCATCCCTGTATACATTCAGTGTATGTTTTAATGGTTAATTTTTCCCAGGACACTCATCTAGTCGAGAAAATAGTGCAAACTGAAAAGTAAGTACATTAAAACATTAAGGTTAAATATTTTATTTTTATCCAAAAAGCAATTCGTTATAATTTTATTTTTCTGACTTCCATGGACACAAACTCATCATTTATTCGCTTTGTCATCCTAGGTGAGTCTCTTAACCTCTCTCATCTTAGTTTCCTCTTCCATACAAAGGGTGGGGGAAACAGTGCTATCTCACAAGGTCGTTGTGAAGATTAAATGAGTTATTTCATGTTAAGCATTTATAATAGCACTCAGCCCATAGCAAATTCTCTTCAAAGTAAGCTGTTTTTATTGCTGTATCTTTATCATATAGACAATGACAGTTTTAGAAAATCAGAGAGACGAGAGAGAGCAATCAGTTTTAGCAGAGATGATTGTCGCTCATTATCTGACACGTCACCCCACAGGAATAACGAGCGCTCCGTGGTCACTAGGACTCTGCTGCCTGCTCACCACTGTGTACTCTGCTCTATAATATTAATAGATCGAGTCTCCTAAAAGGTACTTGACACATGTGCCTGTTATGGGACTTGACCTATTATAGAGAAGATAGGATTTGAATTGGTTGTCCTTGAATAAATAAATATTAGGAATAGAAATGGAGATGATGAAGGAAGGCATGATGATGTTTCGTGTACTGAGTTTGAATTACTAGCAATATACCCGGTTGGAAATATCTATCCGTCACATGGAAATGTGAGGTTAGCACTTGGAGGAGAGACAGAACCAACGTGTAAATCTGGGCATAATGCACATGGGTGTGATAAGAGCACTGCACAAGCAGATGCCCTCTCCAGGGCAGAGGGTGTGTACAGAGAATAGCAAAGAGCAAAGGACCAAGACATGGCGACAACGACTAGATAAGTGTGAAGAGGAGCTAGGAAAACTATCTAGGAATTCAGGGTGATTCTCAAGAAGTAGGCACCTCCGAATCGTATCACATTTCCCGAGTCTCTGAAATAAGTGAAAATGATCTTGAGTAAGAGAAACTCGGATCATTAAGGGACTCCTTCTAAAACATTTTGTTTCTTCTGAAACATGATGAAAGTTCAAAAGAAACATTAATCAGTTAGTAGAATATATTTTAACATCATATACTTACTTCTAATTAAACTCCAGAAAAGAGATGTCTCTAATAAGATTAATAAAGGACAAAGTCACCAACTGCTTTGAAAAGCTGGAGAATCTAACACCCCCACACATGCTTTCCTCTTAATATGGAACACTTTATATGGCCTCTAATTTGTAAATTTATTATTCTTCAAAGATTCATTTTTTTAAGCCAGTAATTTAGAAGCATTAGCAATGTGGCTTGGTTCTCACTCCACCTTTTATTTTTATTTTTTTATTTTTTACTGGGGAATATTGGGGAACAGTGTGTTTTTCCAGGACCCATCAGTTCCAAGTCAAGTCATTGTTTTTTTCAATCTAGTTGTGGAGGGTGCAGCTCACTGGCCCATGTGGGAATTGAACTGGCAACCTGGGTGTTATGAGCACTACGCTCTAACCAACTGAGCCAACCAGCCGCCCCAAGTCCACCTTTTAAATACTTATTTTTCCCACAGTATCTCTGAACCATATTATCAATAGTTTTCTAACCCCCTACTTATAATGTGGTTTCTATAACAACCATCATATTGGATGGTTTGCCTATTTATTTATTTCCTCTATGAGTCTTCAGGGCAGAAGCTGTGCTTTAATTACATTTTGTATCCTCAACACCTACCAACCTGACATATAGTAAACACTCAATAAATATATATTAGGTGAATGAATGAATGAATGAATGAATGAATGAAGAAAAGAATTCTGAGCTCTCTTCCAGTCTTGTCAGGGGAAGAGGAATTCTCTCCACTTTCTTAAATAGGGAATTAGAAGGCTGCTAGGGACATGTGGTGGGGGTATGTGATGGGGTGTGGGTTGGATAGAGAAGACATCAGTTAGGATGGTGGCAGTTGGGGTAAACCCCATCCCAGGAGAGAGATTCAAGAAACACAGGAGCAGAAATGTATAAAAGACATTTGCAAGCCACTTGTAAGCTCGTGGGGTGTAAGTCGGCATGATATACCCTGCTGGTTGTCTGTCTAAATCCCTTCCTGCCTTGGGAAAGCACAGAACTGGTCCCCATGGCCATGAGCTGTGGACAGGGAACCCTGGTTCAAGCCCTGAGGGAGTGGTCTTGACTCAGTTCTAGCCAATGAGACCTGAGAAGAAATCTGCTGGGGTGGGAGCATAGTTCTGGGAGAAATTCTCTTGTTATTAAGAAGAGACAAGCAAGAAGAAACCATTCCTTTCTTCTGACTCTGGAAATCTTGATTCTTGGAAGTGCCTCAGCTGACTTGGGACCATAGAGGGAGGAACCAATGCATAGAGGGTGGCAGAGGGGAACAAAGCATAGAATCTGGGTCTTCTATGTCACTGAGCCACTGGATTAACCAATCCTAGACCCAACTTACCTCTGGTCTTGTTAAATGGAACATAAATCCCGCTATTGTTTAAGCCCATTTGAATCAGAGTTTCTGGAACTTGAAGTCAATAGTGGTTATGGTTTTATGAGCATCTAACCTTCCCTCTTCTAGTGATTCATCAATTTTACCAGGATCCAGGCTTCATATGTGTAGAATGAGCTAAACATGTAAATTCCCAAACTGTGGGTTCTTTGCTTCTTAGAATCAGTATCTATAATGAATAAAAAATTTTAGAATATGCTGCTCGGGGTGGTCGGATGGCTCAGTTGGTTAGAGCGCGAGCTCTGAAAAACAACAAGGTTGCCGGTTCAATTCCCGCATGGGAAGGTGTGCTGTGCCCCCTGCAACTAAGATTGAAAACGGTGACTGGACTTGGAGCTGAGCTGCGCCCTCCACAACTAGATTGAAGGACAATGACTTGGAGTTGATGGGCCCTGGAGAAACACTATTCCCCAATAGTCCCCAATTTAAAAAAAAAACGTTAGCATATGCTCATTATAAATGTATCAGTAAATAACTAGGCTACATGCTGGCAGAGATACCTCACCTGAGCTACCTTGCTACCCGAGATTGAAAAGTCTATAGTAAGTGGATTCTATTCAAAGAAGCAGCTGGAACATGGGACTCAGTAAGAAACTTGGATTGTGGATTATATGCTATTTCATTTGTAACACAAATATTTGTTTCCAGCTGGAGTAGAAGTCCCATATTAATTAGAGACAGAAATGCTGACTTGGTTTACAGAATGTAGACAAGAAACACTCCTCATTCCTGACTCCAAAAAGTTAGGGTGCGAGAGGAGGGAGTGACATTATTCATACTGAAACAGACTGCATCTCTTGTGAAACTTTAAGAAATCACAGAAGATAGTGACATCAAATACAATCAATCTTTCTATCTAGCAGCCAATAGCCTTTCAGCACTTCTATTTTATTTCCTCCCTCATTAATTTTAAATGTTATTGACAAGACTTTTTAAAATCTCTTAATTTGTTTTTATTCCCCTCCCACCCATCTAGTGACCCCTCTTCCTTCTCCCATTTGAGCAGAAAATAGGTTCTGTGTTTCCTTATCTCAAAAGAGTTTTGTGGCAGAGCAGAGAACACAAGTTGCCTGCAAGATATTTTCCTTCTTTATTTTTGTTTTTGGAGGCTAACGCCATTAGTTTATTGGTGTATGTGGTGGGGGAGGGATTGTAATGGAAACATGAAGAAAATGGAAGGTTCATCAGACTAAAAGATTCCTGGAGATAGGAGGGAGAAACAGAGGTCTACATGTCTGTCAAGACTTAGAGATGAAGCCTCCATAATAGTACCCTAAGGAGGTGACCAAGTCTTCAAAAGTTTATCTTTGTGGTACACCTAGGGAGATAAGACTCTAGGCAACAGCTTTGTCAAAGATCCCCATGCTTAAAGTGCCATGGGGAATAAAATGAGCCAACAGGTTTGAAGGGATTGCACTGGCCAGGACAATGGGTGTCTCAGTGGTCACCAATACAGTCCAATGACTGGTGACCAGAAGACCTCCCTCATATATTGGCACTATAAGACCCTAGGCTTCCAAATGCCTCTTGGGGTGAGGAGGCTTGGGGGCCAATCAAATATGCCTGGGAATCCATTTCCTTCCTACTACATAAGAAAAGATGAAGTTGAAATTAAGTTGATTCAAATACATTTTAAAAACTCAGTATCTCTTGCCACATAGGTCTGTGGCCTGGGAATCATACCTGCAAATATTGACTATTTAGAGTCCATACTCAATGAAATTTCTCTCTGCATGATTATGTCCACTTTGGTAACATGCCAGAAACCCTTGACTTTAGATTTGTCTTAAAATCTCTAAGTACAGCTGCTCTCATGTGGAGGGGCATACCATGCTTGTTTCCAGATCATTCTAAATAGAGACCAACCAGCAAACACATCTTTAGATTTGAGAAGAGGAACATCAGACGGCCCAATCTAATTCTTGGTTGCAAGCAACAGAAGCCAACCCTAGCTAGCTTTATCTAAGCTGGAATGTATTAGAAGGATATTGAATAGTTCACAGGATGGATGGGAGGGTGGAGAACAAAGCTCAGAAAATGGGCTGGAAACCAAGAGAGAATGAATGGGCAATCAGGATCACAGTCAAGGTCGTGCCATGGGACAATCTGCCCCTGCTCGTACCTCACTGCTGCCCACAGGATGACATCATCTACACAAGTGGCTTCTGAACTGTCCTTGAAACTTTGCCTTTCTCCCTTGATATTCAAAGTCCTAGAGAGGAGGGACTGACTCTGGGACCTGTACCTATCCCTGGGTGCCTGGTGTAGAGAGAGTTAGAGCCCTGCACGTCCCCAATACCACGCAGTGGAGAAGTCCCTCCAGATGAAAGGGAATGCTGAGCAGAACACAAGCAAACTAGACAAATATCTACCATGTTCCCAACCACTTAGGGAGAACAAAAGGGTGTTAAAGTTCTGGTAGTTCCAGCTTTAAATTAACTACCTTGGAAATGTATTTGCCTTGTTTCCTGGAATCAAGCCCTGTAAAAGCTTTATGCAAGCTCATAATTTCACTCCCAGATCGATTTGTAAACCGTGATCCTGATTCCTGCTGTGTACTTTGCCCTGCTCCCCGGCCCTGGGTTGCTTCTTCTGTTGATTTTAGATTGCTACAGCAGTTCCCTGAGCTCAGGGACTGAAACGCTTGCCAGGCACCTAAGTTCAGAACAACCTCTTCTCTCCACTTCTCACCTCTTCCCTCCACCCTGATGCACATGCGTGCTGCTAACTTCCTGGTCAGGTGAGGAGGGAAGATAAACTTAAGGACCGTAGATTTAGAAGGCCATTTTTGTCTCCTTACTTACAGGCAGAACTAAATCCTCAAAAAAATAGGAATATGGCCTGTTTTTTAAGCTCTTCAGAAGCGGGAAAACACTATCCTTGATATATCCAACAGTAAATAAGACACAAACTGTGTTGGAAGATTCAGTAGAAAACAAAGAACACTTGATAAAAACCGGAAAAAGGATACCTGTAGACTGTCTCCAAATCCAGTCACATGCACAGGAGGAAGATGTCCAAGGGGTCATGACAATGGCCCGGGACCTATCATTCCCACACCTGTGATTGCTCCTTGCTGCGTCTGCAGCTTTGAGCGATGGGCATAGCGAGGTGACAAAGCTTGTGCTCCTTTTGAGGCAGGAAAGGAGCCCTCTTACCTCTGGCAACACTGAATGGAAAAAGCCTCAGGATCTGTATCTGACAAAAGAATCTCCATTTTTTTCTAGCAGTTCATCAGGATCCAGGACATGATAGAGACATATGCTCTGGAAAAGGAAAAACTAAGTGAGTTCTGTGGTCACCTACAGCTTTGCAACAGTGAGGGCTACCAACTCTTAGAAACTATTTATAAGCTATAAATGACCAATGCTTAATAAATGTTTATTAGCTCATGTTCTTTTAAAAAGAAAAGGTTGGGAAATTTTGTGTAAAGGCAAAATCTTTCCAATGCTTCTGGTTCTAATTTTCCTTAACTTAAATACAGAGCAAAATACAGTTTGCTCTGTCTTTAAGGGTCTTGTGTTGTTAGTTTGGCAAAAGGAAGGGCAAAGTCCCTCCAAGGCTGTCTGTCCACTGTCCTCAACACGTGTGTGACTAAATGTGCCAAACATCAGGACCTTGAAAGCCACAGCACTAGTGGCCTCAAAATTGGCCACCGGCCAAGCAAACAGGTTCTGGCCAGCCACACCTGAGGTTTTGAAAGGTACTTTGTACCCAACCCTGAGGTTCAGTGTGAAGCCTGGGCAAGAACAGGCAAGCTTCTGCTGAGTTCCGTGCATGTGTGGAGTATGCCTCCTCTGGGCTTGCTCCAAGTTAGGCTCTGAAATGGGAAACCGGGGGCAGAGGGAAGAAGTCCCAAAGGAAAACAGAGCAACTCTTAAGTTTCAAAGGGCCCCACTAAGATGCAGAAGCCTTTACCTTCTCCCTTTGTTCCTTCTCTCATAGTTGATCAATCTGCTAAAGAAGGACTTTCTGCCTCATGTAGCAGCAAAAATGTTAAAAGAGAGGAAGAAAGTTAAACTTCATATTTATCTCATTTTTCACCAGAAGTGAAACTAAAGTATACAGTGTTTATAAGTATTCTGTAAACTATAAATGAACTATACAATATTGAAGTTCCTCACATTTTCCTCAATGTGATTGACGATGACTTAGGGTCATGGAATGAGGACTTTGTATGACTCACATTTCTTTCTTTCCATTTCTTAGCTGTCACACTCATCCCATAATAAAAGGCTTTCTAGACTATTATTACTTCAGGAACACTAACATTTCTCAGGGGACCTCCCTACCCCAAGGAGTTTTTATTCTGTCTCTAAAGAAGATATTCTCAAAGAGTGAGTCAATTTATCATGTTAGTTAAGGCATACATTACTCAGCCATCAATCTTTACACCTATCAGATCTGCCTAGATTTGCTATATTAGATAAAGTTACACATCTGAAGGCAAGCATTCAGCTGGTCAGAAATTGCCAGGGTGAGTTTTACAAGCAGTGGTGGAGACCCTCCTACTTCCACGGCTTTTAGTATACATTGTTGGCTCTTGCGCATGATGGTTTAAGGTTCAGAAGGAAGTAAAAAATGACTTAGATTCCAAAATGAAAGTGTTATCTATGAGTGCCACAAAATCCAGGTGCGTTCTATATTTTAATTTATATAATTTAATTTAAAGACACTCCCAAACTCCACCAAGGCTCCTTTCATGCCCAGCAGATGACCTAGCCTCCTGCTTCATTGAGAAGGGAAAAGGCCTCAGGACTGATCATTTGTCTCCTTCCTACTTCTTCACTTATAGCTGCACTCACCTCCTTCCTTCCAACTGAAGGAATGTGTGCCCTCCTCCAAGACTCATCATGGTGTTCCTGATACTTCCCCCTCACCACCCTGAAACCTCAAGCCATCAATAGGCCCCATTCTTTTCTTTCTGCTATATTTCCCTTGCCACTAATCCCCGCTTTTCATCTTCTCCCTAAAAACACGGTCACCACTCTCCTGAAAAACCTCTCGGTTCTGCTCACCTTCTCACTTGCCAATCTCCTTGAAAGCACTGTCCTTCTCTCTCTTCCCTAGTCATGCAAACCTCACCTGACAGCCATTAACCTAACCTTGTTTTCAACATATGCTTTCTCCTTTGGCTGTTTACATCGATTCTCATGGTTTCACATATTACTTATGAACTGATAATTACAAAGACCAATCTTTAGCCCTGAATTATCTTCTAAGTGCATATTGGCCATATCCCCCTGGGTGTACCAGAAGCACCTGAATAAACAAGTCTATTTCCAAATGCATTCACTGGCTCATCTCTTCTCAAACCCACACCCTCAAAAAATGCCTGCATTTATCCACCTCAAAGTTATTTTCAAATATCAGAAATTCTATAAACAAAAAAAGACTGCATTTATATTAAGTAACCCCAAAGATACAGAGGAATATGGGGGAAATCTGTGACACTCATAAAAACAAACAAGCAAAAATACCAAAGAATAACCCAAAAGATTATTGAGTAGAGAAACTCCAAAGGAGTATAGAAAAATATATTAAAATAGTGAATTAAAGTAGTGTCTTAGAGACAACTGGTGAAGATCAGACATGTCTAACAATTAAGTCATTAACTGGTGGTACTTGCTTGGATTTAATTTGCTTAGACCTACCATTTCCAACTGAAAGGATGAAAGGACATCATTACCTGAACTGTGGTGTTACTGTGGGCCAGGTGGATTTGCCTGTTGGATCTGCCCAACACAGCAGGAAAGGTGGCTTCTAGAAGAAGAGCAAATGTGATTTGCAGCTTCCCATATTCACTTGTGGTAAGAGCAGACACCACAGTAATCAAGTCTTAGAAATACCAAGGGAAAAAGCCAGGAGGAAAGATGGATGTTAAAAATCTTCACTTATTCCATGTGCTAAATAAAATTATACACATCACAAATTAAAGTTACAAGTGACTCTGAGATATAAGAGAACTTTATTTCATCAATATTTGTCAGTTCCCAGCTCTAATGTGTGTATTATTCAGTGACCTTAGACGAATAACTTAAATTTTCTGAGACAATTTCCAGATCTAAAAAAAAACTGTCTCACAGTTAAATATCACTTGACAAAATCAAGCTCAAGCCCAAGAGAGATAGTTAAATGTTCGAAATTCCCAGTCTTGCCAACTGACTTGTAGAATGTTCAAATATAACTTTCTAGTTGCCAAAAAATGGAATAATATTAGCTTACATTTCTAGGAAATGTTAGATGAGGCAATTTGGAAAATCCACCTGCTGTGCCTAAGCCTGAATCTAAAACAGTAAATGGTCCATTTTTCTCCGGAAGTTGAGTTCTACTGAATTAATCTTGTTACAAGACGAAAGCCTGAAAGTAAATATGATGAATCACTCCTCCTACCATGCCTGCTTATTGTAGTGCTAGCAGCCGTTCTCTGCTTTCTTTGCAACACAGCTCTAGTAAGGAGCCAAGCATCTGAAGCAAATTGTGATCAACAGATGCTTGTTTCCATAATTGGCATGCTTCCAATAGCCAACCCCACATTTAATTAGCCATTTATCTGAAGCTGAAAAGGATTTTTAAGCATTCTAGTAATCTGTGCTCATTCTTTCCACTGGTCCGTGCTCCAGCCCCACGTGCCTCCTCACCCAGAAGTCTTTGAAGCATGCATATTGAACACAGGATGTGTGCTAATTCTTACTGTAAATGAACAATTCTATAAAAATGTTCATAAGATTTTTCTGCTAGGGATAAAGAGTAATATTCCATTGAACTGAAGGCCACATATGGTACGTGGGAATGACACTGGAAGTGAAGCTGCACATGTAACTCAGGACTAGCGGGTCTGTGTTTTCCCTGGGTTAACTCACAACTCTTCTGCTGTGACCTATCCAGCACTGGGCTCCAACCTGCACCCAGATCACAGCTGGTCCCAGGGGCTGCATTAATTTTTTTTTTTATTGGGGAAGGGGAACAGGACTTTATTGGGGGAACAGTGTGTACTTCCAGACCTTTTTTTCCAAGTCAAGTTGTTGTCCTTTCAATCTTAGTTGCAGAGGGGCACGTGTTCAGCTTCAAGTTGTCCTTTCAGTCTTAGTTGTGGGGGGCGCAGCTCAGCTCCAGGTCCAGTTGCCGCTTTCTAGTTGCAGGGGGCACAGCCCACCATCCCTTGCGGGAGTGGAGGAGTCGAACCCGGCAACCTTGTGGTTGAGAGCCCACTGGCCCATGTGGGAATCAAACCGGCAGCCTTCGCAGTTAGGAGCATGGAGCTCCAAACGCCTGACCCACCGGGCCAGCCCAGGGCTGCATTAATTTAATCCTGCTTGAGCAATACCCCCACTCCACTCTTTGCTCTGCTGACCTTGTATTCAATGAATTCTGTCATAGCTCCAAATTCCTTGGAACAAAGGAACGGTCTACATTTAGTTTTCTTGACAACTATCTGCTATAAGATGGGGTTTCTAGGAACTCACGTGATCACATGATTCTGCAATCACCTCAGGGGAATTTGTTGGCTCAGGGGGCTGGTGTCAAGCTGAAACAGAAGCTACATATGCCCATGGGTTATTAGCAGATGCTGTGGGAGTTTAGGCAGAGCACTCTCTGCTGTGGATGTGTTCCTTTTGCCTGCCCAGCGTCCTTTGCCCTGAGTTCTGGGACCAGAACTCCTCTTGGTGGTGCTGAGCCCATTCATGTGGTTAAGTCAGCTGACCCTCCCCAGCGCACCCCAATTCTTCCAAGGTCAGTGACTGGGAGAAAGTTGGATCTACGATCCAGATTCAGACCTCTTTGAAATTTGGTTTCTCAGAAAAGCCTGTCTCCATGGTCACTGAACTAAAAAAAAAAGGGAGTCTTGCTCACCACTTGGGAGAATCTGTCTACCAGGTGGAGGAGGGGCCTTCCCATGCCACCCCATTTGAGCCCTGGATCCAGTCCTGTTGGAGTCAAGATTTGCCTGGATCTCACTTCCATGAGCTAATCAAGTCCCATTTTTACTTAAGCTACACAGGATGCAGTTCTTTCCCAGAAAGTTTCCTTACTAATAAACGCCTAACCTCATCCTCTCCCTAGCTTCTGTCTAATTTATTTAGATTATTATCTTCCTACTTTTTGTTGTCTTTGCCTAAAATTCTCCCTCTGACCCTTTAAATTCAGGTCAAGGACCCAGTAACCCCACTTCTGGGTATTTATCCAAAGAAACCCAAAACACTAGTTCAAAGGGACACGTGCATCCATATGTTCAATGCAGCATTATTTACAATGGCCAAGATGTGGAGGCAGCCTGGGTGTCCATTAGTGGATGAATGGATAAAGAAGAGGTGGTACATGTATGCAATGGAATATTACTCAGCCATAAAAAAGAATGAAATCTTGTCATCTGCAACAACATGGGTGGACATAGAGGGCATTGTGCTGAGTGGAGTAAGTCAGACAGAGATGGACAAATATCATATGATATCACTTATATGTGGAATCTAGAGAACAGAATAAACAAACAAACACAGCAGAAAGAAGCTCATAAATACAGATAGCATTTTGATGGTTGCCTGATTGGGAGGTCTGGAGGGATGGGTGAAGGGGGTAAGGGGATTAAGAGGTACGAATTGGTGGTTACAAAATAGTCATGGGGATGTAGAGTATAACATGGGGAATACGATCAGTAGTATTATAATAACTATGTGTGGTGTCAGATGGGTACTGGATTTATCAGGGTGACAACTTTGTAAGTTATATAAATGTCTAATCACGAATATAATACTGTGTGTCAACAGTAATTGAAAAACTTGAAAATATATTTAAAAAATAAAAGAAAAAGCTTGAAAACCTGTTAAAGGAAGACACAGGAACTCTAAATGTGCCCAGAGTCCACCTTCCCAATGCCCTTCATTTCCTGACTCACAAGGCAAGGAGCCCTCCTCTGTGGGCTCTGAAGGACAGCATCATCCATGAAGTGAGTCCTCCAGGGCACTGGGGGCAGCACAGAGTCCTGTAGAGTTGACATATATGTGAACCTCCTAAAAAGCTTACACAAGGATTAAGTAGGTATTCTTTTTGTGACTACACAATCATCAAACTGTCTTCACAGATATCTAAATTCATCTTGGCTCTTACTTAGGTGGTAGTTTTGAGGCCAGAAATCACATCCAATAAGTCTAACTTCATAATGTGTCATATTAGCTCTTGATGCTCAAATGTCTTTAGTACATAGATAATAAATTGTATTTTTCGATCCTTATTTTAAACACTGTCCAATTTGTAAATGGTTTTAGAAATCATTCCCGAGAAATCATTCCCTGAAACTTAAATGTTTTACTCAGAGAAGGACCCCTCAGTTCCTTCATCAGCGCCCTGTACTTTTATTTGCCCACAAATTCAGGTAGACTAGAATATGAATAAGAAGAGTGGGGAGAGCATTTTAGAAACAGACACACTGACAGGGCTAAGCAGTGAGAAAAAGTGGAGAAGAGAGAAAATTTATACCAAAAGTAAGCGTAACAAAAGAATTTGCTAAAAGTTGAAAATGGTTATCTCAGGAGAGGAAGAAATCTCCTCACATATGCTCCTAGCCCCATCTCTACTCCACAGTGTAAAAGAGTGATTTTTTTTTCTTTTTTAAAGATTTTATTGGGGAAGAGGAACAGGAGTTTATTGTGGAACAGTATGTACTTCCAGGACTTTTTCCAAGTCAAGTTGTTGTCCTTTCAATCTTAGTTGTGGAGGGTGCAGCTCAGCTCCAGCCCAGTGGCCGTTGTTAGTTGCAGAGGGTGCAGCCCACCATCCCTTGTGGGAGTCGAACCGGCAAGCTTGTGGTTGAGAGCCCACTGGCCCAAGTGTGAATCGAACGGGCAGTCTTCAGCGTTAGGAGCATGGAGCTCCAACTGCCTGAGCCACCAGGCGGGCCCCTTTTTTTCTTTTTCTTAGTTTATTGGGGTGACAATTGTTAGTTAGTCAAGTTACATAGGTTTCAAGTGTACAATTGTACAATACATCATCTATATATCATGTTGTGTGTTCACCGCCCAGAGTCAGTACTCCTTCCATCATCATATATTTGATCCCCTTTACCCTCATCTACCATCCCCATACCCCCTTACCCTCTGGTAACCACTAAAGTATTGTCTGTGTCTATGAGTTTTTGTTTCTTCATTTGTTTGTCTTGTTCCTTTGTTGTTTTCGGTTTTACATACCATATATCAGATTTTTTTTTTTTTTTTGTATCAAACTTTGTAGAATTCTGGTAGTCAGCTTCCAAGGCAACCGTGATGATCCTTGGCTGGTGGTATTCACACTCCTGTATAGTCCCCTCCCACAATGAATAGAGCTGACTTGTGTAACCAATAGGATATTGTGGAAATGATGGAATGTGACTTCTGAGGCTAGGTCATAAAAGACATTGTAGCTTCCTTTTCTCTTTTGGATCAGTTGATCTGAAGAAGGGCAGTTATCATGCCATGAAGACACACAAGCAGCCCTATGGAGAAGCTCACATGCTGAGAAACTGAGGCCTCCTGCCAACATACAGCACCAACTTACCAACCATGAGAATGATCCACTTTGGAAGTGGATCCTCCACCCCAACTCAAGCTTTCAGATGTCTGCAGCCCCAGCCAACATCTTGACTGCAATCTCATGAAAGACATGGGAAACCCCAGAACTACCCAGCTAAGCTTGTCCCAAATTCTTGGTCCACAAACTATGAGATAATAAATATTTATTATTGTTTTAAGTAATTGAATTTTAGGGTGATTTGTTATGCAACAATAGATAACCAATACAAAAGCTATTTAACTCTATGCTATATGCTCATGTAACTTTGATTTTAAAAACTCTAATCTGTTGTATGCTATTTATACATATTTCCTGGGATCCTTAACCAATACCAAAATTCAAGATTATGGACAAAATGATGAATTGTAAGGCCAGCTTGTATATATAAGAACCAATTCTCTTTAGACATTTTTCTGACACATCAGTACTTAAATCTCAAGAGAACAATGAAACGAGGACCCTTTCTTTCAGTCCTACAGTCCTATATTTAATGTTTTAGTTTAGCTTAAACCTAGCCAAGAACGCATCTGTAAAAGGGTGTATGTATATTGGGGTGGTGGGGGGAGACACATACATACTTGTACTTCCATGATTGTAGGGAAAAGATCAGGGTTTAAAAGTATAAAAGTAATTAAGTTCATTAAAGAAAATTAAAACATACGTAGGTAGAAAAAAATTACTTGAAGTACAGGTGCTACTAGAACTGCAGTTCACATTGTTGCTTACTTCCTTCACATTTTGTTTGCTTGCTCATTTTGAATGGCACTAGTTGTTGACAAAGGGTGAATCAATGTTGAAGCCTAGCCTTGACAATCCTAGCAAAAGCTTTGCTTGATTACATTTTTTCAAGATTCATTCTCAAAATTACAGACATGAGTAATAAAAATGTATGTGTGTATAAAGTGCACTTTAGTAAAATACTTAACAAGCATTTTTCAGCACTTCCTGTGTACGCCACACCAGAGCAGCTGTTTCCGGAAATCCTAAAGAAGACAGTTTCCGCCCTTAAAGTCTAAATCTTACTTTATACCACTACTCAGCTAGCTCCAAAACTCATTTGTTTCATTGTGAGCTAGTGGCTGTATTGTTCTGATCATTTGATATAATAGAATTTTTGTAGAAATTTAGATCCTTCATTATTCTATAATGCCTAGAGATCTTGAATAGAATCTTTTTGTATAAAAGAAACAAAACAAAACAAACAAACAAAAATATTTCTAGTTTTCACCTCACTGCTGGAGACAGGAAGTACCAAGCTGGTTTAAGTAGAATCAGGTCAGATGCTTCTGTCTTCAGTTAACATAGAGGAAAAACACTATTATTTACAGGCCTACTTTGTACCTAGCATTTTACGTAGACTATCTTTAGTCCTTACAACAGCCTTATAAGGTAAGTAACCTGCCTAAAATCAGCCAGTTTGTCAGTCCTGGAGCCTGGATTGGAAGTTCGGTCTGTAACTCCAGAGCCTTTGCTCTTTTCGTAGCACCACGGACCTATTAAATGGGGCTCTTATTTTCCATCTGATCTCAGTCCTCCTGCTACTTGTACCAATATAGCTTTACAGGTCTTTGTCCTCCCATAAGAAACTGAAGTATCTCATGAGGAATAGTGAGCTGAGTTCTGTGGGAGAGGTTGGGGATATGAAGAGGGTCTACATGCAAGACTGCCATACCTCAGCCTTTTCCCCACAGACAGAAGTGGAAGTGAAACACCTTGTCCAGAACTATTCATTGCTAAAAATGTGTAAGTTCTTTCTGAACAAGAAGGGGAAAGTTTTACTGACAAGAGTTAAAATATTCACAGAAAACACCAGATACAGTAACTTAATCTTATCATTTAATCTCTTTCATTTTTTTCTGATGCTTATTTCCTGGGCCAGCAATTTTCATTTGCTTGAAGAGTTACAAGCTGATTTCTTCCTACTAGAAACGATCCCTTCCTTGGTGTTGGAATGGTTTAAACATTCCCACCTTGAAATAATGTCATTATTCAGATTCCACTGACAGCTACAGAACACCCACGTGCCAGACACTGTTCTTGGAGATTTTAGGTGCTTTAGCTCGTGAATGCAACTTCCTGTCTGGAAATGTTGAGGCGAGGGTGTCCGCTCCTGCACATACAACTTCTCCACTCAATGACTTATTTCAACAGTGATTTCTGAACACCTACTAATCACTTGGCTAGTAATTATCTGTAGATAGTCAGTAGCTGCTCTCTGCTGGTTTGGCTGCAGGTCCAGAGAGTAACTGAAGAAAATAATGCTTGTCATGAGAGCTAACACTCATAGTGCTTACGGTGGGCCAAGCACAGTTCAAAGTGCTTTACATGCATTAACCCATTTCATCCAACCCAACTCTCATTTTACAGATGAAGAAACTGAGGTGCAGAAGGGTTAAGAAATTTGCCCGAGCTCATACAGCCTGTAGAGCCAAGATCTGAACCCAGGCAACTGGGCTCCAAGTCCATATTCATAGACTGTGCAACATTGGTTCTCACATAATTAGCTTAATGGTAGCTCTGGAAGGCTGTTATTCAAAATGCGGACAAAGGTTTTCCCCAAATGCCAACCCTGGCAAAAATCATTTATGTGACAATATTGTACCTCTTATCGTCCTGAGCAAAGAAATGGTTAAAATGAGCTTTTTCATGTGTTCTGAGCAGTTCTGCATGTTGAGTGTATCTACTACTTAGCCACATGCAATTGCTGACTCTGCCGTTCAGAAGAATCACATTGAAGCTGAAGTGCTAATAATTCAAAATTGACAAGCGGAGAGAGACTTGAAAAGTCAGGCCTGTCATTAGCATTTAATGGAATCAAGTATTTAGTAGACTATAGTAGAAAGTATTACAAGAATAAGTCTCAATAAATCAGCAAATTCCAGGAATATTTTGAGATAAAGAATTTTTAAAGTATTCTATGTATAAGAAGTGGTGGTTATTCCTGGAAATGAACTCCTTAAGCTGACAGAACAATTTTAGATTAAAATATTTAGAAAGGTTCAACTAGAGCAAAAATAACCGAAACCTTAAAAAATTTTTTCAACAGTACATGGCTCTAAAGATACAACACATTACAAAATAGTTACAGGGATGTAAAGTACAGTATAGGGAATATAGTCAATAATATTGTAATAACTACGAATGGTGCCAGGTGGGTAATAGACTTACCGGGGGGATCACTTCATAAACTATATAAATGTGTAACCACTATGCTGTACACATGAAACTAATATAAAATAATATTGAATGTCAACTGTAATTGAAAAAAATAAACTACATTTTTCTCATACTGATTTTTCCTCTTCTTTTTCAAGTGTGACATGAACATAGTTGAACAAAATAAATCATAAAGACATTTTCCTAATTCTTTAATGACATGTTTCCAAATTCTAAATCCAATATCATTACATTGTTTATTTAAAGTCATTTTTGATAGTAATAGAAGCTACCTATGAATGTAAACTATGAATGTAAAGACCAGAATATTGTGTACAATTTATTTTATCTGAAAGAAAATCTTATATTTAAAGCCAAAAGCTATGCATGCTTTATTGTCTTTTAGTGTTGATCTCGCTGGCTTTTTCCTCATTAAATTTAATCTTTAAAAATATATATACAACATAGACTTGTTAATACTGAGAGAAAAATATTGACTTCCTAGTTGTCGTACAATTGAAGTATGACCCTGTTCTATAAAGGTAAAAAATAATCACAATTGCATACAAGCTCAATATAACCCTTATGAAAGATTTTTAAGTCTTGATATAAGTAAATTCTATTTAGTTCCTACCTATGACATGCTAATCTGAGACTCAGATACTAGAAGATTATTTTACTGAATTAAGCACTAAACATAGTGTAAATTCCTTTCTTGTTCAGTTCAGTGTGTCAGTGACCCCCGAAGAATGAGTGAGACCCAAGTCATTTTCAGTTTGAAGAAGTCACATAAAATTGGCATTTCCATCATTTCTCAGAAACCACTCAACAACAACAACAAAAGGAAATGAGACAGGAATAAAAATCCCATCTTTAACAAAAAATTTAAGACCGGTGAGGTTCCTAACCACAAAATAGGTGGAAGGGGTGTCAAAAGCAGTGGCGTTTGAGCATGAAAGGAAGCTGAGAGAGGGCACCCAAGACTACATACCTCACAAAGAGTTTAATAGTTCAACCAATGAGATGTGTATACTGAGGTGAAAAACCAATAGCTCCATTTGTACAACAATGGGAATACGAGTTGAGTTGTTTCCCCCACAAAAGACATGTTGAAGTCCTAACCCCTGGTAACTGTGAATGGGACCTTATTTGGAAATTGAGTTTGCAAAGTAAGATAAAGTCATAATGGATTAGGGTGGGCCCTAATCCAATGAGTGGTGTCTTTATAACAAGACAGAAATTTAGACACAGAGGAGAATGCCATGTGAAGATGGGGACAGAGATTTAAGTGATGCATTTACTGGCCACACCACGGTTGTCACCAGGAACTAGAGGTCAAAAATTAGACAAATGTACAAAATGAAATGTAAATAAAAACAAAAATGTTCAGAGAGAAACTTATAAATATGAAAACAGGAGTAGGAAATTAAGCATTCACAAAATAAGAGGACCTGAAGAAGATCACATGAATAATGGAAGAGAGTAAACATTTAAAAATATATTTCAAGAAAACTTTCCTGGAAAAAAAGAAGACTTGAACTTACAAATTGAAATGGCATAGCATGTCCCACAAAAATCTTGACCTAGAATAGTCATAAGTTTACTAAACTTTGAATAAGAGCTTATTTTAAAATAAAGGATTCTTTGAGTAGCCAAGGCGGAAGGAGGTGGGGGAAGGGAGGAAGCAAGACATTTATAAAGGAGAGAAATCAGATTAGCCTCAGATTTCTCCATGATAACATTCAATATTAGAGAGTGTAGCAATATCTAGAAAATTCTCCCAGAAAGAAAGTATATATTCCAATCTGTCAAAGAAATAAACAATTTTGAACATGCAAACACTCAGGAAATAACTGTTCCTGTGAAGTCTTTCTGAAGAAATTATCAGAGGATAAATTTCAGTCCTCAAGACAGAAATATCAAAAAACTGTGAGAACTGAATCTATTTAATTGTGAGACTAGAACTAAAACAAAAGTGAGAATTGTGGTTACAGAACTAAATGAAAATGCTATAAACAATGACAAAGTGAAAACAATTTGAATTAAAAAGTTCAAAGGGAGATGAGGAAAAGGTAGGATACTGATTTCTGGGTTTTTTTTATTTTTTATAGCTGGGGGCCAAAATATTTCTTTAAACTGCAAAATCAATTAATGAGAATATAGGCATAATTACCACTTACTAAAAAAGATTAATTTTTTAAAAAATAATATATATAGATAATAGATAACTAAAATTAGGTGGTAAAAGAAAGGCAAGGGAGGTAAAGAGGAAATATAATCTCATAATTGTTCATAGTAGAGAATTTATAGGTATTGGCTAAAGAAATAGAAGATTGAGGATAGTATCAACTATCCTTAATAGACGACTCTTGGATCAAAGGAAATAAAAATTGACATTTCAGAATATATGAAATATATAATAGCAATAATGAAAACACTACAAATCAGACCTGTCGTGCGGGGTTTCCTGCAGGGTCTCATCTCCTGCTCCCCACAGAAGAATGCAGGACATGGTGAGGCCAAAAAGGAACATCCACAGAGCCATAGATACGGGAGTCATGCCACTATATTCTCGCTGGTGGCTGGGTTGGAGACGCAGGAAGCAGGAGCCACACAATTCTCAACCCTCATTGCTCCGCTTGCTAGCTCAGCCACCATCTTCTTGCTAGCCCCCATTTTCTGCTAGCGTAGCCACAGCAGTTATATTAATGGCCAATGGCTCACTGGTTACAGCTGACGGCCAACTAGCCACAGCTGATGGCCATCCAATCACAGTTGATGGCCATTTACTACCCAAGCCAGCACCTTTCCATGTGAGGCCCAGAGCCTGGAAACTGCTTTCTGGGGCTCTGTCCCCACAAGACGTTAGGGATACAACTAAAAGAGTGGTCCCAGGGTATCCGGTAGCTGTAGATAAGAGTTATGTCTCAACAGGAAAGAAAAGAATGAAAACTTTAAGCTCTGATCACTCAATATGTTAGGCTTATTTTTCTTGTTTCTTTGCTAAGGAAAACAGAATAAAGTAATGAAGATAAAAATAGAGATCAACGAATTAAGAAACAGAGAAAGGGTAGAAATAAATTCCAACAGATGATGCTTTAAAAACAAAAACAAAAACTAAGGCAAATGAAATCTTATCTAACAAATCAAGGGAGGAAAAAGAAATCTTGAATACACAAAATAAATGAAACGAGGAAACAGATAGTCATAGATACAGAAGAAATTAAAACAGTCATAAAAGTTGACTTTGTTCAACCTCTCAAATATATTTGCAAATCTTGATGATATGAATACTTATCTAAGAAAGCATAATTTAGTTCCACTTCCTAAGAAGAGACAGAAAATCTGAACAGACCAACTATAGAGAAGAAACAGAGAAGTGGTCAAACAGCTTTCCACTCAAGCACAGGACCCAGACGTTTTTACACTGGGAGTTCTCCACTGATGGTTCTCAGCTTGGTCTACACTTTGCTTACAAGCACCTGGGGAGCCTCTGAAAAATCAAGGAGCCCAGGCTGTGTCCCAGACCAATTAAATCAGCACCTCTGGGAGGTATCAGTAGTTTTTAAGCTCCCCAGGTGATTTCAGTATGCAGCCAGGGTTGAGAACCACATTATCAAACTGCTAAAGACATTTACAATGCTATTTGAGCTGCTCTCTTGCATAAAAGAAAAAGAAATTATTAATAATTTACAAACTAAATTCTTACTTTGTAATATATTAATAGTATTACTTTGTATATTAATTTATAATAGAATTATATTACATCTAATTAATAATTAATTCATAATAATGTTATTAGTAGTAGTATTACTTTGTAATATCAATGAATATAACAGGCACTAAAATATGACAAAAAAGTAGCACACCCACAGAAAAAAAAAACTACAGACAAGTATCACTAATGATTATTAATGCCAACTAGCCTAAATTGAGTGTCAGCAGAATCCAGCAGCACATTAAAAAATTAACACAACAGGTGTCCTTCTAGGAAAGCAGGTTTAATGTAATATTAGAAAGTCTATTAATATAACTTACTATATTAATAAATTTAGGGAGAAAAATCATCTCTATATATGCTATAAAAGGATTTGATAAAATGCAATATCACCTCTAGATTTAAAACTCACTAAAATAAAAATATTCGGTGGATACTTCTTTAATCTGACCAAAATTCTCTCTCTTGCAATCCCAAAGCTGGACTCCTGCATAATGGCCCATGCTGGCTCTTCTCCCCTCTCAGGGTCTTGACACTAGCTGTGTTCTCATTAAATACTTTGCTCCCAGATCTCCCCAAGGCTGATTCCTTCTCCATGACGTTTGGGTCTCAGTTCAAATGGTACCTCCTCTGAAAGGCCTCCCATGATTACTCAATGGAAGCATCTCACTGCTCCAAAATATCCACGTATTCATGTCCTTGTTTACTGTCTTCCCTCATTAGATTATAAACTCCAGATGAGCAGGATTTTGTCTGTTTTGGCACCACCACATTCCCAGCTCCTTGATCAGTGTCTGGCTTACAGGAGGCACTCAGTAGAGCAGAGAGAATATGAGAATGAGAATCCTTCTGGAATACTTTTGAAATAAACCCAAAGCACAGGCAGGTTAGTGGTGAGCAATACAAAGACCTATTTATGAAAAATAAAATACTTGTGGTTTGTGAGGTTGTTTGTTTTAAAAAGTACTTAGAACCAGACAATGTGATATCTGCAACTTAAAGCATTTCTTTATTACACATTACATCTCCATCACTCCAGGGTTTCTTTTTGTGGCTAAGTCCACCTGCTTTGAACCATATGATTTTCATCAGCTACTTTTCTTTTTCTTGGAAGTAGCCATAACAGGAGTTTAAATTTGATACAGAGAAGAATCTGCCTTACACCATCTTATCAGCTGGTTTCTCCACTCTCCATTTCCTCCCAGACCCAATCAGTAGACACCTCAGCCATCCCAATTGACTGACCTTCCTCTGTTTGCCGACTTTGGCAGTCATCATGCGCTCAATCAACACAAAACCTTGGATAGGGAACAAACTAGAATAGTCCTGCCATAACTTGGCCTTTTCTGGGATAAAGATGTCCCACAACCCACTCTCTTGGTCTATTAGGCTATTGAGCTCCAAACTAGTTAAATGAAAAGAGGTCAAGCTAGATGGTGAGATGTGTTTTGACACCTCTCAAAATATTATTGATGCATCAAGTCTTCTGCTAACATAACAGGAACTTTTATCAAGCTTTTTAAAAAGCTGCTAAGACTGAGTTTCTTTCAAGATCATAAGAGATATGGAAAATCCTGAATCCTGGGTAGGGCACACATCTGGCTCCATTGGCGATATGCCTGGGAATATCCCACCATGAACACAATATATCAAGGCAAAAATGTACCAAAATATGTCACCATTTGCCTAACATTCAAAGTGAGTTATATCTAGATTAAGGCCTACTAAACCTGTGAAATAGTTTAAATTAGACATTCTATAAATAGACGTGTGATACAAGTTCCCCATGAGAGAAAACAATTGAACATTTATATGAGATATTAACAGAAAGGATACATCCAGCCAAAGCAACTTAAAGAAAGTTTAAGGGCATTTCCCACAATTTCTTGTGAAAAATTTTAAACAGCAAAGTTGATAGAATTTTGCAATGAATACTTATGCACCAACTGCTTCCACTCAACCAATTCCATTTTATTATACTTGCTTTATCACTCTAGCCATCCTTCTATCAATTCATTTTTATTTTTGATACATTTTAAAGAAAATGACAGACATCAGTACACTTTCCCTTACATACTTCCTGGCTATTATTCACTAGAATTCAATATTCATTTACATGTTTTATGTAAAATTTACATATAATGAATACATACTTTAATGTTTGTGGAGTTTGGGGAAATGCAAATATTTACTGTTTTAACAAATGCATATACGTGTGAAACCCAAACCCCAATCAAAATATAGAACATTATCATTTCTATAAAGTTCCCTTATGCCCCTTCCCAGTTGATGCACTTTCAGGCCCTTAGAAGCTGTCACACTTCTGATTCTTTCCTACTATAGATTAGTTTTACTTGTTCTAGAATTTCATATACATGGAACAGTAAACTATGTACTCTCTTGTGTAAGGTTTCTCTTTTTTTATTTTATTTTATTATTATTTTATTGGGGAACAGTGTGTACTTCCAGGACTTTTTTTCCAAGTCAAGTTGTTGTCCTTTCAATCTTAGTTGTGGAGGGCGCAGCTCAGCTCCAGGTCCAGGTCCAGTTTCCGTTGCTAGTTTCAGGGGGCGCAGCCCACCGTCCCTTGCAGGAGTCAAATCAGCAACCTTGTGGTTGAGAGGACGCGCTCCAACCAACTAAGCTATCTGGGAGCTCAGCGGCAGCTCAGCTCAAGGTGTCCTGTTCAATCTTAGTTGCAGGGGGCACAGCCCACCATCCCTTGCAGGACTGGAGGAGTTGAACTGGCAACCTTGTGGTTGAGAGCCCACTGGCCCATGTGGGAATCGAACTGGCAGCCTTCGGAGTTAGGAGCACGGAGCTCTAACCGCCTGAGCCACCGGGTCGGCCCCTCTGTAAGGTTTCTCTTGCTCAGCGTAACGTTTTTGAGATTGATCCATATTATTTTATTGTATCAGTAATTTGCTAATTTTTATTACTGAGTTGGATTCTGCGATACCACACATTTATCCATTTCATATTGATGGATGCATAGGCTATTTCCGCTTTTGTGATTAATTGTGTTGATGACAGCAGATGTTGGTAGTAAGCTAGGTAGAAAGGAGAAGCAGTTTGGTGAGGCTCTGACTTGAAAATTGGGTTAGGAAATAATTGAACATATATGGCACAAACCCAAAAGGAATAGAGTTTATAGAGTCCTTGGAGTCAAAGCCAGTAGGAAATAAAAAACAAAACATAGAACAGAATATATGAGCACAGTGATCACCTAAATAACAGGGGGAATGAAAAGACTAATAAACACTCTATGCAGGTTGTGGTGTAGTATGCATATTTGGGTCAGTCGATAGGCCACAAAATCATACACACACAAAAATCAAGGATTTTCTTTTTACATATAGTGGAGTGTAAGCATTTGATTATAAACAATTGGAAATTAATATTTAGAGCATAATTGTTGGTAGTTTTGCCTCTGGTTAGATTTTATATGATAATGTCACTTCTCCAGTTGCTGATCATAAGAAGAGATTGGTACTCACTTTCACTTTCTGGGAGCTGAATGTAGTCAAGCAACCAACCAATCGTGACCATGGGCAATAACATCTCCTGTAAGTGTCTGTGATTTCAAAACATGACGAAGGAGCTTTGTCAGCTTGATGAGGGCCTAGGAAGGAACTTACCCCTAGAATGTTTCGATTCAGACATTTTCTCTCTGTATGTCTGTCTCTTCATCAAATTAAAATTAATTTGTACTTCAGTACAAAAACCTATACGTTGAGTTTCTTTAAGAAAATATGCCAGTACTTACAAGAATTGTTTTGAAAGCAAAGAATTGTTTACAAAGCCAAGTAAGATATGTGGACTGGATGTAACCTGGAGACAAAGCTAAGCCAAACAAACATATCATTATCAGCATACTTCCTCACAGCCAGTACAGTACACTGTAACATGGTAAACGAATGATTCTTGCCTAATCTCATTGATTGATCCTCTGTTGTTTTTTTCTCCATCCTCTAAGTATTCCCTTTGGATCACCCCTTACTCCCCTGTCCTAGTCTTTCTTCTGGAGACAACTTAACCACATTTGTGGCAATGCATGTGACAAATGTGGGCCCCAGCTATGAAGCAGGCAGTATGCTAGACACCAGGGCACACCAAGGACACGTTGTCCATGAGCCAGAGAAAAACACTTGAGTAGCAACAATAGAATGAGACAAATGCTCTTTAAAGGAGAATTACCATGGGAGCAAAAACAAAGGTGGGATTGACATCTGAAAAGTCTTCACAGAAGGAGCTATTGCTAAAAGACAACTAAAGTGTTCAAACGTGCACACGACAATTTCAGGCTAAGGGAACAATAAGTGCAAAAACATGAAATTAGGACAGCATCACACGTTTGGAAAAGGACGAGAAGTCGGTGTGGAAGTTAGGGGAGCTCAAGGAGGTATAAGGAAGTGAGGCTGGAGATAAAGTGAGTGCTGTGGAGAGTTCTTCTAAGCCCTGGTAGTAAGTTTTGATTTTATTCATTATGTATTAAAAGCCATTAAAGGGACTAAGCAAGAAAGAGACAAGGTCATATTTATATTTTAAAATGATCCCTTTAGTAGCAGTTTCCCTGCTAAGACCTAAGCAAGTAAAGGCAATTTAGTCACCCAGGTGAGAAGTGACGGGAGCCCAAACTAAGAGAGTGGCAGTGAGAGATGCAGAAAAAGGATGGAGTCAAGAGGCAGATTGATCAGCCCTATGAGCAAAAGGATGCAGGGCGTAAAGAGATGCAGGGCGTAAGGAGTTCAAAGTGGTTAGCATAGTCAGCTGGTTGGATGTTCATATCCCTAAATGAGACAAACTATGAGGCAAGTATGAGAGAGACAATGCAAAGGGAAAAAAGAAAAATGACATCGACTTTGATATGATGAGTTGGAAGAGTCTACGGGGATATCTGAGGGTAGATGTCCTGTGAGCAGTTGAATATGAATGTGGAATTCAGAAATAAATGTAGGGGTTAAACCATCAGCAAGTGACAGCTTCAGCGTAGAAAGAAAATGAAATCATCCAGGAAATATAAGATGAAAAGTATCTACTTTTATCTAGATATTCAAATTTTTCTCTAATACTATATTCTCAGAAAGTCTGTATCCTCTATCTTCATTTACTTACCTGACTTTTTCACTGAACATCCTACCATCGCCTCAAACATGAAGGAATCTAATGATATTATAGGTCAAAAATGGTTGAATATTGGAATTACATGTGGTTTAACCTTTATTGGCATTTCATAACTGCAGTATCATAGCAGTTTCCTGGTTTCCTTAACTCTCAGCTCAGCTCCTTGCACTTAATATTGCCACGTATTTCTCATCCCTTTCTTCATATATTATTCCCCTGCTCAAAATCCTATTAATGACTAAGCCAAGCTAAGCCCCACACTCAATTTCCATCAATTGTCAACATTATTCTCCACCTAATAGGGTTTGGCTCCTCCGGGTCTTGTGAACCAACCCACAGTGTTCTTTCCATCCTTGGTTCATGTTGTACTCCTAATCTTTAATTTTCTCCTCTCAGTTTATCCAAATCCTGTTGAATGTTTAAAGTAGTATTTCTCAACTTTTTGACCATGATTGCTTGTGATAAAGCTAACTCTAAACCCATTCTCAACGCCTTTCATCCTTGTCTTCTTCCACCAGAGACTGGAAAAGGTCAGTGCTTGTTTTCTGAGCCCCCTCTGGCACTAGGAGAGGCCCCGTGACACCAGTGGTGCTGCTCCCCTCTCCTTCCTGCCTTAGAAGTGGGTATAGGTACCGAGAATTGCAGCAGCCATCACGGGATCATAAACGCACAAGTCAGCACACTACGGATTGCAGGGCGGTGAAACAGATGCTGGGTCCTCGATGACGTCCGAGGCCCCACCAGGCCAGGACGGCCTACCTCTGGACTTACACTACGGAAGAAAAGAAGCCCCTGATTGTTTAGGCTCCAGTTGACTGTCTTTTTGTTTGTTTGTTGTTTTTTGCTGAAGAAAAAAATTCCAAATTGATATACATGGCATGCTCACATTACATATTTTTCAAACAATCACATACCCTTTAGTCAATAAAGTCACATAAATCTTAACATTCATTTGATAATTCAAACATGTATCTAACAAAAAGTCAGTGAAGATAGATATATATATTCCACCAATTATGGCTTTCTGTAGCAGCTACTCTCTCGGAAGGACACAGAGCCTAGGAGAGCCAACAATTAAAATGCTTAACTTGTATTAAAGGGAGAGTTTCAGTTCTTCAGTAGCAATATGTTTAAGTTATTCTATAAGCATTTAGTCCTCCTTTATTGCAACAAAAAGGAGAGTTCTAAGTTGTTAAGTGTTTATAAAATAACCTTTTGCTTTTCCTCTCAAGAGAGATAGCAACCCCTCCGAGCAGAGTACTGAAGTATCCTCCATCCTGATTTGGTCAGTGCCATCCCATGCTGTGACAGCCATCCTAAGATGGCCCCCAGTGGTCCCCTCCTCCCTGTATTTACAGCCCTGTTTAGTCTGATCCTTGACTGTTGGCCGGATTTAGTTGCCCTGTCATATGACATAAGAACTCTATATTGACCATTTTGAGGAACTATCAAACTAATGTTTTTTTTTAAGTAGCTGCAGCATTTTACAATCTGGATAAACTACTTTTTATCTATGGAACAAAATGCAAATTATTTAACCTGAGTTTTCCATTATTTATAAACCAGGATAATTTCAAAAATAAAGACTCATATTTATTGAGCATGTACATCGACCAGCACTGTCCTAGGAAATTTCTAAGCTTTTACTAACTTAATCCTGTGGTAAGGCTGTCAGATAAAATAAAGGACACTCGGTTCAATTTAAATTTCAAATTTAAAAAAATGAATACTTTTTAGTATAATTATGTCCTCTGAAATCCTTGTCCAAGGTCTCATAGTAGCATATGTTATTATGTGCCCGGATGGGAACCTAGGCAGTCCAACTCTGGAACAACTGCTGTTCATTTCAAGTACCTTCAAACAGTTCTTTCAAGACAAATACAGTGCATAAAAGGACTTGGTACCCACAATAGTTCCCTTCCAGGTATCTTCCTTCCCTGTGCTCTTTCTTTCTCACCATACCCCAACCTCATTAGAATTAAAACAACCCTTTGGGTGCTCACAGCTCTTTTCTTATACCTCTTTCATAGTAATATTCTATAGGTGGGTGTCATTGTTGAATGACCATAATTCTTGAATGAAGACTTCAATGAAAAGTTATTTAAATATCAGTTTACTATACCAGGTCATGGTAAGATACCAGCATCCTCAGAGAAAGCTTTAAGAAATAAATAATTACTTTATAAATGCAGAACAGGAAAGTGAAAATCCCTGTTCTTGCTAACTTGACACTTGACTTCTAATTTTGTTATTTAAAAATAAGTCTATAATTAATGATTAGAAACATCGACCTCGATTGAAATACTAAGCACATTAATAATATTCCTATAGGGTACTATAAATGCCAATTGTTTAAATATATCCACAGCAGTTTTTTTCCCCTGGAACATTTCTCAAATACATTCGTCTCTAGTATTCACCCCAACAAGATTTGCAAGGATTTTTAAAAAGTAGATCTTTCGCTTTTTGCAGTAATCAATGTGTCTTTAATCAATCACTAAACACAAGAAAGTCATACTTTTTTCCTTCTACATCTCAACGCTGTATAGAACAGCCATATCCCTATGGGGAAGTGATCCACATTTCGTTGCTTTCTGTAATTTTTTCAGTTATGTTTGCAACTCAGTATACATTCATTCTTAGACAATTAACATAGTTCAGAAGAGGAAACACTGATACCTCTCCATTATTATCCTGAGATAATAGAGAAAGTGTTTGTATATAAAGCTGGTTCCACTGTCATAGTAGTCATTTTGGTTACTGTGTTTCTTGGCCCAATTGCTCTCTTTTTCCAGCTGAAAATTATGTTGGCTGGGAGCCATGCCACAGAACCTCTACCCTGAGGAGTGACTCAGATAATTAGACAAACGCATTTAAACCTCTTCAGGATTTTTTCAGGCTTCCCTCTTGACATTCCTTCCTCTTAGTCAAAGAACTAGTGACTACACATTTTGTGTGGTTGAAGGGGAAAAACTACCACCATTCATAAATCAATAATGCCTGTTCTCAATCATCATGTTTAAAAAGGTACAGCACATAGTTGGTTTCTCATCTCCTTGAGAAAGTTTTTGTTCACTGGATATTTGTGTGTGTGTGTGGAGGGCATGATTTTTAAACTTTTTATTATGGATAATTTCAAACATACAAATGCTGACCACCCACTCAACTTCAACAATTACCAACTCATGGTCAATATTGTTTCATCTATAAGCCTACTCCCCACTCCCAGATTATTTTAATACAAATCTAGTCATATAATTTCTTTTTTTTCTTTTCTTTTTTTTTAAATTTTTAAAAGAGTTTATTTGAGCCAAACTAAATATGCCAGGAAGCAAGATTTCAAATGCTCCCTATAATTTCATCTTTAAATATTTCAATGATACTAAGCACAAATATTGAGTTTTATTTCTGCTTTCTTTTCTTTTTTCTTTTTATAATTATTAAGCTACAGGGGAGAAGGAAAATAAAACTAACTTTTATTGAGTGCTTACCATGCCAAATGTTATGTTAGAGACTTTCTTCTAAGTTACTACTTTTAGTGATAAAATCCTGCTTGGGTGTACATTACCATTCCCATTTTTAGAAAGGGAAACAGATAATGAGACAAATTTTCCAATATCACTTAACTATTGAGTTTGCAGGGCTGGGATTCAAACCTAGGTCTATCTGACTCAAAACCCTATGTTCTTTCCCCAAATCAATACTGGTAGGCAGGGAACTAAAAATGCCTGTGAAAAGGTAGGAGGTATCTTATATGACCTATTCAAAGAAAAGGGGGGACCTCTTCCATCTTCAGGCCTCCCTCCATGCTATGAATGACATTCACAACATCATACAAGATGTTTCCAGATCCTAATTTCATTAGTATTTCTGACACTATAATCCAGAGTCCAAAAATCACACAGTTTCCTAAGTCACAGTTTTGATGCTCAGCAAAGTAACTGTGGACTCTGAGATGTAACAGTAGGCAACATACTTTAAGTTTCATTAGGGTAGAAAATGCAGCAAGAAACAAAACAAAACAAAACAAAACAAGAGCCTAGAAATCACCAAAGGAGAAAAATTAACATGTCTAAGCTTATGGAAACAATAGCCTTGCCAACCATACTAATCAGAAGGTTAGTTACCTAGGAAGTAATTTAGAAAATTTGTCCAGCAAGTCTAAAATATAGATTCTATTAAATGAGATATCCAACAAATAATAAGAGTACCTATTAGCATTTATTTAAAATATTTCCCCAAGATACCACTACCACATTATTATACTAAGTAAAAAAAAATAAAATAAAAATTTAATGTTTTGTTCTATAATTCAAGTTTGTCTCTGAGTATAGGACATAAGATTCCTCAAGTCAGTTTCTAAATACTCAGTTCTTGTGTGAAATGCATTTGCTATCTTAAATCAAGTATTACTCATGAATTGAAGAGAATAAAAAATGCTATCCAATCTGATAAAAAGAGTTCAAATCATAAAGATAAGCAATCAGCCACAAAAGGCTGAGAATTTTCCATATAATGGTGCTATTGTTTACTTTGAGATACCTGCCTATCTTTACCCTCAAACCTGATAGTTACAGTTCAGATTTTTAAAGTTTTAAAAATAAGCCATAATGCAAGGTATTCATTTCAGTTAAGGGTTCAAGGTTCCTCAGAAACTATTCATGACTTAGGAAAAAACTCAAGTACATCACATAGAAATATGATTTGTCATTAGCTACCAACTCCTCAGGTTTGTCCTAAGTACATAAACTGTGATCAGTTATTAATCTCAAAGGTCTTACTTTACAAGCTGATTAAGAATCACTATGGGTTACTTAAAGCTAAATACATACATACAAAGATACATGCCTTATGACCAAATCACCACATATTTTCTTCGTTTGAAGTATACAACTACTATTTTAATATCCCTGTATTTCTACTAAATATTTGCTGAAAGAATGAACTACTATTAAAGATTTCTAAAAACATAATTCTACTTTTAACTTACTGATAGCAAACAAGAACATTTTTTAAATAATTCAACGTTAGACTCTCAAAGTCAAAGCCTCAGAAAAAGGAAAGTTTTGGTTCATAGCCACTGACTCATTTCCTCAGATGATTCAACCTCCTGGCTTTAATGCTGCCTTGCCTTCCCCTCCCCCTTCCAATTTTAATTCAGTACAAGGGGAAAATAAACCGCTGATACTGTAGAGCTAGCTTTCCTGTGCGCTACCACATCATAATCTTTTAAATAAACTAAGTCTTTCTTCAAGCTTGTATACACTTTTGATATTAAAATCCTATTATATAATTCAGTTAACAGGAGATCAAACTCCAGCATGCTACATGGATTTTTCTAAAAGTCATTGAAAAAATTCAGGGATGTTTTTCTCATCTCTTTATAAATGAATAGTCAAATTGTCACTGCCACAAAGATGATTTCATCAAAATGTGTATTTTTCTGCCACCCTGCACCAACCTTGGAAAATGTCTGTGCTTCATCTTGTTTTTCCATGAATTCTTTAAATATTTATATTGTCTCAACTGTTGAATTCCTGATGAATAAGTTCATGAGCTTTCCTAACACAAAGTCCAGACCCACAAAAATAGATGAAGAGAATTAAACACGAATACACTGACAGCACGTCTACACTAGCCCAGAACTCCTGGCCAAATGCAGAACAGACACAGAATATATCTGGCTCTTCCTCGCCCAGCAAAGGCAAGAAGGGATCTAGCAGCTACAAAGGGTTCAGAAATCATGTGTACTGACACTGCTGTGGAAAAAGAGCAACTTGCAAACCATAACCTAATCAAAGACATAACAGAATTATAGTTCTAAGTTGATGTCATCTTACCTACCATAAATGGGAGAGAGGAATGCCTGTTTCTTCTCACTGTCTGTTACTCACACCCACCACCAAAGCCTTTCTCTTCAACCAGGCCCTCAGATGCTAGTGGATGAATAAAGAATGTTTGAATTACTTAAAATTGCCAACACTTTCACTCACTGGAGGGAAGCGCCTTCTTCATATACATCAAATAAGTCCTTGCCCCTCCAAATTGTTGCTTTGTCTCGGTAAACTGGATTGATGACAGACAGATCTGCTGGATCACAGCCACCATGTCTTACTGGATTCGATGTTAAAAAAAATACATTGCAGTTTGTTAGAACCGCCCCCTTCTTAAAGGTTATTGCTTTGGGGTCAACAAGACTTGGGTTTGAATATAGGCTATCCCATTTAATAGCTGTGGTATCATGGACAAATTACTTAAATTTTAGCACATTAAATTTCCTATCTGTAAAATGGGAGATAATACCACCTATTTTGCTAGTCTGTTGTGAGGATTACATTTAAAGCCTATAGCACATTGGCAGGCACACAATAATTATTCAATAGCATGGACTGTTATTTAATTCTATATTCCATTTTGTATCTTATAAATTTTAGATTTTTTCCCTTTAACTCCTAAATCATTGTGGAAGAAAATACAGTTAAACAATATAGGTTTGAACAGCACAGTTCCACTTATATGAGGATTTTTTATAACTTACGGAATCAATAAATACATACAGTACTGTAAATGTATTTTCTCTTTATTACGATTTTAATAACATTTTTTCTCTAGCTTACTTTATTGTAAGAATACATAGAAAATACCAGTATGTGTTAATCGACTGTTTATGTTATCAGTAAGGCTTCTGGTCAACAGTAGGCTATTAGTAAAGGCTTGGGGGAGTCAAAGTTATACATGGATTTTCCACTGTGCCGTGGTGGGCGGGGGGCACCCCTAACACTCCATTGTTCAAAGGTCAACTGTATCCTAAAATTCAGAACTGATGCTGACAAAGTATTAAACCTCAGTCTGCAAATCTTAAGAGAATTTCCATAGTAAATTGGTAAGTGCATGTTTTAGTTAAATAGGAATTCAGTTAATCAGCACGATGCCTACTACATATTAGAAATCCTTTTAAATTCCATTCCAGGGCTATATGAGTGATAAATACAAAGAAATTTTGAGTCTAGTCTCCGCTATATTATTAACTGTTGTGATTTATTGAACAAGTCATAGCCACGATGTAATTATAGTGGAACTAGAATTTACTTGGGGATGGTCGTTATAGGCATTTCCTATAGGACAGCACTAACAAGGGGGGGAAAGCATCTTAAAGGAATTGAGATTAACATTTTTTATTAGTATTTTATTTGTATTTTTGGAGATTTGCAGTTTCACAAGAAACACTGACTTTTTTTCTCAAACAATATAAAAAAGGTTAAAAAAAAGAAGAACACTCTTAGAATAAAACAAGTCTCTTCATCAAGCATTGGGCCAATCTTTTTTTTTTTTAAGATTTTTTTTAATTGGGGAAGGGGAACAGGACTTTATTGGGGAACAGTGTGTACTTCCAGGACTTTTTTCCAAGTCAAGTTGTCCTTTCAATCTTAGTTGTGGAGGGTGCTGTTCAGCTTCAAGTTGTTGTGCTTTCAGTCTTAGTTGTGGGGGGCGCAGCTCAGCTCCAGGTCCAGTTGCCATTGCTAGTTGCAGGGGGCGCAGCCCACCATCCCTTGTGGGAGTCCAACTGGCAACCTTGTGGTTGAGAGGATGCGCTCCAACCAACTGAGCCATCCGGGAGCTCAGCGGCAGCTCAGCTCAAGGTGCCATGTTCAATCTTAGTTGCAGGGAGCGGAGCCCACCATCCCTTGCAGGATTTGAGGAATTGAACTGGCAACCTTGTGGTTGAGAGCCCACTGGCCCATGTGGGAATCGAACCTGCAGCCTTTAGAGTTAGGAGCACGGAGCTCCAACCGCCTGAGCCACCGGGCCAGCCCCAAGGGCCAATTCTGATTGGAGGAACCAGTGAAGCAAAAGTTACATACAGGAAGTTCAGATGTATCCAGTTTGAGGACTAACACAAGTGTCTTCTTGTTTAGTTCTGTAAGGCTCCAAATGGGCCATCTCAGCTTAAACCTGGGAGCTCACAGACAAAGCCTCCAGGGTCCCAGCTCCTCTGAACACTCTCGGCTCACTCACCAGGAGGCTGCATCTGTTTACAGAGCTCATCAAACTGCTGCTGCTCCAGTTCAGTCATGACTTGGTTGAGGGCACAGAGCTCTGCCCTTTGTCTTTGCGTCAGCTCCTGCCGGGCTGATTTCTGTTGGCCTTCTCAACTCTGCTGACAGGTTCTTTAACTTTGGATTTTTCTTTACGTGCAGGTGGATCCATGACTTGCCTTCTGAATACTTCTTAGTCAACTCTGACCTCCCGGCCTGCAGTCCCGAGCCGTTGCCTAACATTTTTTAAATAGATTCTTTCCATTTTCCTTTCCCTCTAGGACTGGTGATGGGGAGCACATATTCCTCATTCCCCACTCCACCCTCAGCAATCAATACCTACAGCACTTATGTGAACAATGTTTTGAAAATTAAATGATGCTCGTATATTACCGTGTTTTTTTTTATAAACTTTCACATGCACCTCCCTCTATCACACCCTTGACATTTATTATCGTTCCTTCATCTCCGGCTTTTAGCTTCTCTACGGCCTCCTGTCTCTTTCATTTCAAACTAGTTTCTGATCACTTCACTCAAACTTATCTAAAGAAGGTCCAAATGTGAATTCTGTAGAATTCATTTTGAAATTCAACCTTCTTGATCTCCCTGTAGGATATGATATTCTTTCCCATTTCTTCTCAGTTTTCCCTGTTAATACGCTCTTCTACCTACCCACGAAACATCGGGTTTCCATCCTCTGCCCTTAATTCTTCTCACTCCCAGGAAATCTCATGAGCATCTATGATTTCAAAAGCCACTTACAAGCTAACTCCTAAACGTCTGGCTGTAGACTAGATGTCTCCTGATCTACCTATAGGATAGCTCCCTGAGGATGTCCATGCCATAGGCGCCTAAAACCCACTGTCAAAACTGGGTATGTAATCTCCTTCTGCCCCTTCAACTTGCTCTTTTCCCTCTAATTTATATCTGTGGGACAGAGCCAGGAGTGCAGTTTCCAGGCTCTCGGCCTCACATGGAAAAGTGCTGGCTCGGGTAGTAAATGGACATCAACTGTGATTGGATGGCCATCAGCTGTGGCTAGTTGGCCGTCAGCTGTAACCAGTGAGCCATTGGCCACTAATATAACTGCTGTGGCTACACTAACAGAAAAAATGGGGGCTAGCAAGACGATGGTGGCTAAGCTGGGAAGCGCGGATTGCAGTTAGGATGGCGGGTTGCAGACAGTGTGGATCCAGCCTCCAGTGAGACTATAGCAGTATGACTCCCCCATCTATGGCTCCGTGGGTGTTCCTTTTTGGCCTCACCATGTCCTGCGTTCTTATGTGGGGAGCGGGACCAGAGACCGAGCAGGGTCCTCCGCACGACACATGGCGCAGTGAGCAGGGTACAGTTCCAGCCAAAGTTCTCCAAAGGGCGGTGGAGCAGTTTGTGTGTATGAACACTCAGTCTCAGGAAGACCAGGAGGAGCAGCTGCCAGAGAGCTGGACCCCCGTGGAGGGGTGAGAAGACGTGGACTGTTCCCCAACCAGCATAGGCCGGAGAAAGTGAAGGTCGTTGCGGCCCTGTGAGCTGGGAAGTTCTTGCTGAGGCAGCCCGGATGCAGGACTTGTAGTCCCAGGAGGATACGCTTGCTGAGTCCTCCGTGGGAGATGAGGGTGAGATCAAGGTCATTCCTCACCCCCAGGACAGCCCTGGTGAATGACTATGGACTATGGGGAATTGCCTTCCACCCCTAATAGACCGCTTGACTGTTTGCTTGGGAACGTACCACCATGTAGTGGAACTGGCGGATGTTTGCTTTTGTGTCTCAACCAGCCGCCATGGAGAATATGTGAGAAAGACTGGCTGAGCCCAGGAAGTCTGGCTGTGTCCAGAGAGAGTGGCAGTGCTCTGAGAGCCCTGGCTATGCTTGGGGAGACTGGTGGTACCCTAAGAAGCCCAGGAAGTCTGGCTGTGCTCAGAAGTACTGGTGGTGCCCTGAGAAACCCTGGCTGTGTCCGGGAAAACTGGTGGTACCCTAAGAAGCCCAGGAAGTCTGGCTGTGCCCAAAAGGACTGGTGGTGCCCTGAGAAACACTGGCTGTGCCCAGAGAGCCTGGCTGTGTCCAGGATATTGCATTCACCTCCAGGCTCCTCGCATAGGACCCCTCGCGGAAGACACTTGTCGCACAGATTGTGAGGCGAGACCCTGTAGGAGTGGAGTGTGGGGACAGAGCCAGGAGTGGTTTCCAGAGTCTCAGCCTCACATGGAAAGGTGCTGGCTCAGGTAGTAAATGGCCATCAACTGTGACTGGATGGCCATCAGCTGTGGCTAATTAGCCGTCAGCTGTAACCAGTGAGCCATTGGCCACTAATATAACTGCTGTGGCTCCGCTAACAGAAAAAATGGGGGCTAGTAAGATGGTGGCTGAGCTAGCAAGCACGGATTGCAGTTAGGATGGTGGGTTGCGGACAGTGTGGATCCAGCCTCCAGTGAGACTATAGTAGTATGACTCCCCCATCTATGGCTCCGTGGGTGTTCCTTTTTGGCCTCATCATATCCTGTGTTCTTATGTGGGAAGCGGGAGCAGAGACCCTGCCTGCAACCCTGCATGACACCTCTCTTCCAAGGATTATCTTTTGTGATCAGTGTTCTACAGAACACACTTTGCAAAATTCCATTCAAGTATTTTTCAAATGTGTTCTCCCCTCTGCACCACCATAGCCATTGCTTCAATTAGGGAATTCTCCCTCACCTAGTGTACAATAGGTTTCCTGCCTAGGACCTTTACTCATGGTTTACACAGCAGTCTGTAAGCTCCCTAAAATGTAAACCTCATGCAGTTTCATGTTTAAAAATTCCAGTTTTCCTAGTGCCCAAATTATAAACTCCAAAGTTCCTTAAAACACCAAAGGCAGCCCCTGACCATCTTTCCTTCTCCATCTCACACCAGTCCCCCGATTCTCCAGGCATAAGATAGCTGTCAATCCCTGATGTTGTTATGCAAACACCTGGCTTTTACTCATAAGGGTACACTGCCTAAAATGTCATCCACTTCTCATTTATCTAAGTAATTCCTACTCATGCTTTAAAAATTCACCGCAGATAGACCCCTTCTCCTGAAGCCCTCCATTCTTCTCTCTCCCATCCCCCAGTCAGAGGCAGGTGCTTGACTGGTGTGCACTCAACGCACCATCTATTATCTTTGTAATTACCTGTGTATACATCTCTATTTTTCAACTAGACTGTCAACTTCTTGAAGATTAAGGACATTTATTTATTCCTGCTTTTGGGGGCTAGTACGGTGCCTGAAACCTGGTAAATAAATGCTTGGTGAATAAATGAATATATGCATCATCTTTTAACCATTTCATTATTATTTCTTTCTGAAAACTCATTTAAATGTATAGTGTTTTACTCCTGAAACTTTAGTTTGGGTCCTTGAACGGTATCAGCAAACTTCTATAAAGGGCCAGATAGTAAATGTGTTAGGCTTTGTGCGCCATGTGATCTCTATCATAATTACTCAACTCTGCTTTTGCTGTACAAAAGCAGCCATAGACAATACACAAATAAATGACCATGGTTAAGATTCCAATTAACACTTTATTAATAAAAGCAGGCAGTGAGCCAGATTTGGCCCATAGATCATAGTTTTCCAATCCCTGGCCTAGAAAGTTCATCATATTTCAATGATTTTAACTGGTACCTTTAGTACAGTTATGGAAAGTGTAGGCATGCTGTTAGGAAGAAATCATCTCCCTCTAAAAATGAACTGTCCAATATGATAGCCACTAACCACGTGTGGCTGTTGAGTGCTAGAATGTGGCTAGTCCGAATTGAGATGTGCTTTCAGTATAAAATATACACTTGGATTTTGAAGATTTTTTATGAAATAAAGAATGTAAAATATCTCAATAATTATATTCTGGTGACATTGAAAAATATATTTTATACATTGGGTTAAACAAAACATTAAATTGATTTCATCTGTTTTCCCTTTTTAAAATGTTACTACTAAAATACCTAAAATTACATATGTGGCTTGCATTATATTTACATTGGACAGCACTGCTCTGAGACAGAATATAGAAGACAATATGCCTAACAGATTCAACCTCTTTACAAGATTGCAAATGAGAGACTTGACTCCGTTATCAAAGTGTCTCTATTCAAATCTGCTAAGTAGTCTGGTTTCTTTCTATCAATGGTGCTATCACTATCTTTTACATAAGAATTAAGGATCAAAATCTTTCATCTTTCTCCCTCCAGCAAATAATTAGTGTCCACCAATTAATTTTATCTCACTTGTTCCTCATTTTCTCTGTTACACTTAGTCTTCATTTTCTCACCTAAATTATTACCAGTTTCTTGAAAGGACTTCTTTTTTCTAGACTCGATCCATAACCCTGATACGTGATTCTATACAAAATTACTAGATTAATATCCTAAACAGTGTGCCTCTCCCTTGCTATATAAATATTTAAAAAATTCGTTGGCTCCCATTACACACAAAATAATATCCAAAATACTTGGTATGGCTCTTGAGGCCTTCTAAAAGTCTCCTTTTCAACTTCCATTTTGAACCTTACCTTCTCTCCTACCACTCAAGTCAGATATAGGATTGCAGATAAAATATAAACCACCCGGTATTTGAAATTTGAATTTCAGATAAACCACTTTTAGTATATAATTTCGGTATATTGCTTGGGATATACTTGTACTCAAAATTACTGTTTACATGAAATTGAACTGGGCACCCTGTATATTTATTTGCTAAATCTGGCAAGCCTAGTCAGACAAGTCTATTCTCTATTTCCCAAATACTACGCAATTTCCATCCCTGTACCTTTGCACACATACTTTAAATGACATAACACATGTAATGCAGTTAGGACAGTGGCTAGCACACAATGAGCATGCAATAGACAGTAATACCAGAATTCCTCCGACTGTGGATCCAACTCAGTCCCCACTGGTCTCTCCAGCCGACTCCAGCCCACAACATAATCTCTCTCCCCTTTCTAGTATTTAATAGAACACTTGACTACTTACTTTGAACATGTCAAGTGTACGTTTTACCTAACCTTAAATTTCTATGTCATATAGAAATTACTGACAAATAGTAGAATTTTTAAGGCATTCTGCATTTTTACCAAAACTACTAACTTTTACTCCTCAATTCCAGCTTAAACTCCAAAGTACAAGTTTAAAGCACTCTAGCTTACCCTAAACTCTAGGCTCTTGCTGACAGGAAGACCTTACTATAATGAGGTATCATGGGACCTAAAAAGCAAGAAATTCACTTTTTAAATAATATCTAAAATGTCTGTAGTTATGAATTTATCAGGTAGAGATGCAATATAAATTTCTAAAATATTTTTCTTGAATCAAAAGAAGCCTATATGTAAATAAGCACGCAAATAATCAGATCAGTTAAAACTTTAACTTTTCCTATTTTTCGCAATGATCTGTAAAATTCAATCTATCAGTCGTGCTTTTTACAGACAAAAGTTTCTCAAGCAGAATCTAACACCATGCTCTCCATTATACAGATGACTTAGATTATACAAGGACCCAAATCTGTCAATGATCAAATAAGAAAATTATGGGCTATTATTCAAAGTAAGCTTTTTGTAAGCAAACACACACACACACAAATTAAGTACATTATTAACCACTGGTTCACCTCAGTCACATTCATAGTCTAGTCCAAAGTTTGGCTCTGCTACTTATTAACGTATACCTCTCTGAGCCTCAGTTTTCTCAACTATAAAATGGGAACCCTTTCCCCAAGGTTGTGAGGATTAATTACTACACATGAAATACTTAGGACAATGCCTGGCACACGGCAAACAAAAAATGCTCTTACTATTCTTAGAATGTTTTCCAATTTGATCTCTTTAGGCCTAGCTCCCAACTTAGGACTTATTCATAAAACTAACTTTTAGAAATAAAAAGATACGGAGAGAAAGCACTTTGATTTGCCACATTAGAGTGAACTTCAAAGAGCCAAATCCCTGCTTCTGTAACTTCCATAACAAATTTGATTTTTTTCCCCTCTCATATGCTATGACCTTCTCAGGCCATTCTATTCAGCTGTAATGCGAAACAACTTTTATGATCATGAATAACCAATTTCACATAAGCCTTTCTATGAACTATGTGTTTTTATTTGTTAAAGCCCATTTGTAAACGTCCTCTATGAAACTTGCTTCCATAACTCTTGTAAATTATTTTGTTTAGTTTCTCTTTTAAGATAGATTCCTACATCCTACTATGTAAGTAGTACACAACTCTAGGCAAGAAACAATTCATGGCTGAAGTAAATTATTTTTCCTAGTTTATATAGGTTAGAGGAATACTAGAAGAAACCAAATATCATGCAAGATGTTAGTTTCCCAGTCAATAAAACATTTCCTTACAAAGTTTCATAATATAAAATACTGGACTCAGGACTTGATTACAGTAATACCAAGTGAATAAAAGCCACAGTTCAATGATGTTATCTGAACTTATTCCAAACTAATCTAGGTTATCTGAAGGAAAGGACACTTTAACAGAGAAGCACACTTAAATTATATTCATAGACCAGTAAAATCACTATAAAAGAAAAAAATTTTAATGAGATGATTCATATTTTAGAGAATGTTAAAATTGAAACTGAAAAGCTACTGATTTCACATTTAAACTTATTTAGGGGGGAAAAAAATCCAGGTTAGATTACTCAGTAATAAGTCGCAAGGATCACTAAAATGTTTAAATGTGATACATTATATGTGCCACTGTTTCCTAAATTTTTGACTAGATGCATTCATTGAACAATGGTCTTTTACTTTAAATTGTTGGTTTTCCTGTTTCCTATTAAATTCCTATATATATTTTTAAAATTTGGGCTTTAGATCTGGTATCAACCAATGTTTTTCATAAAGGGCCAGATACTGAATATTTTAGACTTTCAGGCTAAATACTGTCTGCTGCATACCACATTTTTTGGTAGCCTTTAGAAATCCTTTAAACATGTAAAAAACATTCTCAGCTCAGTCCCTATAAAAATAGGCTGCAGCCAGATTTGCCCTTGGCCAGTTTCCCCATCCCTGCTTTACAACTATACATGTTATCTTTTTGTTATTATGTCAATTCCACTGGTATTTTTTCTTCCTTCAAATATTTGTTCAAATGTCATCTTCTCAATGAAGCCTCATCTGAACACATTCCCACCTGTCCCCTATATATATAACATAGTATATAATACATAGTATATCACCTAATGTATTTTTATTTATCATCTGATTTTTATCTCCCCACCCCCACCCCTGCCCACCACCACCAAGATCAGTCCCATGAAGGCATAGTTTTTTTCACTGATGTGTCTATCTCCTGTCCCTAGAACAGTGTCAGGCATATCAGCAGGCGCTTAATAAATAAATTTACTCTCACGCTCATAAATACTATGAAAGAAATATATAGTATCCAAATGAAATAATTTAACAAGTGAAAAGGTATTCAAGGACCAAACTGACAGACACTTTAACTTTAAATTAGCTTTAAGTAGTCATAAAACATTTTAAAGGGAAAAAAGTTTCAAACTTCAAAGTACATTCATACTGTCCCACAAAGTGAAGTTATATATTAATTCCCTGGAAGTTACCATTCTTTAGCTTATTTAATAACAAATTTCAATTGTCATTCCTAAACTCCTCCACAGACCTGTTCTGCCTCTTTGATCTCATCTGTATGTATTCTCTGCCCATTCAACTCACTAATCCAGTCTGGCAACTTTGAAGTTTAGCAAAGCAGGTAAAATTTACCTGGCCTCTTCTATGGCTCCATCTCCCAATATAAACCCTTTTAATAAACTTCCTAATATCGCAATCTTTCCTACTTTGTCTTTAGCATTCAATACGAACAAAGTAAAAAGCTAGTTTCTATCGAATGTTATACTCCAAATACATTATACTCAGTGATTAGTCAGACTTAAAGTTATTTGCAATTGCTACATGTGGGTTTACAATTTTTATCTATAAACAAAGAGACAAGATTTGCCTTACCATAACCTTGATATACACTTGGCCAGGTACTGAGCAAATAACTTTGGGAATTTTGTAAGTGCCACCTCCATTCAGATTATGGCTACTGTATTTCTAAACTTACATTAAAACATAAAAACCCACTAAAGATTAAAAAAAAAAAAAACCCCACTAAAGATTAAAAGTTTCTACTGCTATCACTGATAAATTGATACTTGATAGCCATTAGTAAATCACAATACTAAATATTTTAACATTAACGTGGGGGTTAAATCATACTAGTTATCACACTAAGATATTCTAAAATCAAACTACAAAAACTACTAATACAAGAGGGAATGCTCACAAAACAGAAAATGTGTTTAAAAATCCCTTTTATCCAACAAGTTATTCATCTACTATTTTACTTTCTAAATGTCTACAATTCTGCCATTCTTATCAGATAAGCAACTTTGGCTTCTAAAAGCCTAACTTTAACATCCAAGTCAATTGCCAAGGGTCAAGATGATTCCTTAGGCCAATTCTTTATAGACAAAATTCTGTACTCCTAAACATTCTGAGGTTGTGATTTTGCACACACACACACAAAAACTAGCATAATAAAAACTGCTATAGAACCTTAATTTTTAAAAATTATTTTCAACTGTCTTAATGTACTAGATTATCATATTGTCTGGTGGAACTCAATTAGGGCAAAACCTTTTAGAGCCAGCATTGTAAGAACCAAATTGATTCTTTTTACCCTTACAAAAGCTAGGTGACGTTCAAATTATGCCACTTTATACCATAATATCCCTGGAGAATATGGCCCAACACACCACATGTCCCACTTAATCTAGTTCAAACGAGTAATATAACGTGAGAAACTGCACTGTGTAATTCCTTTATTTTCTTCATATTAGTTCTTTACCAACACTACAACCATTAAGAGCACAATTCCAAGTACTGTACTTTTTAGTTCGGGGCAATCACAGTCTACAGACTCATTTACTTATATTAGACAAGATTAACCTCATTCAAAACTTACTGCAGTTTATAAATTCACATAAATACAGAAATTGATGCAATTAAACAAAAACTTCAGGATCTCATGTTTAAAATTCTTAGACTGTAACTTTTTCAGCAGGCTATAATCACCTGCCCCATGATCATCAATGGCTATGGGTTCAATTTAACTACATCAATTATCAGCCTTTTATATCCTTGAAGAGAATGTTAAGTGAAAATTACAATTTCTTACCAAAAGTTTTAGGGTTTTCCAAATTTCAGTATTTGTTTCCCTCCTCTCCCCCTTTCAGTTAAGACATTTCGAATAAACTAATGACCACATCTCACCTGCAACATTCAATAACAATCACTTGATGTATAAAATTTTAATTATGCCCCCAGTTATTAAGACACACAAAAAAAGGCTGCCTATCAATCTGTCACAAGTTAGAAGTACTACATTTAAGAATTAACACGAGGGTTTCAAGTTTCCTCCAGTTTAGGCATTTATACCTTTGTGCTTGTCTTGTTTCAGGATGTTATTATAGCATTGATAATATTTGTGTTACCCATGTATGTACCTTAAAATGTAAAACACTAAGAATTTATAATGGAACTATGGGAATTTTAAAAGCAACTAAAATGTTCTTAAGATGTGTCTGTCAACTTCATTTCTAGAGATACATCTACTAAAGTGAAACAGAGACCTTTATACTTTAGTTGCATTTTTAATTCAAAAATCTCTCTACACCATCAGGAGCCTGTATCATAGCACCTTTGCTCATCTGCTTTAAGTAAAATGTCGAATTTTACTTTGAATAGTTAATTTTTTTTATCACCTTATGTTTCCCATACATCTTTGGTAAAAGCTCCATTATACAATATGGCCAAAGCATGAAGGACCAATACTGTCCAACTATATACCATGATATCCCGCTCAATTTTAGTTGTCAGACACCCTCATAAAACCCACATCTTTTCCTGTATATTGCCTTTACATTTCCGAAATTCCCTAAGTTTAATTCCTTGAGGATCTCTACAATTAATCCTTAAGGCTACACAAGAACCAGAGGCTGCCTCACAATTTTCTATCAGGCATTAACATTTGGTTCAAAGTATTATTGGTCATAGTGGTCTCAATAATCTAGTTACTGGTCCTAACCAGTTAAGCAAGTAATCTTGTTCGGAGTGAGCACACTGCTTATCCTTGAAGAAAAATAAGTTTACATTCATTGTCATCTGTAGGTTCTTTTTCTTCATCCAATGTCCCCTTTGTCATTCCTCAAGTCTACACACATTCATTCATCACATTCCCTTCCTTAAAGGAGATAGGATATTACTGAACCAACAGAATATCTGACTTACTATTTGCATGAGTTAATTCTACAATCAAACAGAATTAAATACTTTTATAAAACATTTCCAGTGTTCTAATTCATGGAGGTGTGGATCACTAAACTATAGAAAGAAAGATTTTATCTTCAATCAGTTGCTGTAATGTGAAAACAGGAACGTGTGTTTCCAACTAGGTAAAAGGTGCATATAAAATTTGAATTGTTAAATGTTTTATTAATGAACAAAGTAAACATTCTAGTAATTTAAAAACTATAGGTCTTAGACATTGAAACATGGTAAAAGTATATATTCCAGTTTTGCCCAAGTCACTTAAAATATCTACAAATATTTTGACTGTGTGTGGGTGGATACACCATTATTGCTCCATTTTCTGGAAAGTCTTTTTTTAAAGTTAAAAAAGAGGGAAAATACAGCAAAATTGCTAACTTTGCAGTGACAAAAATCTGTGTCCTTAGACGGGTTACAATTTTATATTTTTATGCAGTGTTAAGTTAGCTGTGTAATGGGGAACTTGAGTTTTATCCCTACTCATGCATGATGTGTGTTTCAGAATTTAATAGCTGACATTTCAAAGAACTTCTTATATTACCTGTTTAACATACTGATATGCAACTGGAACATATTACAATATTACTCACTTGCCACTGTGGGCTAAGTTTACTATACTGGTCTTAGATACAAAAGGTCACATTTGAAATTACGAAGTTAAAGTTAGAACTCATAAGGGAGGGGGAAAAGGCCTTAAATATAAAAGACAAACGGCAGTTTGATTAAGCAATAATTTTCAGTTTACTAGATGAAACAGACTTGCAACATAGTCTGCATGAATGCAAAATAAGCCATCTACAGCAAGTGATAAGGAAACTGGGCCAAAAGGAAAAAAAGCATACATTGGAAGGAAAGGTTCTGTCAAAATAAAAAAATCATACCATTATTATGAAGGACTTTACCAAGAACTGCTATACTTTCCCCATCCCATTTGCTGGAAGTCAACAAGAGCATCTAGCACGTTGTGTTCATGTCACATATCAGATCAGAGCGTCCCCTAACGCAAAGCGAAAAAAGAAAAAAGAAACAAAACACAAAAGGAAATCCCTAATCCCCCCCGCGAACCGTAGAAGAGCAACTCCAGAGTTCAGATTCAAAAGAAGAGAAAGTGGCAATTGAAAGAGGTGATGGTGGCGATAATCCTATGAATGGGTTTTGATTTCCCCCCTTCCGGGGGGTGGGCGCAGAACCCCCCTTAAGACTTGTAGTTAGAGGTTAACCACGTGAGCCCCTCGTAGAGTCCGTCCCCCGACGTGGCGCAGGAGGGCTGCACATACCAGTTCCTGTCCCGAATCCGGGTCAGGCCCAGTTTCTCCTGGATCTCGTGGGGTTTCATGGCATCAGGCAGGTCCTGCTTGTTGGCGAAGATGAGGATTATGGCGTCCCTCATCTCCCGGTCGTTGATAATGCGGTGCAGCTCCTGGCGGGCCTCGTCGATGCGGTCGCGGTCGGCGCAGTCCACCACGAAGATGAGCCCCTGGGTCCCGGTGTAGTAATGCCGCCAGAGCGGCCGGATCTTGTCCTGGCCGCCCACGTCCCACACGTTGAACTTGACGTTTTTGTAAGTCACCGTCTCCACGTTGAAGCCCACGGTGGGGATGGTGGTCACCGACTGGCCCAGCTTCAACTTGTACAGGATGGTGGTCTTGCCGGCCGCGTCCAGGCCCAGCATGAGGATCCGCATCTCCTTGTTGCCGAAGATCTTGGACAGCACCTTCCCCATCGCGTCGGAGGAGCCGGGGCCGGGGGCATTCAGGTGTCCCGAGTCCCCTCTGCCACCAGCGCCGCCGCCGCCGCGAAACCGAAACGAAGCGTCCCAGCCGCGAGGGCGCCCGTGAGGCCCGCGCAGGAGTCGCCTCCTCGGCACAGAGGCCCGGGCCCGCCGCTCACTCGGGCATCACCGGCCGCACCACTCGACTCCTCCAGTCGCCGCTGCCGCGGGGCCCCGAGCCTACGCCGGGAGAGCCGCCGCCCAGCCGAGGCGCGGCCCGGCCCGGAACTGCCCTTCCCCCCGCGGGCGCCGCGCGAGCGCCGCTGCGCCTCCCGCTCGTCCGCCTGCTCCTCCCTCCGCCGCGGGAGACGGCGACCCTCCGGCCCGCCCGCCGGCCCGCGAACGCCGGGCTCACCACCGACCCGGGCCACCCGAGGCAGCGAGGCTCCGGCGCCTCGTCAGGTCATTGATCCTCGCGGGAACTCGGTGCGCCGCCTGCAGAGACACAGAGAGGGAAAAGGGGATTGCGGGCGGAGCTCCGGACGGCAGCGGTGGTCGAGGGGGCCTGCCTTTCCGGCTCGGCCCGGGAGGTTACCTCCAGCCGCCGCCCCGAGCGCGGGCTCCCTCCGGCCTCCACCGCCTCCTCCCAGCTCTGCCGCCGCCGCCACCGGAAAAGGCGCCGAGGAAACCGCCTCACTTCCCCTCCCGACCACGCAGGCGCGGCACAGGCCGACCGTTTGGACAAGAGCGACCTCTGTTAGGAGAGCGGCCCGCGCGCCAGCGTCATTGGCGCCACGAGCAGAGGGGCGGGGCTACGGCGGCCCGGGAGGGCCCGGAGGTGCGCGCGAAGCCCGCTCGGATTCGGACTCTCGCCCGCTGCTTGCTATCCCAGCGTCTCCTCCCTGGCTTGCTGTCTTCCGCGCTTTCTCCTCCAACACCTCTCGAACCAGAGAAGCCAAACCAGCGGGGAGCTGCACAGGGCGCGGCCCGCGGGCAGCCCGCTCGCACGACGAACGCCTCCCCCATGCTGCCTCCAGGTGTCTGCTCAGAGCTCGTTGCCAGATCCGCTGAGAATTCCCTCCATCCCCTCCCAGCCTTCGGCTCACTCGGGCTACCAGGGAAGCCCTGTCCGCTGCTTTTACCTCCCCCCACCTCTCCTTGGCTTCCTTTATTCCTCGTGCTCTGTGGGTTTCCTGAAAGACACGTGGGAGACAACTGTTTCGTCTGGAATCTGCCGGTCGATGCGCTGCTTTTCCCGGCGTGGGCTTGCTCTGCAGCCCTTCTCTGAGTGTTTGAGCCTTTATACATCTCGTCAGGACCAGCCCACATTTCTTAAAAATTATAGTATTTGATTATCAAGAGTTCCTGTACCTTGCCGCACTTAAAACTTTTTAGAAGGTGATAACTTTTCGTACGTAAATATCTCCTCCTTTTAGTGTATTAGTAGCTGCTCATCCACCCACCCATTCTTTGAGGCATAGACGATATAATCTTAGCATACGATTTAGAATCAGGTAGAGACCACTTCTGTGGCCTGGACCTAGGCATTTAACCTTGCTAAGTGTGTTATGTGTAAACAGAGTGTAATACTGGCTTTGCTCTCTGCACCCCATTTGAGGGTTAAATAATATTTGTGGAAGACTTTAGGAAACCTTTTTATATCACAGTTGATAAAGAGGCTTAAAATGAGGTGATAGCTTAAAATAAATGAACCAAGGGGAGGAAAAACAGGAAATTTTTTTAAAGGAAGATGGTGAAAACAGCATATGGTAACATACTCTTTATTTAAGAAAATACTTATAATTTAAGTAATTTAGCATAATTTAATAAAATTTGATAATGGTAGATCATGCCTGAAATAAACTTACTGTGTTTATTTCCGGCAGTTATTAACCACGTTTCCCCGAAAATAAGACCTAACCAGACAATTAGTTCTAAAGTCTTTGGAGCAAAAATTAATATAAGACCCACTCTTATTTTACTTATAAGACCGGGTTAATATAATATAATATAACATAACATAATATAACATAACATAACATAACATAACATAATATAATACCATACCCGGTCTTATTTTATGATAAGACCGGGTCTTATGTTAATTTTCGCTCCAAAAGACGCATTAGAGCTGATTGTCGGGCTAGATCTTATTTTTGGGGAAACAGTACTATTCAGACAATGATTTAATATACTTTGTTAATGTGGTCACTTTACACTTGAGTAAACTGGGCTTTCCAAGACACTAAATGGCTTTCCCAAGGCCTCACAGCAACTGACTGTGAGGCAGCTAGATTCAGAGTCCTGTGCTATAGAGCCCAAGCCACAGAGCTCTACTTCTCCCCTAGCAAGGAGCCTCCCATTCCTGCCATCTCCTTGTGGGTGGTCCTCCTGGACGTTTGCCCTGGTGATTTTGCTCTCCGCTGAGGCAAACAGGAAGACCAAACCCTGCCTCTCTCCTGTGTCCTAGCATCCAGAATGGTCAAATGGACGCTTGCTTGGGGATGGAAATATTACCTATGTCTCTGTCGCCCCCACCTGCCCCAAAGGAGAACTTCACAGGACCACAGTCCTTGGAGAGCACCCCAAGCCCAGTGCCCGCTGGAAAAGAGGATCAGAAGCAGTACTTCCCAAAGCATCCACGAACAAGGAACAGAGTGTCATTTTTTTTAAACTACCAATCTGTGGGGGACTAATGCTTTTTGTAAAATGCAATAAAAATGAATTAGTAAAAAAATGAAATGCTGCTCTAATGATGTGACCATGTCAAATTGCTATAAAAGCTTACTCTCAAGCTCTCAGTAAGTGCTTCCTGTACCCATCTTCATATGGACAAGCAACCAATAGCATGGGTCCAGGGACCACACTTGGAATAGCACTGGTCCAAACGGCCACTGGGCAAAAGACTGGCCTGAGGTCACATCCCCTGGGGCATGGCCTCAGCAGAGGGCAAGGACTTGTATACCATTCTGAGACTTGGGTCCTGCTGCTGACTTGGGGTGTAGCTCTGGGCGTCCAGCTGGAGCAGGGGGGTAAATGAGGCCCCAGAGACAATGCCCAGAAGTCAGGCTCTGGCCTCTGCCCTCCCAGTCTGGGAGACAGACCAGCAGGAAGGCTGATGCTATGCAAGCCAAGGAGCCCTCTGGAGACACAGCTCCTTCCCCTGACAAGCTGGAAAGTAGGGCGCAGGGGCTTGTAACCTGATGTGGAGGCAAGGATGATGGATACCCTGCATGTGACTCCAAAATTGGACAGCCACATCACCTTGCCACTCTGAGCTTCCTCCTCCACAAAGGTAAAAAAGGAGAGTGTTGTGTGCTCTCTGAGCCCCTTGTAAGTATAACATGCTGGGCTTGTCCAGGATGATAGATCCACTGCCTGCCCTTACGGAGGGGAAGCAAGGCCAAGAGGACAAATCAGACCGAGCACAATGGAAATGGACATTAGTTGTGCATTGTAGGTTGCCCTCAGGGCTTCTACAGGGATAAGGAGAATCCTGGGCTGCAGAGACTAGAAAAGGAGGAGAGAGCAAATATCCATTTGGGTCCATTTAATTGCTGAGATTGGACATCAAGCCTAGCACTGTTTCTCAGCAACTAAGGCAGAGTAGCAAGTGTGTTAAGTCACAGCAAACCTGTTATTATACAAGAGGCATGGCGACCAATTCCCTAGAGGATACAAACTTTCTCCTGGCCCTAAATTTTAAGAGTTTTTCACAGGCCACCTTATTTAGGGGACAGTAAGGACATAGCAGCTTCCACAAGTTTTATGACAAAAGCAGAAGTAGATTTCACGTGGCTGTTTCTTCCAACAACCTTGGAGGAAAGCCAAGGGCACACCAGGTATAGCACAGTGGCTCAGCAACGTTCTTCTTAGTTTTTAGACAAGAAAAGAACTTGAGCATATTAGAAGTCAAATGTGCTAAGTAAATTACACAGGAGACAAGACCATATTAAAGTGCACTTGGTTTCCTCTTGGCTGGGTCCCTGGCGAACACAAAAACATGCCTTTCCCTTCCCAGGAGTGGACTGACTCGCTCACCTCTGGGCCAACAGTGGACACCCACGCCTGCCTGATTCCCCCACCCTGGTTCAGGGCACTCTTATATGAAAAGGCCAATATAGCCATTCCTATGATTAGCCACTGTAGGGCAGCACCGAACAAGAATCCGGAACACTTAAAAATTCCCGTTGTAAGCAAAGCCATCCGCATGTATATGCAATTCTACCAATCTACTAATTCAAAAATCCAATAATCAGCTGTTTCCACAAGTATTTAAAAGGTGTAAAAATAAAAATGCTACTTCAATAATAGGAATTATTTCTCAGATTCTCTTTAATTTTTTTAAGTGTCAATCTTATGAGAGCAAAGAAATGCTAACAGTTTTTGAAAAGAAACTGTGCTAAATGTTTTACATGTACCATTTCATTTAATCTTACAAGAACTCTGTGAGGTAGCGTCATTATCCCCACCATGCATATCAAGAAACACGCAACTCAAATGCTTTGCCTAAGGTCACACAGCCCTATTTAGTGGCAGAGTGGAATTTGAATGAACCCAGGCATTCTGACACAGAGCACTTAACCTTGCGTCCCAAAAGACATTTGGGGTCTCACAGCTGCAAGAGGTCTCTGGTTCCCACTCCTTCCGAAGCAGACATTATCTTTCCTATCCTAGCCTCAGCCCGATGCCCAGCAAAGCTTTCCCTTGCTTTCCTTACTTTGAGCTAAAACTATCTCAAAGTTGACCAGAGTTCTTCCCTCCAGAGCTACTTGGAATAAGTTGAGTTTCTCTTCCATATAAAGCCCCTCCAATTTTTGAAAAATTAACAATAATGTTAATTGTTGCTCTCCACCCCTATTGCAGGAACAGGGTCATTATCCCAATTTACAAATATGTTCCATCCCTTTCCTACTGGTTAATGAAAGTGCTAGAATCTTCTGACATAGAAGTTTCACAACAGATCAGTGACCTTAGTCCACTAACCAGCACCTGAGACCACGATGCCATTACTAAACCAGACTTAAAAGCTATTGAAAGTAATGCATGATCATGGTTTATAAAATCCAAGCAATATGGAAAAGGATAAATTGAAATGGAAAAAAACTCTCTCCCATCCTGACTAACCCCTCGCCTCAGAGGTAATCACTGTTGTTACTGTTGCATTCTTCTGGAATTTTTCTTTACGCAGATAAACATGCAGGTGAATCTTTTAGGATCATATTATGTATACTAGTCTGCAACTTGCCTTTTGCACTTAGCAAGTTATCCCAGATACCTTTCAGTAGTAACATTCCTGTTAATGGCTACATGAAAGCCTCTCTCATGCTCATTTTTTTGCCTCTTACAAATAATGCTTCAGTAAAATCGTACATATATTTTTGGATGGATTCCTATAAGTGAAATTTCTGGGTGGAAAGTAAGAGCATTTAACGTTCTGAGATAGAACCCAATTATACTTCTTAAAAAGTTGTAGTAATTTACACTCACAGCAACAGTCCATTTGCCAAGTGTTGTCAACATGGCTTATTATCCAATCGTTAAATCTTCCTTCAGTACTTGAAGACAGTTCTTCAGTCATTCAATGTTTAGTATGCACCTTCTATTTGTCAAGCACTGTGGGAAGAGCTAGGTTTGCTTGAATCCAGTAATTCCCAGTCCTAACCATCACACTCTTCAGGAGTTTGTTAAGTTGCAGATTCCCAGCCAGCCACCTCCCAAGAGGTGCTGGTTCAGTGGCCTGTGGAGGAGCCCAGGAAGCTGTTTTGTAACAGTTTGTGTCATTCCTTTTTTTTTTCTTTATCAGATTCCTAGGTGACTGAGCTAGTTGATAAGCAGCCAAAAGTAGAGGAAATATGTTCACTTCTTCCTCTGGGCAAAAATGCTTTCTGGAAATGAAGGTCTTAGGAACAGTCTGGATCCACTTCTGTTGTCACACAACAGCCTAGCAGACTGTCCCCCCATGTCTTTCCTTAAGGAAAGAATAGTCTGTGAGACTGTGCATCTCTGGGACTGTATATTTCTCTCTATTTAGTCTCCAAAAGAGGGTTTGCGGCCAATGACGAGTAAGATTCCCCACCGGGGTGGGGGGACAACTCAAGCCAGGCAGAACCCCATGGAGACCCCGGATGAGCTCCCTTAAAAAGATTTGGGAAGGGGCCTTGTCTCCCCTTCCCCCTGCCTGGGAAAAGCGGCTGCTGCCTCTGACTTTTCCCTCTCACCTAATTGGGAGAAACGTCTTGAGTGATAAGATTAAGCTCTCTGCTCAGCTCTTTCAACATATGATATATGTCCCTTAAAAGAGTTGCAAACCTCACCTCAAGGACTTTCTGCTTCTGCTGTTTGAAGATCAACATAATTGGTTTGGGTTGCTTCTAGACCGTGATAAGTGAGTCTCACCGACTGTGCCAAACACACTGCTACTCCCTTGTATACTTATCAATAAAAACCTCCAGTCGGCTTTGTTCTGGGCTCCAGCCTTTCAGAACTGTGAGACCCCTGGGCTTCTGAGATTTAACTGCATTTAGTCTCTGTATGTTTCTTCCTCCTTGTACCCTCACTGCCCCTGTTGCGCTAGACGCCACATTCTCCAAAGCAAAATATAAAGGAACTAATTGGCGTGATCTTAACTACTAATATCCTTACCTTCTCAAAAAAGTAGCGGTGTGGCGGGAACGGATCATTATTCCCAACTTACAAATATGCCCCATCCCATTCCTGCTGGTTAATGAAAGTGCTGGAATCTCCTGATTATAGAGGTTTCATAAGAGATTAGTTACCTTAATCTACTAACCTGCACCCACCTCGCTGCCTCTAAACCAGACTTAAAAACCTACTACTAGCGGGACAGATACTAATGGGCATGCGCAAAGAAGCCCTCAGGGCCCTCGAACGCCCCCCGTGGTCTCAGTGCAATCGAGAAGTCGGCGTCCCCCCGCCACACTCCACTTCTAGCCCCGCCTCTCGCCCCGCCCCTTCCTCTCAGCGCGGCCGTTGATTGGCGAATGGCGGGCTAGAAGAATTTAAGCGCGGGCTCACGAGTCCTGCACCTGTGCTAGTTGAAAAGCTTGGTTGTTCGTGAATGAAGGGCTGAGGTGGGCTGAGAACACTTCATGCAGCCAGCTGGCCTCGGTCTCCGAGCTTTCCTGCATCATCTCCCTCATCCTAGGCGATGTGGACGTGATGGGGGAAGTGACTGGTCTCCGCGTCCAGAAGGAAATTTGTGGGCTCAGGGGCACCGCGCCTGGGTTCTACTACCCCACATGCTGAGAATTCCTCGTTCAACAATAAGGCTTAGTTCTGGCATCACTTAAGGGAATACCCCGACACGACACCCTCGCCTTACGTCTACGGAGCCAGGTCCTGCGGGTTTAGGATTAAGGGACGTGTAAGGCCAGAACCTGTACCAGCGTTTTGGCTTTCTGTCCTCATCTGGGTCCCTGAGTTTCCATCTCAGGACCTGAACACCCACATCTGTACCTGGCCACCTGGAAACTGCGTACTAAATGTGAATTAAATGAATGATGAGGCCTGTGGTGGTGGTGTGCAGGGCAGGTTTTATGCTGTGTACTACAGCGTAAAGAGCATTTGCTGGTCTGAGTACCTGGGTTCCAGTTCTGGCCCTGCTGATCATTGCTGCTGAACAAGTTCCTCCTCTTGTCTGGGCTATGATTTCCTTACAGGTAAAGGAGAAGCTGCACTCTGATTAAGTATATATTAAACGCCAATAATGAGTCAGGCATTGTGATAAGTACTGGGGATACAGGTGAGCAAAACAGACAGCCTCGATTCCCAAACTTACTGTGTAGAGAGGGAGTAAGATATTGAACAATCTATCGTAGACACATAATTACACATCTACTTTTAAGAAGCAGTAGTACAAGGAACTTAAGAGCAGAGATTTAATATAGCCCGGTGGGCTTCCTAAAGCTGGAAGTAGAATTAACTAGGGTAAGCCATGTAAACATTTGAGTCTTGCTGCAGTGAACATTTGCAATTGCATTGTTTGGATAACTATTTAGTATTTATAATATACCAATTTGCCACTTAATTTTCATCTGTTTTAGATGCTGTGCTTTCCTTTATCTTAATTTTCTCTAACCCATTCAAAATATTCCCTCTGTAAAGTGAAGTGTCAGTATTTCCTCCTTCTGACACTTGAGTGCTAAGTGTAAAGAATTCCTGTTATCTCAGAACTGAGGTAGCTACAATCACAGATTAGGGAGGGGAGAAAGGAATACACAATAATCATGTTTTATGTGTCCAAGTCCTATAGTGCCTTAGCATTTTATAAGTGAACCAATTTCCACTTCACATCATTGTTCAGTTGCATCCCCTCAAAAGCTAGTTTGTTAGATTTTCCTACAGGTTTGAATTCTAATTGTATCCCCTTTGTGTAACTGGGGACTTAAAACTGAATTTTCTCTACTTCTTCAGTATTATTGATGAAACCCAGGATGCAGCATCAATATTCTACTTCAGATGGTTAAATAGCTCAAATTTTTACCCACTGTTGTTTGGGGAATGTGACGTCTGGGTCACTCCTTGCCCCATTACTCTTATGTCTAGGGGACAAATCCTGTAACCATTAAATTACATAGGTAATCTGGACAAGGCATCTGCTCTGATCCCCTCTCCAACCCCACATGCATTTCCCAGTACTGTAAAATTAAGTGCATTCTCAGCACGGTGTCTTGCTTGTGTATTATTTCCCACCACAAGACGGCGGCAGAGGAAAAAACCCAGCTTGTGTTATAGCAAAGGACTGAAAGCCAGCATTATAAACGTGAGATCATCTTTACATACATAGCACACCTCTAGGCAATCAGCAAGACCAACAACAGCAGAGTTCAGCTTTTTATTGAACATGTTACAAGAGGTTTAGTCAAAAAGACCAAAGCCCATGTCATCATCAGACTCCTCAGATTCTTCTTTCTTTGCTTCCACTTTCTTCTCCTCAGCTTAAAAAAAAAAAAAAAGAAAAGTCAATTACACATCTCAGTATTTTAAACTCCAAAGAGCTCCAGGACCTTCAACTTACATGATCAAAATACCCTAAGATGCCCCTTATCAAACAAAGCCTCTGGTTTTAGGATTTCCAGACACCTATTCTTAGCACATTAAGGGCAATTCTGCCTATAATAAATTTTAATCTCCACTCCTCCCTCCAATATGAAGTTTCCTACCTGGCGCAGCAGTGGTGGAGGGGGCAGGACCTCCTGCTGGGGCAGCACCGGCTGCTGGGGCAGCTCCACCAGCCCCTACATTGCAGATGAGGCTCCCGATGTTGACATTGGCCAGAGCCTACAACACAAGTACATACATATACAAACGCTCAGTTCTGTCCTTTTATAACACTCTCCCAGAAAAAATAGTTCCTTTTTGAACTTAGCGATCAATTCCCATCACTACACATATATTAACATTTTCCTTCTTTGCTGGAGTCTGCCACTGACAGTTTGTCTGCAACTTAGATTCCCTAAAACTTAAATTAAGGTGACCCACACAGCTGTATTAAAAACAAGCAATCACAAAAAATCCCTCAAGCTGTAAATCTCATACTCACACTGCTATGTGTTAGTAAGCTACAACTACCTGAATTCCTTTTATATATGACAAAACTGGCCCCAAAATGCTAGCTTAGCTTGTTAAAAAACAGTTTCCTTAAGCACTCAGACCAGGATTCTTCCCACAGTTCCACCTCCTTTTAACAGGGAATTCAATTTTTCAGACTGCTAATTCTAGGCCTTTTCCCGAGGGAATTCATTCTATTATATAGGTGCAATGTTTTCAGTCTTTCAAAGCTCTTTGCAAGACACAAGGTGAAGTTGGGGCTATGAGCTTCACTTGCCAGAGACTAAGTAACCTGTAAAATGGGAGGTAACCATGACCCTTTTTAAGAAGGAATGACCTGCTTACTTCTGTTACCATGGTTTCAGAACAGAAGAAAACCCAGAGTGAGATCAATAAAAGACACAAAGAAAGAGAAGACAAACTGAAACCTTAATTAGGTACTAGAGATGTGAGGAAATACCACTTGGAGTTGATCCAGTGCAATATTGGGCCTGCCGGCACTTCTGGATGTTGGCACGAACACCTGACTTAAGTAAATGAGGTCTTCCCAAGTTTACCTCTCCAAACCACTGTACCACCATTCCCTTACCTTTGCAAACAAGCCTGGCCAGAAAGGTTCAACATTTACACCGGCTGCTTTAATGAGGGCATTGATCTTATCCTCCTAGAACAAATGAAATGCCAATTCATCAGAGATCAAAGCGCAGTTTTCTTAAAAGTCTCCAAAATATTGCAAATGAAAGTAAACCACTCAAAACGTATAGAAGACCATGTTTATCTAGTTCAAATACTCTACCTGTATTTTATGTATGTTTATTTAAGACGACCATTTCTCCTACTCTTTTCGGCTGTCACGCGCAAACTAAACGCATCTGCGCCTGTGTGCCTGGCACCTTGCAAGGCGGCGAGCTCATCGCTGCCGTTTCCCAGGCTTGGGATTCGCCCAAGTCACGCAACTATTTTAAGTCAGAAGTCAAGTCCGGGAGGCAGGGCAGGGTTTACGCGCAAACCTCCGCTCTGCAGCCTGGCCCCACAGGGCCTGCTACGAGGACCACAGGAATTCAAGAACATCATACCAAACAGATGTGCAGTGCCCCGGAATACAACTACGTGTGGATTAGTATGCTCACGCGCTGCGCAAGTTTCTGTAAATAAATTTCTCAACGGCAGAGCGCGCAGCCGCAAATGTAATGCAGTCCCTCTCGGGGCCAGCACGTGGCCGAGGCCCCTGGCCAACCCGCACAGGCGCCCACCTTGATGGTCGCTCAGCCCGAAGACCCCGCGGGGGGGGGTCGGCGGCCCGGGCTGCGAACGGAAGGGCCTGACTGGGAGGACGGAGAATGTGCCGCCCGCAGGCCTCCCCGCCGCCGGCCCGGGCTCGCACTCACCGTGACTGTCACCTCATCGTCGTGCAGGATGAGGGCCGAGTAGATGCAGGCTAGCTCTGAGACGGAGGCCATGCTTCAGGCAAGTGCTGCCGGGCGCGGTGCTAGTCGCCGGATGAAGTGAGGGCCTCACCCCAACGCGGCCTTAGCTTCCTCGGAAGGACCGAGCACCTTACCGGCAGCTGAGGAAAGGGGCCGACGAGCATGCGCGCGGCATCTTATACCGGCCGCACGGACCAATCCGTGCCCACGCCTGGCGGAAGAGGCGGAGCCAGAGGCGCCTGCGCACAAGACTCGCTCGTTTGCGAGTTCATAGTTGCTAGGCACCGGTACGTGCTAATTAATTATCTTGGTTTGGATGAAGCTTAGGGCGTACAGTAAAAATATTTTACTGTAGTTAGCTAGGTAAATGGACGTCATCCTATGTACTGTAGCTTGTGTGACACTATTTATACAATCAGTTAATGACGTCCCAGCTTCCCCTTCCCCCCAAGCAGGTGACCACCTGGAGGCAGGAGCTGCTGTGCAGCCTGGAGGCCCCCTTGCTTAGTACAACGTCTCAGGTAAAGTGAATATAGAACTAAACAAGAAACTTGCGTCACGACAGTAGCAGCATTTGAGCGCCCACTAGGTCCCAGGCACTGAGCCACACGGATACATTTAATCCTCACACAGTATAAGAGGTAAGCACTAGTATCTCCAGTTCATAGATGGCAAAACTAAAGTAGACCCGGTAACTAGCTCCGGGTGACAGTCCACGGTGGAGCCTGGATTTGGAATCTGGAATCCTAAGTGCCTCCTGCTTGTGTGTGGCGAGGGATGGGGATTATGAGTAAATTTCGTTTTTTCTTGCCCCTTCCAAAATAAAAACGATATACTAAGAATGTTGGGGAACTTTTCCACTTCAACTTGTTTTTATAACTGAGGCGCCTGGTGATTTGAATGGAAATGGCTTATCGAGTTACTCCCTCTCCTCTGCCTCCAAACTGGTCTCTATCCCATCTGATGGCCTGCCTGGTCCTCCCATCACGTTGGCCGGTCCCGGGAGCGGTGCTAGTCCACACATTCTCTATCTCCCTTGTGTTTCCACCGTTTTGCACTCTCCAGTTTCATTTCCCCATCACTGCAAGTGGGGGTGGGGCAGGCTCACTGATCCCTTGGACCCGAAAGCCTCCTCTGAGTTCCTATGTACCTACTTTCTGAAGCACACGTGGGTAGAAATCTTAGACGTTCTGGTGTAATGTGCACAGACACTTTTGTTCAGTTATGAATGACCAATTAATTGTAAGTAAAAGGGGAGAGAAAAAAGAAAAAAGGGTTTATGCTGCGAGGATGTTGACCTTTTTATATATGGATTTAAGTTAGGTATAATATCAAGAATTAAGTTTTCATACCTGGAAATTTATGAATGCTGCTCTTGAAACCCTGCCAAGTCAATTGAATTAAGTAAAAAAAAGGGAAGATTCCAAGTCAAACACTGTATTAAGGTTTATTCACTGGTCCATGGTACTCCAGCAGGTTATACATGTGGGTTGGGGAAAGATTCCTGGTTCTCAGCAGGGGAAATATCTTTTCGAAGTTATTCCTGTGTGTGCTAAAACAAGTAGCCCCAATGTGAGAGAAACCTCTAGTACTTTCTTTTAATTTACTGCACAAATGAGTGCCAGCTAAATGCAAGGCACAATGCTAGCTACCGGTAATATGTTTTGACTACCACAAAACTTTATATTTCTTAGTGCTTTTTATTTCAATTCTTTTGGCATAGCTAAGTGTCAGAAAATGAATATGTACACACAAAATTCAAAACAATTTCCTAAAATGGTTTTAGTATTGGCCAGTCACTGACATCTTTATTTTGAAAGTTTGAATTGTCAAATATGTCTAAAGTGCATTCTTGCAGCTAATCAATAGCAGCATTTGTTTTGTTTATAAAACCTTAAGAAACATTCAGACAAGAGCTGGAAATGTCACGATAAAAAATAAAGCGTGATCAGATATATTCTTCCTTAATCACCCAAGACAAACACTTGCATGAATTAGTTTATAAGTATACAAGAAATATACAAAAAATAGCATTATTAAAAAAGTTCACACGGCAATGAAAAAAGGGGAGGTGTTTTTCTCTGCTATTCATATTAAATATGGCAAGTCATATAATGTAAAAAGGTTGTTGAATCCTAGCTGTCTTTGGAACCATAGAGAAATCTTTGATCTAGGCTAGTGTATGATGTAACCGAGGTCTGTGATAGTCAACGAGTTGAACTTCTACAAGATGACTCAGACGACTCCTGGCATGGTTTTGGGGAAATCACCAACAAAATGAAAATGTTCTTTCATTACTGAGACTGTTCATGGCTTCTTGCGCCTAAAATGTGAAAACCAGCAGTTAGTGTTGAATTTTGCAATCAGTAACACATCCAGAGCAATTTAATCTCTAGGAAGGCTTTAAGAGAATTCCTGGTTTTATTATGGGAAAAAGTTTAAGTCCTTGAGAAAAAGCAAATAACTTACAAAATATGCTTATTTACAAAATATGATTATCTAATATTAAATTTTAAAAAAGGACTTATCATCTTTATTTATCCTGTTGCAATGATTTTCCAAATTGCATAAGGAATATGTGTTAAAAATGGACACATGGACTTGTATACATAGATATTTGAAAAGGAGTTTTTATTAATTATGGAAAAAGAATGGGCCAGACTCTTAGGTATTGTTTAATGGAAGAGGGAAAGTCTGATTCCTTTCCCAACCATAAATCCCACCATTGTTTTACTTTACTGAATACTTAATTGCTGTAACAAGACCAAGAGGCAAGTTAGGAAAGGATGAATTACAGGAAGAGCTGCCATCCCTGACGAAAGCCTTTAGCCTCCCTTCCTTATAGGTGATCTCAATTCAGCCTCTGAAAGCTTTGAACATTGGCAAAATATGAACAAGAGTGAGCCAAATCTTTCATCACCTCCTGTTCTTGCAGCTCTAATTGCTCTTATCGAACTTTCCCAGGTTCTCAGCATTGCTGCTGCTCTACTGCAGTTGGCCAGTAGGGCCCAGATGTTCTAAGGGGTAAACAAAAACCACATTTGTTCTCTTAAAAGAAAGTGGATGGTAGGGAGAAGGGATGGTAGTGGAAATACTAGAGGAGGGGAAATATATACAGAAAGGCCCCAGCTAGGCAGTACTCACTTGGGTTGTGCGTGATGCTGATATCCAGGTCCCAGTTGAGATCCTGCTCTCATCTCTACAGCCACAGAACACTGATAAGAAAATTGCAGAAAAGCTCAGTTCCTCTCAGCAGTCTATAAAACACAATTCTGCCAGATTCAACCAAGGCAAAAATCCAGTATTGCTTTCTAGTTCAGCTCAAGCACCTATGTTAAAATACTGGTCAGCTACTTTACAGATCATCCAGGTAAACCTCCTCGTTTTAGATAAGAGTTCTTGAGAAAGTGGCCATGGCCAGCACCAGCTGGGCCTCTCGGGCCCCACCTTCCCATGCTCTTTCCACAAGAGCCTCTTATCAGGAATAAGTTCCACAGGGAAATTCTGAGAGAGTTCCATCAATTTGATGTGAATTCTTGCCTAAGGTGATGCTCTCTGACTTGATTCTTGGGCTCTATCTCTTCATGCTGAAAACGGGCTTTGAGCCAAAGAGCTCCAGTAAGACCAGACCTAGAGAAATACAAACACCTTCACAGGTTTGCTAGGACAGGTCTACAGGCTGCACTGTCAACGTGAGCTCAGACCTCGGCTACTTCAAAGAGCATGAAAAGCTACAACTGTGGGGCTTGTTGAAATATGACATCTCTAATTTTTATTAAGCAGACGGATATTTAATTTTCACCCCTACCCTTGTTTCTACGTCAGTCCATTCAGACTCTGCACCTTCTGGTTGGGCAGGTGCTGCTGTGGAAGATCTTCGTTTTCGACTATGGAAAAAGGGGAAACATGATGTAACAATTATTTTTGCTCTAACAACAGGAAGAATATTAGAAATAGGGAAATATTACTACACTTCTTCAGAGAATTAATGATACATTTTACAGGCTATTCTGTTCCTCAGGAATGAGCAGGTGAGAAAATGATAGTTCTCTTATAGAGATACTTACCCAGTTGGTGATTCTTGTTTCAAAGTCTCAATGTCAGTAAACTGAACAGATTGTCCACCACCCCTTGTTTTAAAAACATCACCCTAGTGCCAAGAGAAAAGGTCGCCATTACACTTTGATACATCCAAATAATAAACATACATATATATATATATATATATTCCAAATTGAACCTAAGACTACTGTTTTAAGGCAACTCCTATCCACAAAACGAGGTGGTGCTTGGGAGTGCTGGGTCTGTACTATTAAAATACTTTAGAAACTTGAGTACACATCTCTCACTAAACAAAAGAAGTCCAGTGCAACATAATCAGTAACATTTTTAACTGCAGGAAATAATATTCATTTTTGTCTAACCTTTAATATAAAAACTATGCTTAGGATCTCAACATCTACCATAAATTTCTTAATGTTCTAAGGCATTATACTTTCCTCTCTGGGTGCGCCACTCTCCTCATATTCAAAAGACAGTATAGTCTTATTTGAAACTATAGTTATGAGAACTGTCCTCTAAATTAAATTTGAAATGAAAAACTCCCCCCCCCCAAGTCTTGTCTTTTACTTCCCTGATTATTCATTGACTCTATCATCAGGAGAAAACTCTTCTACAGATAGAAGGGAAAGGACTTTGGGTAGCTCAATAGTTAGTAATTTGAAAAGGTCAAATTTTAATGTGGGCTTTTTATCTTGAACTGACAGAGAGCAAAGACAATTCTTTAAGTTTACTTTTTTAAAAGTAGGAGCTAAAATTAAATATACATTAATTAAAAGTACGTAATAGATCTGTAGTTCCTCTAACAAACCTGAGAATCTAAGCATCATTCAATAGAAAGCAAATTTAGTCCCAGTTTAATAGATTCACAACCTAAGCAGTTGCTTTAGTTTTCAACAAGGTTATAGCCAATACCCATTGATGTTCGAGTTGACACTGCCTGTGTGTCATCAAAGAAATAGACAAGGAAATGGATTTTTGTTAAGCTTTTATGTATATTTTTTCTCCTTTGTAAATTTGTTTTTACCTTAATTAGTTTAGTTTCAATCTCCCCATCGGAGGCTAGTTCCTGGTGGGTCAGCATGTACTTCTCACACTTAGCTAGTGCCTTTTCATTTGCAACAGATACTGTGATGGCATGAGGGACATGTGGCTGCATGACTGTTTCAGTTTGCACGTGAGAGGCAGGCTTATGATCTACCCATCTGTCTCCTGCAGAGCGTGATCGTCTGTGTCGGAGACGAAGTGGTGGTACATTCTGATCAGGTTGAAAGGAATCGAGAAACAAGCATAACCCAGAATTAATTTAAGGGTATTATTAGAAGTGCAGCAGGTTTGGCTACAGTAGTTGGTGCCAATATCAAAACAAACACATGAACCTTTTCAAAAGCTATATGTTATTCAAGTAATTTAAATGTTCTCTTTGTATTTAAACACAAAACCAACAACATCTTTTAACACCAGCTTGTATATTATATAATCTACCAGGGAGCTTCCCTTTCAACAAAAAACAAGGACAAATTCTGATAATGCTGCTAGTCTTTCCTATATAAGTGTTATTTAAGACAAATGATGCACTTTGCATTTTTGATCCAAAACCATTTTTTGTGCCTGCTATTTTGAGGTAATCTATTAGGCCCACAACCATGTTAAAAGCTTCAATAAGATCAGTAAAAGCCTAAACATGTCATAGGCCTCTAAACAAGAGAAAAGTACACTTTACTCAAAGACAGGAAAATAAAAGTAAAAGCTGAAGGGGCTGGATAGTACAAAATACTAAAGAACATAAGGTATAATAAGAACTCTATGTATAAAATGATTAAAAGAATGTAAATAAAGTACTTCTGAAATTTTAAAATCTCTAAACAGAACGTCATGGAAAATTCAAACACAACAATGGGTTTACCAACTATTTTTTTCACCAAACATTTCATAAAGCTTCCAAGAACTACATAAAGAATATAGTGTCAAATTAATCTATATCATACAATAAAAAACTAGTTGCTTACACTCAAATGTCATGTAAATTTGGGAAAGTTAAATTTAGCACATTTAACCTAATAAAAAATATTTCACATACAGGACATAGTTAAGTTTGAAGCAATTCCAAAATCTTTAGAATTCTTCAAACATCTTTGTATGAAACAGTCTGTCACAGGCCAAATCCTTTGAAGATCCCAATTTCAAATGCGTATCTAGAGATCTAAAGCATTTTCCCTATATAATTATAAGGAACAAATGAAGCACCAGTGACAAATCAGGATAGTATAAAACATGGGCAATATAGTTTGCCCCTAAATATGCCCAAGCTTCACAGCAAGCAGGAAACTTTCCATTCTTAAAATAGCTTAATTAATATTGAACAAAAGTCTGTCTGTCACGATCTACCATTTAGCAAAAGTGATCGTTTTCTTGAACACATTAGCAATAAACAGATTCTAAAACAAGCTTCAGAAAGATAGACCTTACAACCTACTACCATTTATTAAATACATGACACTTAAATTTTCTTCACTGAAGTATAATTTCTTCACTTGACATAATTTTTGACCAACAAACCTAGATGTATAGATACTAGCCTAAACTTTTCTGCTGCACTTCTAAGAGATTTTGATTTTAAGTGAGATCTCTAGTAAATCCTCTTAAATCTCATAGCCAAATTAGGTATTACATTAATGTTGAAGGCAGGCCTTGAATAGTTTTGTCTATAAACTTTCATGAAATCAAGAGACTTATTAGAGTTGATCAGAAAGACCAGTCACCATAGTTTGCTCCCTAAAAAGGTTTAAAGTGATATCTGCAAAGTAAAGAACTTAAGAGACTTTAAGATTTCTATTGCCTTTGTAAATACTTTGGAATTCATCACCATTCCTTAATAATCAGGAATGCAGGCCACTTGAGTGGAATTTTTCTGCACCCTAAATTATACAAGAAATCTAAAGCAAATATTTACCATAAGATTAATTTGTTTAGAAGAAAAGTTCTAAGAGCTATATTAAGATTTTACTAAATGTTAAGTTCACAATAGTAACTTGGTTCATTTATTCAAATTCAAGGAGAAACTTTAATCCTTAAAAAGAAAATATAAATGTAAATTTGTTTAAACACCCTTGAATGAGGCAGAGCCCTTGTTAATTGAAATAAAGGTTGAGATTAAAAGCAATTTATTGGGCATGTAAACTTTCAGTAGTTACAAAACAATTGGCCTGGATTCTTCAAAAACAATTATCATGAAAATCAAAAAGAGGGGGGGATCGTTTTGTATTAAAAGAGATTTAAAGAAACAAAATATCCACACCCAAAGCATTCACCTTGATAGCGTCATGGATTGAAAAAAGATGTTACTGGGGAAATGTAAACATGAACTATATATTAGAGGATATTTATTCAGAATTAATGTTAACTTTTGTAGGCGTGATAAAGATTGTGGTTATATAGGATAACGTCCATATTCTTAGGGATGAAGTGCCATGAAGTCTGACTTACTTTCAAAGGTTCAAGGAAAAAATGTTTACATATCTATATAAAGTTAACAATTGGTAAATCTAGAAAAGGGGAAAAAGCCAATACTGTACCATTCTTTCAACTTTTCTTTGGGTTTGAAATTTTTCAAAATAAAAGATTGGGAAAACAGTTTTCAAAGGTTCAAATGCAACAAAAAAAATCTAATTCGGGGAAGAAAAACCAAAAGAAAAAAATTGGAAAATGTGCTCTAAGACACTCATATTCACATGCTCATTAGCTATGCAACTGAAAAGCAGATTACTGGTGTGTGTGCCACCCTGACCTGTGTTCACTGAACACGAGGTTTCATTTCTGTTGCTAAATAGGTGTAGGTTTTTTCAGCTGAAGAGCTAGGCCTCAATTTCGGGGTGATTTGATCTTTCAAATTAATAACATAAAAATTAGACCTTGTTTATATTGGAACTCACCCATCTTTGTTTTGAACTTTCTGAACCAAGTTATAAAAACACAAGATTAAAATCTATTGCTATAATGCTTTAAAATAATACTGGCACTAACCCTGCAGCAATGATCCTCTTCTACTTCTATCTCATTTCTGAATGTAGGAACCACCTCCCTGCCTTCAGTCCAGTACATCCCTCGCCTTCTGTCTGACACGATACAAGTTTTACTTTGTCCTGGCTCCTGCTGCCTACGCCTTGCAATGGATGTGACATTGAGAGGTGTGTTGTACGGAGGAATTTTCTGCTCCCATTCCGAAATACAGGAAGCTACAGAAATGCTGCTGCAAGAGTTAGAGCGCCTATGTAGCTGTGGCTGGCTCATGAGTTGCTGGCCGTTGGAAATCTGAGCAATATAGTTACTAGGAAGCTAAAAAAATTGAAGAGAAATTAATGAGCAAGATGGAAAAACTAAGAAACAATTCATTACTTTTCTATAATTTTAACACATGAACATAATTATTTATACTAAATTTGTTCTAAACTTGTATTTATACAAAATTTTAAAAATTTATAAATAGAAGTTTGAGAAATATAATATAAAACAAAAAACTGATTTTTTATATACATGGTCCCTAATCTGAACAAATTTTCTCTAGTCCTGAATTACTACACAACAACAAATAACTTACAGGCACTGGTGGTGGAGAAACAGTTCTTTGAGGAGCTTTTTCTCGATCCCGCTCCCGAGAGGGTCTTTCTGGCTTTTCAGTTTTGGGTTCAGTAACAATAGCCTTCAGTTGTTTCAGTTTTTCATCTTTCACCCAGAGTTTATTTTGCATTTCCAGCTGTTTAGCTGCCACTCGACGCTCCTACAGATTATCAATGGCAGCATGTATTCTAATTGAGTTATACCAAACAAGTACACCAAATTACTGTAACACTTTATTTACTAAAAGTAACAGTTCTCCAATTCTGAGTTAACTAGGCTTCATAATGCTAATTAATTTGTCATGAATTTTCAGGGCAGAGAAATGAAACAAAATGAACTGAACAGGCAACTATTATTGCCACCCCCCCCCCAAATCCTACCCCAAGTACCGCAATTCAGCAGTACATATGAAAGAAACCACTGGTCTCTGTGATAAGCTCTATAGGAATAACACTCACGCATTCTTTCTCCCACTTCATTGTTGTTTCTGTCACCATGCCTTGCAACCTGGCTTCGAGTCTGCGTTTGTCAGAAAACTGTCGCTGAAGTTTCTGATTCTGAGTTTCAAGTTCCTGTTGCAGATTGCGCTTATCTTCTTCATAGATAGTAGTTGTTTTCTCTAAAATTTCAATCTGGAAAGCAGACCATTATGTTCAGTATTTGGTATGTAAATATTTCATGTAGCTCTAAAATAATCAGGCCTGCTGGGTAGCTCGAGCTCTGTGCTCCTGGTGCCGGGATCGCTGGTTCGATTCCCACGTGGACCAGTGAGCTGCGCCCTCTGCAGCCAAGATTGTGAATGACAGATTTCCCTGGAGCTGAGCTGCCTTGGGCTAGTGTGCTGCTGTGAGCGGCCGGCAGCTGATGAGAACTGCTGTGACCTGCTGACCCACCTGCGACCAACTGCCTCAGCCTGGGGGAGTGTAAGACTTATAATACCAGCATCGGCCAGGGAGCTGTGTCGTACGCAACTAGACTGAGAAACAACGGCTTCAACTGGAGTTGGGGTAGGGGGCAGGTGGAAGAAGAGGGGGAAAAATAGAATAATAAAATAATCCCTTTCATAATTTGTTTATACAAGCTGAACTGTGAAAGAAAAATCACGAGAAAGGAATTCATTTCATCTGAATTCCTACCTCTATTCCTAGAAATGAGAACTTTTAAACAAGTTCCTCAGTGAAAAGACTAAGTTATAATTGACTTCAGGTGAAAAATTACCCTAAAATTCAGGCCTAAAATGTTATTTTTAAGGCTATTTTTGGAATAGAGAACACTCACTGTATTGGTTGTGACTAGCTTCTCTCTAGAATGAATGTGTACCCCCCAAATGATCCTTTGTAAAGGAGAAAACAAACATATATTACCCAGTAATAAGTAAAAAACCAAGCTACGAATATCACCAAAGCTAAACTCAAGAGAGCTCACTTGTTTAGGCCAGAGAATATTCTCTCCAACTGCTACAATCTAACTCAAAGAGTATAACATCCCTTTTATGTTTTTCATTCACATTTCCCTTGTGGGGGTGGGATGAATATTAGTAAATGACGATGGGATAACTCCCAGTAAGCAGCGGGTACAGGCTTGTCCAGCACAATGGCTCAGTCAGAGACCAGTGGTAAACAGCCAGCACATCCTTTATACTAATGCCCAAACCAACCTTATATTCTAAAGTTTTGTTTTTCTTCTCCAGTCGTTCTATTTCCAATTTCTGTCCTGAGATCACCTTTTCTTTTTCATTTAGTTTTCCTTGAATGTAGTTTTCTTTATTTAAAACGCCATTGTCAAATTCTTGCAACATAGCTTTAAAAGTAATAGCTGAAACAAAACATGCAGGTTTTTGTTTACTCCAATTCCAAAATAACCAATGAACTCTACTTTAATTAGCTGATACTATATAAAAAATGTAGCTATTCAGCAAATAAATCTCTCTTGGAGAATTAATCTATAATCAGAAAACATGGAAGGAAATCATGAGTTTGATTCTCAAATCTACAAAAGACACATTCATAGAAGCTTTCTGTTTATTATTGAAAAATATTAAGTCTTTCATTTTGCACTATGGCATCTCCTTACCAACCTTTATGGGTAAATAATATGCTTCAGGACAACAAATGCAAAAACAGAAATAATACTAGATTAATTTTAGGAACAGTTAGATTCAAGCTGAAATCCCTAGTATACCACTGACCATACCAGTTATATATGACTTGGGCAAGTTATTTTTCCAAGCACGTTTCCTCATTTCAAAATGGAATTCAAATACCAGTTATCTCACATCTTTCTTGTGAACATTAAAATGAATTGATGATGATAAAAATAGTAGAGACATTCACTGAGCACTAATCATGTACCAGGCTGTTCACTCTTCTACATGGTTTTCATACATTGTCTCATTTATCCTCACAACACCCTCTGAGGTAGGAACAATTATAATCCTCATTTTGCAGACTTGGAAACTAAGAAATAGAGGATTGAGTAATTTGCCCAAAAGCACAGTTATTAAGATGTAATTATGTCAAGTGCCTTGCAAATAAGTAACTAATAAAAACTACAAACAAATCAGCTATTATTTTTTTGTATCCATCACTATTAATTTTAAAAAGGGAGAGACTATACACCAACTTTTTTCTTTTGCTTTTATTTTCTTGGAATATGAAAAAGAGCTGTGGGAAAAGTTCCTTTTTAGTCTAATTCAACAATGCCCCGAGCACTACAAAGTGCAGAGACAAAATAACTCTATTCCACCATAAAACTCAGATTAATTGCAAATTTCTGGAGTTAAAATGATCACAGAGTTTGACCTTACATTGTTTGTTAAATTCATCAGTCATCATTTGTCGTAGCTGATGGCGTTTCTCTAATGCTTCAATCAGCCTGGGGAGAGTCTGCTCATCATTGATATCCAAAATTTCACAAGATGGCAAAGGTGGAAAACTCTGTAAAACCATTTCTGTAACCAGCAGTTCTGTATGGAATTATAAAAAATTATAAAAAGTTCCACATAAGCGAGAAAGAACTTATTTAAACAAATTTAACACTGTGATTATAGCCCCAATCCAATTAACTGTTACTTCCTGAGTTATCATAATCATACTTCCTTTAAAAATTAGCTATGAAAAAGGAAGTTAAAAAAAACAGTTATAGTATGTAACAAAAGAAATCTCATTTATACATAGGTTCAGATTTTTTTTTTGCACTTGGTTCTTGAGGAGAAGAGAAGTAAACAGTTCTCTTGTGTGAAATAGATTGGAGGGGAGAGGGGAAGAGAGAGACAGACACACACTAATCAATGGGCAAATGACCAAACACCAAATCATACCGTCTCCAACTGGACCTGCCCGAGGGTGGTGTCTGTACCGCCGTCCAGGCGTTAAGCCACATATTGCCTTGTCTACTGGTCTTGCTACTTCAACTTCTTGGGTCATTTCCGCAAATCTCATGACTTGCTAAGATACAAAACAAACAAATGGAGTTTTGGGGTTTTTTGTTTTACAAATAAACATACCCAAGCCCTTCAGAAATTACTAAATGAAATAATAAATTGTTCATCAGTTCATTTCTGTAACTGATGGTTCTGGGTCAATTAAAAAAAATGTTCAAAATATCATTCTTCACACCCAAATAGTTGTTTCATCTGCAGAAACTCTACAACTGTATTATACAGGATAAATACATTAAAATTACCAAGCTTTCTTCATAATCTTCAGCTTTTGGGTTCACACATACAATCATGCGTACTTTTCCTTCCCCGTCGAAGTAGTTCTTGAACAGATGGGTTAACTTTGAATCTCGATATGGAACCATCTATAAATACATTCAAATCCAAATAAATACATAAGGTAAAAAGGCACCCAAAACTATACAAATGATGAAAGGCTGTTGCTTACCTTGTTAGTTCCATACATTTGGTTCTCTCTCAGGACTTCCATACATGTTCTTAGTGTCATTAGTGACTGGTTAATGTTACCTGACAGAAAAATGTACACAGAAGACATTTGACAATAATACATAGCTAGAGTATGGTCTGTTTGCCTATAAAATCCTTACTTTATAGAAGGTAGATGGAAATTACAAATAACAGATTTTAGTGGCTCATTTAAAGAGCTGTCCATGCATGGTCTGGCAGTATTTCAGGGGTATTCTAACAGCAGTGTTTCACGACAGCTTAAATACTATCCTTCAGGGATTCTATCAAAAGGACTCTACTGAATGCAACATTGCACTTCATGACGCATAAAGTTTCTTCCCAATCTTAAATTCTTTTAAAGCATATATTAGATGCAGATGTTTAATATCCTCAGACTAAAATATTATCTCTAAAGCATGACTCATGTTAGGCTACAGTTGGCTTCATCGACATGAAGTCTCCCCTGCACCCAGAGGGGCTCCAGTCAAGTGTATTAGGATCGAGCTAACTCTCCCCCGTACATCTAAACAAGGATTTCTTAGGTGGTATACTTCCGTGGTTTGAACATGGTTTGAACATGTCTAACACAAAACTCATTAACTGCCCACACCTTCACCTCAATCCGCTTCTCTTCAATCAGGATCATCTTTACTCTCCACATCCAGGTAGGTGGAGCTACTTCCTAATTAGCTCTCAATTTTGTCTGATCTTTGCTTCCAGGTCACATGACTTTTCATGTGAATTACTGTAAAATGCTCCTAACTGCTTTTCATCTCTAGACTTGTCCCTGGTAAATTAATTCTCTATACTGGAAAAATCATCTTTCTAAAAGACTAACCCTTCACTGACTTTAAGGGGAGGCTGTATAACAGTAGAAAGACAAGTTTTGAGAGTCTAACTAACCTGGTTTGAACCCAGGCTCCAATCTGGGAAAAATTACTTCTCCCAACCCATTTCCTAGTCTGAAAAATGGGTATGATACAATCCTGAAAAGTCAGAATCAAAAATCAAGCCCATGTATAGTAGAAACTATGAGACACTAGTCTCTTAACAATTGGTAGCCACCATTATTCCCTCAAGATAAAATTCAGGTTTCTTAATATGCCTCAGCTGTCACGGTTCACCACCCATACCCTCCACTGCAGCTACCCTGACCCTGCCATATTCTCTCAAGACTGGTCTGTTTACAGGTGGCTGCCTCCTCTGTCAGGGATGATGCCTTTAATCCCATCTTCTTCATAGAGCTCACTCCCCAATCGAAGTGTCAACTCCATGAATTCTTCCCCGCCCCCAGAACCCGCCTTTCACCCCCAGGCTGGAGGAATCAGCTGTACTCTACTCCCATAGTACCTTGTGTCACTTCTATCATACTCTACCGAAACGGCCTTGTTAACCGCCTCTCACCTGACTCAGGCTGGACACTCTAGGGGGCAGGGCCCTGTCCTTTATATCTGTGTGCCGCTGGCACACAGTAGGTATACTCCATAAATGTTATTAGCATAAAACAACTTGAATGGCTATACAAAATGAAACACTGAAAAAAAAATACAGATTTCCTTTAACTTGGCTCTTGTGTTCAAAGATCTTTCCCACCTCCAGAAGCTGATTTTTACCACTACGAATGTTGGAGTAACTTAATTTCACTTTAAGGAATAATATAACAGGCACTTTCACTATGAATGTAACTTATATTTATGTTAGCTATTTTTCCATGTTTTTAAAGAAATAAGTATATTGTAATAGAGTGATACCAAACCAGCAAAACTGAAGGAACAACACTGACCATTAAACTTAGCCTCTAAATTATGAAATTGATAATTATGCTTAAACCTCATCAATAAGCAGATGATAAACTGTCATTGCAAGTTTTTGAAAGTTGTAGCAATAAATAGGTACTGTGCTTTACTCACCAGCTTCTCGTAATCTGTTCCCTTCTGCTTTTGTCCGGTTAGTTCTTTCACTTCCAGCAAGATCTACCAAGGACAGCTGGCTTATAGTGATTTGTTCTTTTTCCTGAAGGAAAAAATAATGCCAATCATCATCATAATGCCAATAACATAATGCCAATAACATAACGTGAGCTACTGGTATAACTAGTTTACAATGTTCTTTAAATATTTAGATCAACAAATTACTGTATTATGAATAGAATATTTGCACAATACAAAATGTACCAGTTGGAGCAAAGGATACATGTTTTGGGAGAAGAGTTTGCTAAAAGCATATGATAAATATACTCATGACATTAACGATTACTTGCACACTGGTCTTCTACATTATACTGTTAAGTTCCATAGAGCAGAAAGTCTGCCTTTTAATGATTTTATCTCCAGCACCTTATACAAGGCCTAACACTCAGCAGGAGCTCAATAAATAGCTGCTAAATAGTCTAGAACAGGACTATCCTAAATTTTTCTATAATCAGATATTTAATAATTTCATAATACGCTAATAATGTTATTAAGAAATAAAAGTCAAGAGGTATGATATTGTAATAATAAATGTGATTCAAAGGAAATCAAGTGTATGTGGAAGTCTGACTTACAAGCATTTCCTAGCTAACATTTATCAAGTGCTGACTAAATATAAGCCAAACACTGGACTCAACTTGACATGTACTACCTCCTTTAATCTTCTCTGAATCATGAGGAGTTTAGTACTGTTAGGTCAGATAGTAAATTAATCAGAATTTGATTGCTGGTGGTCTTCAGTACCATGATGTACGCTATCTTTCTGCCATCTGGAAACCTTCATGATACCACAACTTCATAATATGGTTTGAATGAATTACACTTTAATAGCTTCAAGTTATTAAATGATTCATATTTGGGCTCAAATGCTGTCACTAACTGATGTAAGCCTTATAGCACGACAGGCCCAACAGTAAATAGTGATCAATAGGGGGGCCCTACTAGCCTATCAGCCAAGAGAAGAACAATTTAGAATTGGCCATCTCCTGAACTGTACCCACCCTGGAAAGTTAATTACTGACATTTTAAAACCATTAACTGAATTCCCACACATAAAATGAGTCCTCAGAGATAAAACAATGAATCACACATTCTTCCATTTTATCTCCTCTATTAAAGAGATTTATAAAGATTTGTAAATCTTTTTCACAGCATAATTCCAGGTTCTAAGATTCAACAGCCAGTTTCCCAAAACTACACCATCTAATGGAACAATTAAAGTCATTACCTACACATATATTAATCTAGAGCAATCTTCATTGCAATGAAACCTCCCTTATTTAACTCTAATTCCAAGAATTAGGGATTCAGTTAGAATAAGAAAAATTCCACACACTACAACTTTACCTGTAAGACATTGTCTCCATCTGCATCCAGTGGAGCTTGAACTAATTTAATGTTGAACACACTGTGGGACCGGCTGGACTCACGATTCAAATGTGTGTTAGCAATACGTCTCTTTTTCTGGCCTTTGATGACAGAAAAATCATTGATCAAAGTTGAACTCAGTTATTTTCATGTACATGCTTTCTACTAAACCAAAAAGTACTGCTGTCAAATATATTTATCGTTTTATAGTTTTCCGATTTTAACTCTAACCTCTCCAGAAAACTTCAAAAGCCTCCTCAGTAGATTTCACTTCTACTTCTGTACATCCTGCAACATACATGTTATGGTTCTTATCTTCACGAAGCAATTTAGATTGTGGAGGTCTATGAGAAAGAAAAAAAACCATTAGTTTCTTAAATTATGAGTTACTAATATCTCAAGACTAGGACTAAAATTCCAGGCAACGTGACATCCATTCTTATAAATGGAATAAGCCCAAGCAGGATCTCAGAAAAATACTAAACAGATAACCGTAAGGATATATAGTCAATATTAGTTACATAATAGGATAACAGGAACCTGTTTTGTTTTAAAACTTTTGCTCTAATTTGTTCTGGCAAAGCATACGAAACAACACTTACTAAACAATTAGAGATCAAAGTAGTATAGCAACATCACATGCACAGGTTAAGCATCAAAAGCTAGCATTTTCCTAATTTTAAAAGATCACCAGATAGAGCTGGTTCTGACCTCAGTGTCACCAAAAAACAAATTCAGAAAGAGTTTGGTATATACTAGGATTGGCAATCCTTCCAACGTGGCTGGTCAAGTTTTAGTCTATA
>NC_138051.1:58627443-58756950 GCF_964194185.1 Rhinolophus hipposideros | reverse complement strand
GAGGTGAACATGGAGAAGAGACTGCAGGAGTCCTCCAGGATCTGGGCTCCCAGTTCAAAGAACTTTAAGGGGCACGAGGAGATAGTGCAGCACCCACTGCCACAAGCCTTGGTCAGGCCTTCGCAACAAAACAGGCCACACCTGGGCTTACCTGAGCCAGCACGTGTGAAGCCACACGGCACTCTGCGCTCTAGATGGTGGGACTGCTTGTGCCGTTTACTTTTAGGCCAGTCAGCCTTAAGCTAAGGTACAACTGAGAAATGCCTGGGAAGCAGAAGACCCAGGCCCTACCCTTATGTCATAACGACATCACTGTCCCTTATACTATGTTCCAGATGGTTCTAAGTGCTTTCCCTGGATCAACTCCAGGAGTCCTCAGAATTGTGAGGTAGGCACTATTGTTATCCCAACCTTTTTGTTTTAACAGACGAAGAAACTGAGACACAGAAGACACTTGCCCAAGTGAATCTGGTAGGGCTTGCAATTTAACCTTAAGCTCTAGAGTTTGTGTTTTTTAAACATTGTACCATTCTACTTACATAATACCTTCTGTTATCTCAAATGATTCAAGTGAAAGAAAGCTCATGTCTGTCATCATAGACACAATCTCACGTCATCTTCACAAGTCTTTGAGGCACGTATTATCCCTATTTTACAAGTAAAGAAACTGAAGCGGAGAGAAGTAGAGTGACTTGTGTAGTTAGTGGGACTGCTTGCCATTAAATCCAAATTTCTTGATTCAAAACCTAGTGCTCACAAAACCATAATTGCATGCATTTTCTTTGAAGCTCCCTCATTAAATAAATATTTTGGGGTTCTATGCAGCACCGTAAACAAAGGAGAAACAGAGATGGCCATCTCCTCCAGAAGTTTACCATCTAGTGGAGGGGACAGACAAAATTATGACAAAACCTATGTGATTTGCCTGAAGAAAGCTGTGGGAACACAGAGGAAAGGCAAGTAACCAAGACGGATGTGGAGGAAAAGTGAAGGTGGGCTTTGAAGGACAGTGGGAGTTGGCCAGCTGAAGAAGGGCTGAGTGAGCATCTGGGAGAACTGAAGGCTAATTCTAGAATACCTGGACCACAGGATGCTCATCGCACTGTGGCAAGAGATGAAGCTGATGACAGGCAGACAAGAGCCAATCAAGATGGGCCCAGAGGACCATGCTAAGGAGTCTGGGGAAATCTATCATGAGGGGAAATCTATGTGCATGTTGAGTGTGTGGAGAACTCCGGATGCCAAGAGAAGGCTGGCATTTGATGTACAAGACTGGAGGCTGCTGGTTTACTCCAGGCTCTGCACTCCTGGCCCAGACACCTGAAAACCTGTATGATCTGGGTGGTCAGTAACATCCAAACGAAGGTACAGGAATCAAACTTTGATTGAGTAACCTATGACAATCAAAAATCACACCGAAGATCTTCCTCCTCCCAAACCCCATCTTATCTTGCAGGTACATTCCACTATAGAACTGGTCCTTGCAATGTGCTTCTTGGTATGTCAGCTCTGCCTTTGATACTCAATTATTCAATATATAAAATGGGCACGATGCATTCTGTAAAAATAAGGAAATCCGAGCTCTGGTACTGACTCCCCACTCACAATCAACACGACTTTGGAAAAGTCATTTTACTTCACTCATCCTCAGTAACTATCTGCAAAACAAGTAAGAGGGTTCAACAGGCCAATGCCCAACAGGTTACGTTATACTCTCACCTTCCATTTTATTTCAAATACATTCCAAGTATTTATTATGAAAGTAAGAATACATCGCTAATTCTAAGACGCACATTTCCCCCCTATTTTAACATCTCTAAAATCAGGCTGCTTTTGTACAATGTGTGGCATGTAACAGTTTAATAGGTATTTTTTTCTTAGAGGTACATAAAATATCTTAAAACCAAAGACACCTTAGGTTTCCTGAAACGGGATAGGTTACAACTGCCTGTTTCCCTTTCCCAGTGGTCACAAGTTCAGGGAACTCAGTGGCAAAACATGGTTGGAATCTGGCCAGGGACATTCCGCGAAACATTTGTAAAAAAAAAAAAAAAAAAAAATCTCTCTTCTAGACTCAGCTTTTTGTATCCCAGTTGGTTGCTTCTATGCCTTTGTCCCAGTGCAGGCTGTGAGCTCCTTGAGGGCAGGGGTTCAATCTGCTCTTCTCTATTTCCCCAGGGCCCGGCACACGTGCCACATTTCCCTGCATGAAATTCATCAATGCTCATGGCTGAGCATGCTCAACTGCCCCTCCAGGAGGCCAGCAGTGGACACCCCCAGCTCAAGCCACCAGAGGTAAGAGTCAGTGGTCAAGTGCTGACTGCCCCACACACCCCTGCGCCCCCGTCGCTGGCACGTGGACACTGAGGTTTGCACTCACCAGCACGTCCCTGAAGAGCAACTGCGGCCCGGAGTGCACGGTCCAGTCCACCGCGCCACTATTTGGAATCTTGATGCGAATCACCAGCACCTGGTTCTCCATGGCATGGAAGGGGCCAAAGGCCAGCCACAGCATTCCAGGTCAAGGGGCTCACATTGTGGGGGCGGCGGTCTCCACTGGCCCCCGGGGTTGTGGGGCCTCGGCGGGGGCCGAGGGAGAGGGCGGAGGGTGAGGAGTATCAGCAAGGAGGCTGGTCAAGAAGGGGCCCGCAGGCAGCGACCCGGCCAGGCGGGGCGGGGTCACGCGATGTCTCCCGTGAGCGTGGACGGGGCACGGGGCCGGGGCCAGCAGGAACTAGCGGCCGTCAGAAGCTTGTCGAGTTGGAAAAGAAGGTAAAATGGGACGGTGCGGCTGGCCGCCGTCGGTGTGGCTGTGAGAAGACGGCAGCGAGAAGCCACCGTTCTAGGGAAATACAGCGGCAGGTGTCCACACCTCCTGAGAGGACGAGGGGAGGGTCCCAGACTGGAGGGGACTCAGGCGGGGGCTATTCGGAAGTAGCCCCAGGGCCGCCGGACCCCGAGAAAGCTCAGGAGGGGCCTCGGCGGGAGGGTCAGGGGGCGAGTCTTCTGCCCCACCCCGAGCTAGAGGGCACGGCGCACGCGGGCTCAGCCCCTGCCACCAGAAGTCGTGCGTCCTGGCGGCGGCGGCGACAGTAGCGGCGGGAGGATAAAGAGGAAGGCGGCGGCGAGGGCACAGTTACTCCGGAACCAAAATGCGCAGCGCCGGAACCACCGGAGCCGGCAAGAGGGACCCGCCTCCCCCGGCGCCATCTTGGAAGAGGGCAGCTCTTGGCCGGCCCCGCCCCCGCGCCCCGGAGGGCGGGACCCGAGGAGCAAGTGCGCGGCGTCCGGGCGAGAAGGCGGGAACGGACGGGGCCCGCCCACTCACGAGACCCCAGTGGCCAAGTGACCGCCGGTGGCGACTGAGTGATGGCTTTCCCATTCCTGGTCCTCCTTAAAAGTAGCGACGTGAAAACATCTAACAAACGAGAGAGGACACTGAACCAGCGTTGGAGTCCGCCAACAGCCAAGTCACTGACGGCTGAAAATTGCGTACGGTTTGCCTTTACTGACGCCTCGGAAGGACAGAACTGCAGCTCTCTTTTCTCCCTTTTCTCTCCTTTTTTCTCCTTTTTCTCTCTTTTCTCTCTCTTGACTCCCTCTCTTTTGTCAAGCCGTGTACCTAAACATTCGTGGGGCTTCGTGCACCAAATCAGCAAGAGCAAGGCAAGAACTAAAAAAAAAAAAAAAAAAACCAAAAAAAACTAAACTAAAAAAAAAAAAAAAAACCCTGTCTTTTTCTTTTCTTCCTTTCCAGTCACAGATCCTGAGGCCCGTCTTCTCCCCTGTTGGCAAATTGTGTACGACTTTTTCACCGAAGTTCTTTACCTCCGCGATTGCCCGGAAATGGAAAACAGCTCCCTATTCAAAAGCAGCCGTAAAGAAATGCACTGAAGAGTTTTAAATGCCAAGGGACAGCGGTAGCAGTGTCTTCGTCTTCGCTTATTAAACCGCTAACAAAGAATAGCCGATCGAGTCCATAAATTTTGAACTAGATGGCAACGTTGGCGCAATCGGTGGCGTCCCAGGCGGGAGCAGGAACCCTTGGTTATTTTTCAATGCCTTAGCCTCAGATTTTAAAGTGCGTACTTTTGTTGATGTATGGTACCCATATACCAATGTTTGGTCACAAATCGCAAAGTGTAGGTGTTTCCTTTTATCTCTGTCATGAAGGTGCACATCTGGCTTTACTTTTGGGGGCTGAGTTTTGTGTCAACCGGCGAGGGAGGAGTGTCACGTGACCCTCTCACAGTTAATGCAAAGAAAAAATGTTTTAGATGTTGGTTGGTTTTGATATAACACCAAAATTTTTTCTGCATATGTTTTCTCTGAGTTTGTCTCACATTTAATTTGAAAGGTAATTGTAGGAGATAAATTCTCTCTTCAGTTATTGTAAATTAATAGCTTAGGTCGAAATTCATTTACTCAGATCCTCCAGATACGTAGTCTAGGAATTGCCTCTTTCCACCTGCGCTTCAGTCCTGTGAAAAATAAGCCCTTTGCTCAAGGTCCCCATGTATTTTTTTATTGAAAGTTCATTTCCTATTATTAGAGACAATAGACCACAAAACTGAGATTTTTCTATGAACTTACGATTTGTTAAAACAGCTTTTTTATTCGTACTACTATGGGGAAAACCAACTCAGTTTGTAATTTCGATTCCTTTGGATTATATATACTCAAAAGGGAAATTACAGTGGTAATTCTATTTTTTTGTTTTTTGAAGAACGGCCATGCTCTTGCAATGGCGACACCATTTTACATTCCCACAAACAGTGCACAAGGGTTCCAATTTTCCACATTTTCTCCAACACTTATTTTCTGTATTTTTGATAGTAGCCATTCTAATAGGCGTGAGGTTTTGAGTTGCATTTTCCTAGTGATTAGCGAGGCTGGGCATCTTTTCATATGCTTGTTGGCCATTTGTGTATCTTCTTTGGGGAACTGTCTATTCAAGTCTTTGGGCCATTTTTTTAATCCGGTTATTTATCTTTTTGCAATTGTAAAGGGAGTTTTTAAATGGGGAAAATGACATTTTACTATATTCAGAGAGGTTTCCTTTCATCTCTTTTTACCTTGCTCTCAATCTTGAATCCTTCACCCAGAATCTGACCCTTTCCTGCTATAGTCCAAAGTACCATATTTCTCTCCTAATCTTTTGTTTCCACTCTGACCCCTACTACGAACAGTCTATTCTCAGCCCATTTGCCAGAGTTAGATCAGGTCACTCCTTTGGTTAAAACTCTTCAGATGGTTTCCTAACTTGACCTATGACACTCTACTCATCCTGCACTCCACAGACCTCATCTCCTACCACTCTTCCCTCATTCTCACCAGCCTCTTTCTCACTGTTCCTTGGACTTACCAGGCATCCCACCTCAGGGCCTTGCATTTGCCATTTCTTCTACCTGGATTGCCATTACCCCCAATATCCGCATGGCTCACTCCCTCATTCTACAGGTCTTGACTTAAATGTCGCCTTCCTGCTGAGGCCTTCCCTTAGCACACTATTGCAAAAGGCAGGCAAACCACCCCAAACCCACTCCACCCATAGATACAGGCACAAAGGTGTGTACGATTCCTAGTCCCCTTCCCTAGTTTATTTTCCTTCTGGCACTTATTACTATCTAATATATGACATGTTTTACTCATTGGTTTGTCTGTCTCCCTGCTAAACTATAACTTCATGAGGAGAGGGAACTGTATGTGTTTTATTCACTGCATATACCTAGGACCTGAAATAGTACCTGGCACACAGTGGGTACTTTAATAATTTTTGTTGAATGAATGAATGGATTTTGAAGGCAAAGTAAATTAAGTAACAAGAATGCAACTACCATGTGCATCTCCTGCCTATCTTGAACCTCCCTTGTTCCTTTGCCTTTCCATCACCTCCCCCATCAAGACTGAGACAACTATTACAGACTCCCACTGAACCTCAAATTTTACAACGAAATGTTGATTGCCTCCTATGTTCAAGAATTCTACTTGTCTCCTTCAGTGCCTAATGTGGGCCCTTGCATATAACATTTAAATACATGTTGATTAATTTTGATTTAAAACAATATAATAACAGAGGATGAAACAGTAACTTTCCCATGGAGAAAGCTGGCAGACATCATCCTATCCAAGTGATCAAGTTAACATCACCCCATGTACTCTCTGATATATAATCAGAAGGGTATTTGACATCTGTGGTCGTCTTCCCAAAACTCATAACCCCGATGTAATCATGAGAAAAATGTCAGACAAACCCAAACTGAGGGATATTCTACAGAATACCTGACAAGTACTTCTTAAAACTGCCAATATCATAGAAAACAAAAAGCAAAGAAACTCAGACCTGAGGAGACTAAGGAGACATGACAATTAAATGTAATGTAGGGTCCTCAATGGAATCCTGGAACAGAAAAAGGACAGTAATGAAAAACTGGTGAAATCTGAATAAAGTCGAGTGTAGTTAGTAATAATGTACCAATGTTGACTTTTCAGTTGTGACACAGCTACAATGATTATGTAAAATGCTAACATTAGGGGTGTTATATGGGAACTCTGTGGTTCCCATATAATGTGGTTCCCATATCTGGGTATGGTATATGGGAACTCTGTACTATGTCTGCAATATTTCTGTCCCTCTAAAATTATTCTAAAGTGTTTTTTAAAAAAAGTAAGTTGCATTTTCTACACACCAGCAATAATGTTTTAGAAACTTTAAAAAAGATATAATTTATAATAGCAATAACTAAATAATAAACAATGCTTATCATAGTGCTTGGTTATATATTAGTTTTTAAAAAAATAGAATATGAAGACGCATGGACAAAAATGATCAGACACAGCAAACCCCCTGAAAGTATGACAGAAAAGTCTGTTCTCTTCTGTTTTGGCAGGAATGGAAAAGAATAATGAGACCAATTCCAGCACTCCTGCAAAAGCAGAAACAATTCAGTAGATATTCATGGTGGAGCACCTACTATGTGCCAGGTACTGTGGATTTTAGATGCTCTAAAATGAATTAGTTCATTAATTTAAAATGTCATTAGGTTTAATTCCGCATAATAAATTTTCCTTTAGATTGGGGTAGGCTGGTTGTCCCTGCAAATCACTTGAGCTTTATTATTTCCCTCTTTTCATTGTTTAAACATCTATGTAATATTTGCTTTATATCAACTAACAAGATATATCTCACATTTTTGTGGCACTTTACAGCTTGCAAAGCACACATCTGTTTTCTGATAGAATTATCCTGCGCATCATAGAAAAGAATATAGAGTAATGGTTAAGACCATGGACTCTGTAGACTGCAGAGGTTGGAGTAACACTCCCCATGTGTGACCTTGGGGGAAACTTCTTGGTTTTCACAGGTAAAAATTGGGCATAAAAATAATGCCTATTTCATAGTGTTGTTATGAGAGGATTAAGTGAGTTAATATGTGTAAAGTACTTAGTTTATGACCTGCCACAAATAAATGCTATGTAAACATTAGATAAACTTATTGTATATGTGAGGACATGAAGATTCAGAAAGCTTTAATTTTTCTGGTAATTATTCAACCAGTAATAGTACAGCAAGAGACCTTAAACCATATTTTTTAATTTTCAAATCAAGATTCTTTGTATTACACCATAGTAGAATAGCAATAAATACCAAACCAAATAGCATGATTGGGAATCAGACATAGGCATTCAAGAATGATAATAAAATTGCAGTTAAAGGAAACTTACAAAAATCACCAATCTACCGTGTTTCCCTGAAAATAAGTCCTAGCCGGACAATCAGCTCTAATGCATCTTTTGGAACAAAAAGTAATATAAGGCCCGGTTTTATTTTACTATAAGACCGGATCTTAGATAAATTATAATACAATAATATAATATATAGTATAATACTGGGTCTTATATTAATTTTTGCTCCAAAAGATGCATTAGAGCTGATGGTCTGGCTAGGTCCTGTTTTTGGGGAAACACAGTAATCCTCTGCCCAATTCAATAATTTTCTCCACGTCAACCTAAGGAGTTATCCCGCTGCCTCCTGAACATTTCCAACAACAATAGGACTCACTGTCTCAAGACGTCACCCATTCCATTTTTTGCCAACTCAACATTCTTGTCTCCTAGTTACTAATGCATTGTTTCTAGTTCTGCTTACAAAGAGTTAAGTCTAACTGATCCTATTACTTTCTGTTTAATGTTTCACTTCATTTAGTTCTACACATCATTCTGTTTGACTTTCAAATAGCAAAATTCCTGTATGAGAACATAAATGGCCTAAATGTCTTTTGAAATGCCTAAAAAGGAAAATGGAACAAGATTCCAATCTTTTTCGGAATACATAGAACCGTGTAAGTCAATTCATTACATCTGAGATAGTATTTCAAAACTTGTTGCTGTTCTTGTAAAGAATCCATATGATCTATTACAGTGTCCCTTTCTTAAATCTCTTAAAGATGAAGGCAAGTTTTCTTTTTAATTTTGAATGATCATACATTCATTTGACATAGAGCCTTCATTATATAACAAATACTGAAAACACACAAAAAATTAGTAACACCTGGTTCTCATCCAGCTGTGTACAGAAGTGTATTTTTCAGTATGGCTTGAATGGACCCTAGTTATGTAGATTAAGAACTGCTAGATGTTGTTGACAGGTAAAATTTCCAAAGTTCTGTCAGTGCAAAAGTATCTGTGTGATGAATGAATGACTTGATTTTTAAATGTAATCTAAAATTTAAGTGAAACTATTTAGATTTTTATTCAAACTCTCAAGTCTTGGTTCCTCCATTTTATAAAATTTGGAGATATGAGAGCATAAGAAACTAAATTTGGCTTCATCTCACAGTAAAGAAAGGCCTTAAAGAAAGGCTACATGATAATCTACCTTCATGAATTATTTTCATCGATTTCTTAAACATGTACTTTTTTGAAATAAAAATATTTACTTTCATTAAACGGAGTTTTAAATATATATCTATTTACTAGAGTATTGATTTTTATTTTCGTTATATTTTTATTCTTCCTTCGGGGTTCGGGTAAACAACTTTTTAGGTATGATTTTAAATTATGCACTTAAATTAAAAGAAGAGTAAAATGAATCATTTTGTGTTTAATAAATTCAATGTTCTGTTTACAGACAGATTGTTATAAAAAGTACTGATATATTCTAGCAGAAGCAGTAAAGGTTATGTCAAATAACTACCAAAAAAAATCATACTACGTAGTGTTAATGATGTTACCTTAACGTGCCAGCTTCAGGGGCTGCATAATTGTTTCTGCCAACCCATAAATTTTTGAGTAACAACAAAATTATTGTGATTTTTCTTACTAAATAATTCATACATTACAAAGCATGTATGTAACAAGGTCCATGAATCACTAAAGCATATAATGATCGTATATCTAATGACATATCTCTTTTCATAAGATGAATTCACATAGATTTATGTATTTAGGTTAACTAAAAAATACTGAGTTTACAAGGTTCATAATTCTACCATCAACAACAAAAATCCTTCAAATCTTCTTTAAGTAGTTTCCATGGTTTGTTTTTAAAACTGAAAGCTTTTGTTTATCAAAATCCTTGTGTTTAAGCTACTTTTCATGAAGTTTTACAGCTTTTTAATTGATACTATAAATATCTCTGAAGGTAAATTAATAATATAATGGAGTAGTACAATGTTCATAAACTGTATTTAAAATGATATAAGTGCAACTAAAATAGCTATAAGCAGTACTATATAAAACCTTACTTTAGTAGTAGCTGATATTTATCCAGCAACTAGGATCTAAAAGGGGAGATTTTCATTTACTAACATTTTACATGCTTTTCTGTGGTCTTAAGTAATCTCAAACCAAGTATATCCTTTTCTTAATGTTACTAAAAATTATCCCAAATGAGATTTCTTCCACTTAATTAAAACTAGGTTTCATAACTAAAATTTTTAAAATTCCAAGCCTGCAACAAATAAAATGATGTTAAATTAACATTTTACTTCTTTTAATATCTAACATTTTCCCAAACTCAGTTACTTTCTATGAAAATCATGCAGTTAATTTTATCATGGTAATATTTAATCCTTTACTAATTTTTAAAAATTATTTTTCTTTGTGGTAAGATACGCAGAACACAAAATTTACCATGTTAACCTTTTTAAAGTGCACCGTTCAGTGATATTGAGTACATTCACATCACTGTGCAACCATCAATGCCATCCTTCTCCAGAACTCTTTTAATCTTCCAAAATTGAAACTCTATATACATTAAACACTAACTGCCCATTTCCCCTCCCCCTTTACTAATTTTTAATAGCTTTATTGGGAGAAAATTCACATGCCATATAGTACTTCTATTTAAGTGTATAACTCAATAATTTGAGTACAGATTTGTGCAACCATCAACACAGTCAATTTTAGAACAGTTTCATCACTCCAAAAAGAAATCCCCTGTCCATTAAGTCACTCCCCATTTCTTCCCAACCTCTCCAGCCCTAGGCAATTGCTAATCCACTTTCTATCACTATAGATTTGCCTATTCTGGGCATTTCATATAAGTGGAATAATAGGTGTTTTTTTTTTTATGAATGGCTTCTTTCATTTAGCATAATGCTTTCAAGCTTCATCAACGGTGTAGCAAGTATCAGTACTTCATTCCTTTTTATGGCAGAATAATATTCCATTGTGTGAGTATGCTATATATTATTTATCTATTCGTTGATTGATGGATATTTGAGTGGTTTTCACTTTTTGACTAGAATAAATTATGCTGCTTTGAACATTTGTGTACAAGTTTTTGTGTGAACATGTTTACAGTTTTCTAGGGTATGTACCTAGGAAGAGAATTGCTAGGTCATATGGTAACTCTATATTTAACTGCCAGACTTATCCAAAGTGGCTGAACCATTTTATGTTCCCACTAGCAACATATAGGGATTCCAATTTCTCCATATCCTTTTCAACGTTTGTTATTGTCTGTATTTTTTATTAGAGCCAAATTGTATCTCATTGTGGTTTTGATTTGCATTTCCATAATAGTTAATGTTGAACATCTTTTCTTAGTAGCCATTTGTATAACTTCTTAGGAGAAATGTCTGTTTAAGTCCATTTTTCAATTGGATTGTTGAGTTATAAGAGTTCTTTATATATTCTGGCTACAAGTCCCTTATCAGATATGATTTGCAAATATTTCCTCCCATTTTGTCACTATCTTCTCATTTCTCCATAGTGTCCTTTGAAGCACAAAAGTTTTTAATTTTAATGAAGTCCAGTTTATTCTTTTATCATTTGCCTTAAAGAACTTTTACGCTTTCCCAAAATAGAATTTTACAGTAGGCTCTATATGAGATCAGTTTAACTAGAAAACTAACTGAATTTTTAGAAATGCATTTTACTAAAACCAATCTAGATTTTTATCCCAGTTGTATTAAATGTACTCTCAATTACAAGAACAGAGTTCTGAGAAGTAGCTGGAAGGCCAAGCTTGTATCAGTGGAAACTATTTTAGCAACATTCTCATTTAAAGAAAAAATAATTTCTCAACATCTGATCTCCATTTTATATTAGAAAAATACTCTGTGGACTCTGGTCACTACCCATAGCATTTCTTACTGCTGGGAAAGCTCTTGTGAAATATTTGTCAAGCACATAAAATGGGAAAAAGTGAAATATAGTAATTAAGATTTGTGTTCTATCGATTGCATAGCTAAGGTAATTTTTCATTACTAACATAAGATTTAATAAGTATAAGTAGTTAAAGATTCTGACTTGGCACTAGTCATTAGCATGTAATTGAACTAGTAAAAAAGATCAGTTAAAGCTGTGTTGATTACCACCTTATCTTTGAAACGCAATTAAAGACCTCAATCATTGCAACAAGATTTGATTGTGCAGCCTTTATTGGACATTGATCTTTCAGCAAAGTGCAGTAACATTTTCCATTAATTTACAGTAACAGTTTAACTGTGATACCCTAGACTGTTGACCCAGGTGAGATGTAATGCTAAGTACTTGTTTAGGTTAAGATACCCCCAAACATCATTACTGTCTGAATAGTAAGTGCTGAAAAAAAGTAGATACCCGATCCACTATCTTTAAGATAAGGTTTCTGTTATTCTGCATTAGCTTTTAAATGAACTGAAACCAGGATCCTTGTCTTTATGTCACCCAGCTCATTCAAACGTCATTCATTCTTTAATGAGTTATTTCATGAAGAATCATAGATGTTCTGTGATTGTTTTGAATGAATATAAATGACACAAAATAAAATGTACATTTAAAAAGAAACACATATGGCTTATAAGAATTAAAAATATTTCAATTTTTACTGGTCAATAATTAAAATATTAGTGACTAAATATGTGATGAAATTATAACAATTTGTATAATTTGGTATGTTAAGACATTAGCACTGAGAAACTACGGATTTTTGTATTAGGAACTTCTTTCATGCTCCCAACTCTGTTACTGCATCTTCCTGGTGGTTCACAACTTACATAGGAACTAAGAATTTTGACTGGGAATTTCTTCCAATACAGGATAATTGATTTGTACAGAAATAACAATAGAAAAGATGCAAGATTTTATACTAAAAACACACCATTGTTAAAAAATAGTTGTGCCTAGATTGTTTTAAAGACAAAATCCCATTAAAGAAGTATAGACAGAAAAGCCCCTTGGTTGTTTCATTAACTAAGAAAATTCCTGATATCCAGAAGGGTAGGAACCCTGCTTTCCATGTCAGACATAACCACATGTGCAGACACTGACACACAATGCTTTCAGTGTCTTCTCCTTTCTTCCTCTCACATTTAAAAATCCTTTTACTAATGAAGTCATATATATATAGGTATATATATATATATATGTGTATATATATATATATATGGAACAGGATGAGGATTGCAAACAGATTTTCTGAAATAAAATGACATTTAATTACAAGTATATTCAGGATATATTTTAAGATATAAAGGTTTCTTGTTTTGTCCTCAAATTACAGGTGGAAAAAAACAAAGACTCTTTAAAGGAGTAGAGTTAACAGCTTGAGGTCAAAAAGTAAGACAGCTCTGGTACTACTAAAAATAGAATCAATCTCTTGACATCCAGCCTTTATACTTTATCCCTTTTAGGCCACAATGCTTTGATGTAATATCCAACTTTAAAGAAAATAACTTAAACCATTACTGTTCAATGGCAATCATTTTTCAGACTAAAAGGTTCATAAGACTTAATAAATCCAATGAATGGTATTTTAATATTTGAACCATGCCCTTAGCCATCACTGAGTTCATCCTTCACCATGATCAACTCTATGAGAGCAAGAGGTCTATTGATTTTCATGTAATACAAGAAAATATTACATTTGCTTAATTGTTACACAGTGAGCACATCAGACAAGAAATCAAGGCTCTATTTAATGCTGCAAGCAGAGAATTACAGAGATCAATAGGGTAGTTTGTCAAAGATGTTCTCCGAGGAGATTTACCTATCACCATATAGACAAGAAGTCAAACTGACTATAGCTATTGAAAAACAGGTAAGCAGCGTCAGCACTACAAATTATCAGAAATCAAACAGGCCGCTGTGAAAAGAAGTGCAACTCTACTGAAAAGCTGTATTTATAGTCTGGTAATTAAAAACCATTTTATCAGCCTTGTGTTGGGACCAAACCTTTACAACAAGTATTGACAAAACCAGCAGCAATGAACGAGCAGTATTTGACTTAAAACTTATGAGCTATAGTTATTTAACTTCGCCCATTACAGAGGAAATCAGTTCTAGCCTTCCTTGCAAAATGCTAATAGTCAGTTTTATTATTAATGAAGCTTAATGTAACACTATCTTCTTTGTGTAAGCCATTCATTTAACTAGTGTCAAGTATATTCTTCTGGACTAAATATATTGGCATAAGTACTTCTTTGATTAAAGTATTACTTAGAATTGCTTTTAGACAAGTGAACACTACATATATTTGAAGAACAGTTCACTCTCTGTAGCTCATTTAAAATGACTATCTTTAAGGAAGCCAGTTTGTATTACTTTGTGATTCTGGTGCTTTCACCTCAATCACTTCCTCATTCTCTACTGATTTGCCAGAAGCAAGCATCCAAATGTCGCTTAGATTGAATTTTATATTTTGCTACAAAAAAGTGTAAATGTTATAGAGTATCAGCAACACATTAACATAAAATAATATATAATGTATGTTTGTAATTATGGGAAAGATCATAAATCTTAAACACCCATTGGTTTAGAAATTAAATAGTTCTACTTAGTTCTCCCTAAATTACTCCAAATTTCTGAAATTTACCATTCATCTGGGTATTTTGTAACTACCCCCAAGGATAAATTTTGTTTAATGACTTTGCTTTCAAAAATGCAATTAAATTAATAAAATTCTAATGCAAAACTGCCATCAGGTCTTTAAAATTTCAGCCCACTTCCCATCGCCAATAAGTCTATGGATATGTACCATTTGAGCTAATTGCTTTTATAAACGGTTATCAAATTTATTTTTCTGAGTCTTTCTAGATCTTAATTGTTTTTACAGCTTTATCAGCATGCTATTTTAACTTTTAATAAGTTTTAATTTCATTTATCTTGATGGATTTACATTAACCAGTTATTCTATTTTAAAAGGTAGTTGGTATTGGATTCTTTAGGCAATGAGAAGTTTCAACATTATACCCAGACCTCTCATCCAGATAAATGGCATTAAGAGCTTTAATACATTTCCATTGAAAATCCTGGCAACTGAATAGTTTAGATTTCAGATTGCAATTAGAATTCTCATCAATTTTGGATTTGCCAATATTATATTATCTCCACCATATACCCTAAAATCCTTTACTTCTTTTTCCAATGCTACGTAAAAGATTTTTTTCCCTCTTCCTTCTTTGTGTGGTGTCTGTATTTTCTCTTCAAAGAGAATTTGTTAATACCAAATTATAAAATCTATGTATGTTATAATCGTTTTTTATCTGTAGTTTAATCTAGTTCTAAGAAAAAATTGGTATAAACTTCATGTGTTTCTAGTTCCCATTGACTAAAGGGAGTACGTAATATATAACAATGTGTGAAAACCTTTGTCTCTTGAGGACAATGATTCATCTTAAAGAGCCAGACATCATAGAAAGAACAAGGTGTTTGCAAAAGTTTTATTTTAAAGGATCAAAAATAAATACTGCACATTCACACAAGAGAAAATCCACTAATATTTATGTTCTCCGATGCACACTTTCAATACATGGCACCTTCATCTTCTTTATTGAGAAAATAAACTGTTATTGGTCCATAACTGGTATGCACAGTCTCTGTGACTCTAGCAAATAACCAGGAGCCAAGTCCATATAATAAAGTTGGAATACCTAAAAAACAAATGAGTATGTTATTTATGAACATCAATACTTATTAATCATGTACCCATATATTTGTCATGGTACAAATCATATAGCACTGTTTAGCAATGTCAACAAATTATAAAGTTATAAAAATATGAGTAAATAGTGACTCTAAGATCTCAATTTCATTTATGTTTTTGGAACATGGTAACAACTATGTGAGACTAGAGATTTTTAAAACTATAGATATAGCTGGTATAAATTTTAATTCACAGCATTTTATAAGCACTAATTCATTACCTCCAAGCAATTATGAAGTAATTTTATATTCTTTTTACAAATAAGCAAACAGAATATTCATTAATTTAGGTATAGATGCTCCTGGTTATTGCCCTTGAGCTTAAATTACTAGGTCAACTTTACTGTACTTTAAGCTAAACTGTAACACTGATGGCTAAAGTAACTTTTTTGTACAACTTAAAAGAAACTGGGTCAAACAGCTGTCTTCAAAACTAAGGCAAAATCTAACTCTAAGGAAATCTTTAGTATAATAACAGGCATGAGAAAGAAACAACCCATTAGTATTTTTACAAGTGATTGGGAAACAATCTTATTTAGACCTATTTGAAATAGGAAAGACTAGACTCCAACACGTTTCTTCCTTGGAATATTTCCATTTAATAAGATTTTGCTGTTATATTAATGATTAGTTACCATTTGTGATACATGAAACTAAACATATATACTACCCTGAGATAGGGATTAAAGCTTTCATATGCATATGACACTATGGTGGACACAAAACAAACTTTCACAATTCCTATCTTTTTTAAGGTACTTATTTAGAATCAGTGACCAATAACATATTAAAAACATATGTATAAAACCATAGGCACATCAATCAATAAGTATTCTATGTTCTACACATTAATTTTATTGCTCCTGTGTAGGAGTTGGACAGAAGATGACAATTTAAGAGTTTTACATTTGGAAAATCGCTTTCTTTCTAATTAATAGGGAAATCAACACATCTCAGGACTAACCGTATTGCTATTTTTTTTCTTATTTTTATGCAAGAGTATATTTGCTGTGTTATGCTCTTTTTGGGTGTATAAGTATACTGAACTATTTTGTGCTTATTCCCTGAAGGTGCATTCCAGCCACTGTGATGCCAAAGATTAATCAGGAGAAGCATCACTAGCTGGCAATGAGAAAAGGCAAAAATGCCCATACAGGCTGGCATCTCTCTATTTTTAGGAATATACTGGGTCACAGCTTGTCACTATCACAGGGTTCCCTGGAACTTTAATGAAACCTTTTACAGTGTATTACCTTCTTTGCCTTAGTAATACCCCAAATAATCTCTAAATGCCCCAAGGGAATGTTACAAAAAAAAATCTATAAAAACTAGCAACATTAAGCTATTTATAAATCGTTTAACCAAAAAGGAAAAATAAAAAGGCAAATGGGGGACTGGACAAGAGTAAAACAAGAACAAGACAGGCAGAAGTGAGCACGGAGTATAGGGAGCAACAGAAATGAAAAATAAATTTAAAATATGATACCACTATTTCAAAAGCTGAAAATCAATGGAGGAAGACAAAGCAGGCTCTAGACACAATTATTAATTTTCTAAATATACTAAGAGTAAAAAAAATACGCCTTTTAAACCAATTCTAAGGACATATATTTAAAGAATAGCTAGTGACACTGAAAATTTTGTTTTACAGTATTTGTCACAGTTTTCAGTTAAATATTTGGTCGGTATTTTTTCAGCTAAAATGGAGGACTGATCAAAGATTACTAGCTTAATAACTACATTTTCTCCTATTAAGAAACAACTAAGAACCATTCATTACCAGTAATGCTGTTTGATAGAGGATGAAGTTGTGATATAGGAGTCAGAAATTCTATATATTTTTTCCAGCTGTCTATTTAATGCAGTCAGGCTAATATACTGTATGAGAAGATTTGCCACTGATATAATTTATACATTAAAAAAACAATTTGCTTTGTAGCACATATGCTTTCAAGTCTGTAAGATTCCATGAAAAATTAATTTTTTTCCAGCGAGTCTGAAACATATGAACGTGAAAGTCAGTTCTTTGCATAATAATTCATTTTGAGTCAGCTGAACAGTAGGTAAACCACTGTCAAATTAAGCACTTAAAAAAAATTAGAACTTTGTATCAAGTCTCTGATTACCCATTCATTCCAATGGTAAGTTGCTTTTCTTAAATCTCAATCTACTTCCCAGCAGGATTCCTAGACTGATAAACCATCAGTAAAATGTCAGCTTCCACTGAAGGAAAGGCGGAAGAGAAAGAGAACAAATGGTAAGAGAGAAATCTGTGTTATTTACAAAATGAATTACTCGGATAGTTTCTAATTTGGAAGGGTAGAAGACGAATAAAATCCTGAGTATTTTTATTAATAGAATAGGTACTTGATAATCCAGAAGGGCAATTGTACATCACAGAATAGGAAAGAATCCTATTATCTAGTTCACATTCCCTACCTTCCGACAAAAATACAAAGTAAACATTACCAAATTGGTGAATACACTACTCTTTAAAAAGTCCAGAAATAAATTCCCTGTATCAGTATAACCAATTTGTATTAAAACATGTATGAACAGAAAGTTTTTCTTTTTAACTGAAACTCTTATTCCCATCTAAGCAGGATTTAAAAAAATTTTTAAAGACCACAAAGACCATTCAATCACTCTTTGGCCTTCAACATAAAAAAACAACTGCTGTTTCTTTCCTCAAAGGGTTTTACTTTTCTTTGTGAGAATGTTCTAGGATCCTATTTTTCTTTGGATTTCTTTATCTAAAAGAGAGGCCCCTTTTAAAAATTGAAAGTGTACCTACCAGCCATTCCACTCCTAGGCATTTACTCAAGAGAAATGAAGGCATATATTCACACAAAGTCTTATGCATGAATATTCATGCAGCTTTGTTTGTAGTCTTCCAAAACTGGAAGCAACACCAAATGTCCATCTTCAGGTGAATGAATAAACAAACTCTGGCTGAGTCCTAACTACAATGAAATAGTAGCAATTCCTGCTAGCAATAAACAGGAATGAACTCTTCATACATGCTACAAGAGATTCTCAAAATAATTGAGATGCTGATGAGTGGAGGCAAACATAAAAGAGTGTATCATACGACTCCATTTATATAAAATTCTAGGAAATTCGAAGTTATGTATAGTGACAGAAAGCAGATCACAGTTTTCAGGTGGGATGGGAGGGGAAGGGAGAGGGAGAGATTACAAAGGGACAGGAGGAAACTTTGAGGTAATGACTATGTTCATTATTTTGATTGTGGTGTGGTTTCATGGGTATACACATATGACAAAAAGTATCAAAATGTATACTTTGTATGTTCTGTTTATGTCAAGTATATCTCAACAAAGCTGTTATTGTTTAATTAAAAATAACAATAAAAGAAAAAAGAAAAAAAAAAAAAAAAAGAGAGAGGCCCCTAATCATTAAGGTGTTCCTAAAGTATTATGTTTTAAATGGTGAAAACAAACAACAACAAAAAAAGGCATTTGGCTCATGTTATACTTTTCCTAACCTATTACTCTTTACATTTGGGAAGAATATTGTTTTCTGATTCTGAAAATGCTAAAATAATTTTTTTAAAAAACTTACTCTTCTTGAATCTAGTCATCACTCCAGTCTTTCCAAATAATTTTGAATTGAATTTTCTAAGTCACCTCACACTTTCAAATTTGTATCAACTTCAAAATAAGTGGGCATGCTCTATATAGTCCATCAGCCAAACAATAAGACATTTTTTTGAAGGATTACACATTGCTATATAATCTTCTCCTTATTGGACTGAACCCAGGACAGTCCCAGTGGAGCAATGGCTCAAAAACCCCATGACTGACATATGTGAATTATTAGCGAAACTATACATACTATATTTAAATTTAATGATCAGACTATATAACACTAGTGCAGCTGCTTTAGCTTTAATTTTGGTCTTAAAAACCTGGTTGCATAACATGATTCAGCTCCCATGTCTAGATTTTGAATTCCTGAAATCTGGATTAATTTGTTATCAGCTATTAATAGGTTCAAAACATCTTGAGGCCTATTTTCCACTGACCTGTAAAAGATACCCCCATGTCAATATTCATGCCTCTTCTGTCATTAACCAAAAGAAAACAAACATCTAGCAAAAGTAAAAATACTCTTAGAATTGCAATATTCCCATGAAAACCTAAAAACATTAAAGAGGCAGTTTTAAAAATATCTTTTAGGCTTAGCACCTGAGGAGGCTAAGATGACTGATGAAAATCTTTAGTGCTTTTAGTAGAAGGAATTTGCTGGGATTTCATATAAAGAAAAAAAACCCACTTAAAAGGTCGTTCCAGTTTTTGGAATAGGAACGCACGCACAAAGTGATGCTCATGCGAGAGAAACCTGCCATGCAATAAGACATTTTTAACTTCAGAGCCACTTTCCAGTGGCTTACAGCCTCCTCACTGCCTAATGTATGAGTCTTCCCAGTTAAGAGTGGCAGGAAGTGGATGGAATGTCCCCACCCCAGGGGTGATGCAGGGAGATCCCTCAGTACAGGTCTGTGGCTAAAGTCCACTTTGCGGGGAGCGATTCAGTAGCTTCAACTTAACCCTGATGAGCACCTACATGGTGGGGAATACAAAAGACCAGAGCCAAGGCCAGTGCTAGATGGGTGCAGGGTGAGTGGGACGCGCAGGCAGGATCTGGGAAACCCCACAGCAAGGGAGAGAAGCGTGGCGAGGGCGTGCTCCCGGGCGAGCCAGCTCCGGGCCGAGGAAAGCTCCTCCCGAGCCAACGAGCCAACGTGGTCTGACCTTGGGCCGGGGTCTGGGCCTCCGCGCGAGAACGTTCGTCAGCGTGCTTTGCAAACAGTTGGGCCATCGGTAGGACGTGCTTAACAGGCCCGGGCCACTCACCGAGGTTGACGACCTTGAGCGCCGTGAAGAACTGGTCCTGCCCGGCCAGGTCCTGCCAGGGGGCCTTGGAGCAGTGGTACTTGATGAAGGGGAAGCAGCCGGTGCGTAGGACGTGGTAGTTGGCGCCTTGCACCGGCCAGTTGAAGTGCGATAGGCCGAACTGGTCGTTGTGGACAGCGCTGTAGGGCACGCAGAAGGAGGTCCAGTGCGGCAGGCGCCGCTGCAGCAGGTGCTGTGTCAGCACCTCCGAGGCGCGGGGTTTGGGGCGGGAGGCGGCGCCCGAGTCCCAGGGCCGGCACAGCAGCAGCCGGAGCGCGGCCTCGTGGGCCCTTCTCAGGGCCTCCATGGCCGGCCTCCCCGCGTCCCCCGCCCCTCGGCCACCGTGGGCGCGCGCGCCGGTGGGGGCGGAGCCGCGGGAGCGAGCGGCGGGGACGCCCAACGGGCTCCGCGCGGGTGCACGAGAGCCCCCGGGGCGCGCCGGCGCGTGCGCACGAACGTCCCGTGGGCTCCAGGGGAGTGAGGGGGGAGGGACCGCGCCAGCTCAGTGGTTGGCGGGGGGGTGGAGGATAAGTACCGCGAGGTGGTGGTTAAATCGTCACCTGTGACCACATGTGGTCTTTAGTAACCCTGGGGTTGGCGAAGGGGCTCGCGAGGTTTTATCAGTTTGGATATGAAGAAAATTCAGGCTTAAAACAAACAACCAAGCTAGTGAATGGCGGAGCTCACACCCAAGTCCTGGCTCAAGTGAAATCCTTAAGTTGGCATTGTTGAGGAAACACTTGAGAAGATGTGCTCAGAGAAGTGAGTTAAAAGCCAAGCCCCTAGATTTGCATTCGGTGATAGGGAGAATTACTATGTTTGGGTCTTCACTATCCTGTTCACTGTTTAAAATAAGTCCCAGATATTTCAAAAAAAGTTTGTTTTTTAAAAAGTCGCACGTCTCTTCATGCGATGCCCAGATGCGTACCCCCACCTTCTCTCCTCTTAGCCTGGTGCAGGCCAGACTGGGAGTGTTTTAGTTATAAACCTTTATAATCCTCAGTCACCCATTATCAATCTGTTACTTTAGGAAAACCTTTTCTCAAACTTTGCAGCCTCTTCAGGTAACTTGTATGCACCTGCTTTCTAAAGCATTTCCTCTTATTTTTGTAAACTCATCTTGTTTGGAAAAACTCATCTTGTTTTAAGAAAGGAAAAAACTATTAAAGCGTAGTAGTCAATATATACTGATAACAAAAGATGAATACAAGTCACGTTTCACTTCTGCAATTACGAGAGGCACTCAAAGTAGTTACCATCTGCATTCAGATGCTTGGATTACGGTGAACTATTGCTTGAGCAACATTGACCAAAGTGTCCGCTTGTATACATCTTTTGGCACCCCCGGTGTATATATATATATGTATGCCCCCCCAAAAAATGTATACACATTTTAAGAAAGGAGAAAACTATTAAAATTACGCTGATGGTAACCACTTGGAGCACCTCTTGTAATTGCAGAAGTCAAATGTGACTTGTATTCATCTTTGTTGTCTGTATATATTGAGTATTACAACTTTAATAGTTTTTTCCTTTCTTAAAATGTGTATACATTTTTTGGCACCCTTTGTATATAGGATGTGTCTGCAAAGTACTGTAGGTAAATGAGATAATTATATGTAAGCACCATGTAACAATTATTATGTTGTTAAAACTCAAGGGGAATGGAGGGCAGTGTGGCTGATTCTAACATTCTCCAGTTTTTATTGATGCATTCAACAAACAATGATTGAGCACCCCCTACCACGTGCCAAATATTGAGGGAGCTTGTAGTCATGCAAATAGTTTGAGCTTTACCTTATAGGATTCCCTGTTAGATAATAACTTTAAAAGGATTGTAGGTGGAAGCATGATGTGGTTAGATTGGCATAGAAGTGACTGGAAGGTGGCTAAGACACGAGTCAGGTAGATGATTCAGTATTTGACTTTCAAATTAAATTTTAAAAAGCACTGGAGTCCTTTTTCAAACAAAATCTGTCACAGAACCTCAACATATAAAGTAGATGAAAACTTGTGTTTGATTACTAAACATTTATAAGTTCAAATTTTTAACATTCACTTTATAGGTAAATAAAAAACAAAACAGTGAGGTTGGTATGTTGTCTTGGGGGTTGGTTTCCTTTTTGTTTTGTTTTTAGCCAAGAAGGAATTTATTGGAAGGAAATTGAGTAGCTAAAATAATAAATAGGAAGTCTGCAGAACCAACCTCAGAAAATGCATTTTCTGGCCTCACTACCACTGTTCTCTCGACCCTGCTGTTTTATGCTTGGAAATTTTGAAGTTGAGGGTTACAGACAACAGTTGCATTTATAGCAGCCTCGGGACAGTTAATTTCTTATTCTTCTGTTTTGGTTGTATACTATCAAGAAAATCCTGATCCCTCCAGAGAAATAGAAACAAGTGAGAATAGTTTTCAAATGATTCACCTGGGAATGTGCTTCAGTTACAAAGATGGCAGGAGAAGATTAATTCTGAGATCTACACGGAAATGACTAACCTCAAATCAATGTGTGGGCAATTTTGCAATATGTTAAATTTTGGCGTTGTATCTCTTTTGGCAATATAATCTATTTTTAAAAAAATGAAATTTGAACCAAACATTTGTGAAGCCTCTGAAATATGTCTCAGAAACCTTAGGTTCTGTGGCATATCAGGTAAAACCCACTGATAAAGAGAAGCAGAAGTTTAAATAGGTTTCACTGCATTCTCTCATGAAAGCTTGGGAAAAGGGCTAGGGAATTGAAGGATTTCTGTTGGAAGATGCTCTCTTGGCAGAACTTTATCAGTGATGAGGGTTTCCCTAATCCTAGGCTCTTTGATCTCCCTCTGTTTTTTCTAAGGTAGGAAATTTCTCCAAAGAGAGCTGATAGATGATGGACCACACCCAGGTATTTAAGAGTGAATGAATGAAATATTACCCTAAACTAAAGATAAAGAGCTAGAGAAGATGACTTCTAGATATCTCTTCTGACTTTAAAATTATATGGTACCACTTCCATAATAGAAATAACATGATTTCTCAAAAAACGCACAACTTAGATCAGATGCTTGATTTTCTTTTCAGTTCTAATTCTTTATGACCATGAAACAAGGAGTCTTAGAAGCTGGTATTCAAAAGCCTAAGTCAATGTTTAGAAAACAATGTGTCCAATAATTAAGGATTAAATACGTGAATACTTAGTTTTCCACAAAGTGTGTAGAAATGGCATACCTCTTAGAAGGAACCCCTTAAAATAACCGTAAAGAGTGATACTGTGTACACCACTTAGCATGTGTGCGCCTATATCATGCTGCTCCTTAGAAAGAAGGTATTTAGCCTTCTTGTTTTTTTTGTTTTAAAGGCACCCAAGACATTGTAGATGTTCAGAATATGTTAAAAATGAGTTCTACAAAATTAATAAATCAGAATATATTAAAATTAAGAATTATTGTTCATTGAAAGGCACAATTAAGAGAGTGAAAAAGTAATCCACAGAATGGGAGAAGTGTTTGCAATACATATTAATATATCTGACAAAACATTTGAATTTGGAACAAATTATTTAAAAAAAAGACAATCCAGTAGAAAGGTGGACAAAATCTTTGAATGGACTCTTTACAAAGGAGAACATCCAGATGTCCAATAAACATGTGAAAAAGTGCTTCATTTCAATTATCGTCCAAGAAATGGACATTAAAACCACAGTACAATACCATTACATACTCACCAGAGAAACTAAAGTAGAAAAGATGGAAAGTACTAAGTGTTGGCGAGGATATGCAGCAATTAGAACTTTTATACACTGCAGGCAACCACGTTGGAAAAATTTTTGGTAGTATACATTACAGTTGAATATACAAGTATACCTCGTAGCTTTGTGCTTCACTTTATTGCACTTCACAGATGTGTTTTTTACACATTGATGGCAAGACCCTCCACCAGCAAAAAGATTGTGACTCACTTTATTGTGGTGGTCTGGAACCGAACCTGCAGTATCTCTGAGGTGTGCCTGGTGTGCATACCTTATGACCGAACCATATCACTCCTAGGTATATATTTGTGTTTGTGTATTCAGGCTGCCATAACACAATGCCATAGACTCTGTGGCTCAGCAACAGAAATTTATTTCTAACAATTCTGGAGACTGGAAAGTCCAAGATCTAGATACCAGCCAATTGGGTTCTTGGTGAGAGTTTTTTTTCTGGCTTGTAGTTCTGTCTTGCTGTATCATCCCACGGCAGAGAAAGCTAGTTGTGGTGTCTGTCTCTTCCTCTTCTGATAAGGGCACCATGCCTATCAGATGAAAGTCCCACCCTCATGACCTCATTTAACCTTTATCACTTCCTCATGGACTTCACCTCCAAATATAGTCACATTGGGTATTAGGACTTCAACATATGAATTTTGAGGGGACACAAACATTCAGTCTGTAACAATACCCAATAAAAATTGTGTGCATGTTTTCCAAAAGACATGTACTAGAATATTTACAGCAGGACTATTCATATTTGTAATATTCAACCTGGAAATTACTCGAATTACTGCTCTATAAATAGTAGAGCAGATAAACAAACTATGGCATCTTCGCATGATGGAATGCTATGCAGCAATGAGAAGGAACGGTCTATAATCACATACAACGTACATGAATCTCACAAACATAAGATTGAAAGAAACTAGACATTGAAGTTCTTACTACATGATTTCATTTATATAAACTATAAAACTGGCCACAACTCATTTATGCTATTAGAAGGTAGGATAGTCTACGGCCATGCCACCCTGAACGCACCAGTCTCCTCTGATCTTGGAAGCTAAGCAGGGTTGGGCCTGGTTAGTACTTGGATGGGAAAAGGCAAGATAGTGGTCATTCTTAGCAGGAGGAAGGGGGAAGGGACTAGAAAGAGTACGAGGAGACTTCTCGGGGACTGGGATTATTCTCTCTCTGCCTCCCTCTTTATTTTTTTGTTTCTATAGCTTAAAAAACAAGACTTTATTTTTGTAGAGTAGTTTTAGGCTCAGGGCAAATTAGGAGGAAGGTACAGAGATTTCTCATACATCCTCTTGCCCCTATAGGGGCATAGCCTCTCCCATTAGCAACATCCCCACCAGAGGGTACATTTGTTATAATTGATGAACCAACAAATTATTCTTTCTTGATCTAGAGTCTAGTTAAATGGGTGTATTCAGTTTGTGAAAATTATTTTAACCGAATATATATGTGTGTATATATATATATATATATGTTCTATATCTATATGTATATATGTATACACACACATATGTATCTGTATGTAAAATACTTCAATAAAAATCTTGAAAAACACAATGAATTCTACAGGTAGTATTATATATTAAAAAAAAAATTTTTTTATTGGGGAACAGTGTGTTTTTCCAGGACCCATCAGCTCCAAGTCAAGTCATTGTTTTCAATCTAGTGGAGGTGCAGCTCCCTGGCCCATGTGGGAATCAAACTGGTGACCTTGGTGTTATGAGCACTGCGCTCTAACCAACTGAGCCAACCAGCCGCCACTGGTAGTATTATATATTAACACATCCGATAATTAGCATTTATGAAGAAGTATGTACAGAGAATATATATATAGTGGACATGACCCAAATGTGACCTTGTACATACAAAGAATATTCTCATGTTGTTTTTACAACCTTACTGTGAGACCCTGATTTAATCACATATTTATAATAATGTGATTTAAAAGAAAGTAGCATTGGCATGTAGATTTTAATTCACTACTCTTCTCAGAAGAACTATAGGCAAGATACTGGGTACATGTGTCAGCATGTTGGTAAAAGGTAAAGTATATATGAAAAAGGGATAGAAATGTTTACATTTAGGATTTTCTTTACATTTTGAGCTTTAAGGGTTAAAGGAAAGAAAGACCATGGAGATGATTCATATTCCAGCATGCTTTGGAAATTTAAAACAGATACCCAAAAAAGCCACCCAAATCTGCAAGGAACCCAAATCTACTTAATAGCTCAGTGCCTTCTAAGCCAAGCTCAGCACCAGTGGAGGTGGTGGTGAGTTACCCCTTCAGCTGCACGAATGCTCATTGATTCTCCCCACTGTCATCAGTAGCAAACACTGCTTGTTGGTCCATTCCTGTATCCTTGTGTTTGCCCTGACAAGGACAATATACATTGGTTTTATGTAAAGTTATCCTCATGGAAGTTCTGAGTTATGGCAGAAGTCATTAGTAAAGGAAGGAGCTACTGTATTCTTATCTAGATCTTCTTGAGTTCTCCTGTGGAACTGATTGATATGCTGACACCCCCTCCAGAGGTTGGCTGGCAGCTGGGGCTGCTGTTACAAAGAGTGGCAAGAAGAATTACTCTGGTAAAACACTTTAGCCTGAACATAGTGGGTGCAGAATCTCATCCAAAAGCATCTTGTGTCTAAACTATGCTCAAGTTCTCCCCCCACTGGAATGTAAACTTTGTAAGGCCAGAGATTTATGTCTGTTGTGTTAACCTTTGTGATTGAGTACCTAGGACAGTATTTGGCATATGGTAAATGTTCTATTTGTTGAATAAATGGGGGGTGAGTGGGTAAAGTGAATACAAGTCGTGTGTTTGAAAGATGTTGGAGAAAAGAAATTACAGTATGTAGGGTCAGTGGTTTTAATTTAATTAAAATTTTAATTTGGTAGTTAGAGAAATTGAACTACAGAAGAGGTAAGAAACTTACTCAAAATCATATACCAGAATCAAGAATTAAAATTTTGGCCCCCTAACATTCAGTGAGCTTTTCATCAGGAAACATTTCTGTTCCCTTCTACTGTGGATGCTAGAATCTGGTGGCAAGGAGACATTTTTGTGAATTTTTGAAACCAGATAATGATTTATGTTGATAGATAACACAATCCATTTTATGGGCATCTTTCCAACATTACAAATCTTCATAATATGTAGTCATTGTTTGTGGAAGCATTTGAAAACATGGTCAAGTAAAATCACCTTGTCACATTGGCCATAGTTATGGTTCTAGCTTTGTAAAGTGAGCCTTGTTTTACTAATAGATACATTTATGAAATACGTGACATTTTATTTTCATATCAAATTCCTAAGATATTTTAGCTTTATTGCTGATCTTCAACCAACAGTGGCTCTTAGCGTGTTAACTGTAAGTTTTTATACCCCCTCCCCAGTCTCACTGTCTAGTAGTTAATGATCTATAAACAAATACGGAGATGCCTTAAGGGGGCTCTCCATTTAAAGGTTCCTTGACTCATTATATAATAGAAATATTGTATCCTGATTTATGATTTGTCAATTTACTTTTTTTTTTTTTTTTTTAAGGAGGGTGCAGCTCACAGTGGCCCATGCAGGGATCGAACGGACAACCTTAGTGTTATTAGCACCAAGTTCAAACCAACAGAGCTAACTGGCCAGTTTACATTTTTGAAGTGATGTTCCATTGGTATTTTCAGGTGGGTATTTTCAGTTCCATTGGTATTTTCATTGGTATTTTACTGTACAATAACATTACATTTTATCAGATTTTCCCTTTCAGGAGAAAACTTTCAAATATGTTCATCTACATTTGTAGTTTCCATGATATGAAATACCTTTCTATTTGTGTGTGAATGACTAATACATTGCAGTTTCTTAAGCTATAAGTGGCCACGGAGGGTTATACCGTACCATCAGCATAGTGATATTGACCAGTTCCTGAGTATTTATTTGTGCTGGATAGTTTACACCTATTGTCTCTTTTAAACAACGCTCCAAAGCAGGGTTTTATTTTCCTCATTTTCAAGCTGAGGAAACTGAATGTCAGAAATTAGAGAGGTTAAAATAGTCTCCTGCAGTCACGGAGCAGGTCAGTGGTGGAGCTGAGATTTGAACCTACCTTGGCAGCACTCAAAACCTCATGCTTTGACCACAGTTAAAAGAGTCACATGATGCCAGACTTAGCTATAAATGTAGCTAGCACAATTTACTACCCCTGAGATGGTGCAGAATCAGTAAGCAAACAAGAAAGAGCATTCAAGATCCAAAATAGGGCCCATCTAGTCCAAAACTTTGGCTCAAAGGAAATTTTGGGACCTACATGATGATTCAAAAAAAGAAACAATAAATGATTTTTTTCATAACTGGATCACTGCAAAATTTGTTGTAAAACAACTATTTCTATGTACATTGAAAGTACCTTTAAAATATGTTTAAAATTGAGAGCCACGCATTGAGGAGTTTGGGCACCACCAACAAACATCCCAAATTTAGGCAAGTTATCAAGCCGTAAAACTTGGGATGTATTTGGGGAACCTGAATAAAGAGTATATGGGAATTCTTTTCTGTAAATCTAAAATTTTATTCACATTTTAAAGTTTAGTTTTAAAAACTTGGGTTTTAATGGAGAGAGTATCTGGCTGTAATTTGGATGGCTTGAGTAATACTGCTGCTATGGCTAATAGGCACATTTAGTCCAAGCCAGCATTTTAGTGAACCACAACTTGTGGTTCAGCTCTTTCTTTTTATTCCTTATTGCAGTTTCTAATAAAGCAAGATGCTAAAGCTAACTACATGCTCTATTAATTATATGAAGGTGAACTTGAGTCATATTTGTTACTGAAGATGATTAATAATTACCAGTTCTGCACACGTTTCTGGTGCATTTCAGTAAATAAACAGGGTCCATTGTTGGGTAGTAATTGATTAATTAGCACATTCATCCTACACAGCCCAATGGTCTAAGGATGCTGAGTTTGAGATATTGCTCATAATTATTACAAGAAACAAATCTGTTCCATTTCTCAGTTTATTCTTCTGTATGCTAAGTTTCTTTTCCCTAAATCGAATGTTTAATGGTTCAAAACCTTATAGGTTTTATTCAGATAAATCAACTCATGAAAAATTGCCAGTCATAATCTCAGAATCTTGTTTTTGTGTGAACTAGGGTGAAAACTTTTACCAGGCTAATTTTAACATTAGCTCTTGCTGTTAAACTGGCTCAGATACTGTAAATATAGGGCACTTCCCCACCATGCAGGAGATGCTCATTGAGCACCTATGCACAACAGGGGCACTGGAATCTCATTTGCTTCCCAACCACATCAAATAAGCTCAGGATTGCAAGTGTCATCAGGTTGGCACTTCGCATCACCAAGTAAATATACTGTGTAATCTTCAGAGAAGTATAACAGCATGTATTGGTCGCCATTTTAACTACACAGTAATTTAGATTTTTTTCCTCTCATTTATTGAGCCAGCATGTAGTTGAAAGACAGTGTAGTTGAGAGAGCTTTGGATAGGGAGTCAGGAGTTCCGGGTTCCACTCTCTCTGTATTCTTTCTTAAGAAGCTATATGACTCTGGGCACATCACAACCCCCTTCTCTAAGCATGGATTACTCATCCGTAAAATAAAGGCTTCAGCCAGGCACGATGAGGTGCTAGGAGGAGCCCAGGCTGCAGAGACAGATAGATCTCGGTTTGAGTCTGGACTCCCTATTACTGGTTTTATTATTTTAGGGAAATTATTTAAGCTCTCTGAATCACATGAGATATGAAAATAGTTTGTAAACTATAAAGTATCGTATGAATAAAAGGCATTGTTGATATTATTATCTTAACTGGTTGACATTAACATGGTGTGTATTTGAAGGATACATTAAAATGCCCATGTACTGGTCAAACAATAGGGGATTATTAACATCCTTTATTCTGTTATTAAAATCACACTGGGTAAGAATTTCCAATGTGTCTTCAGATTTTATTGCTAAGTGAAAAACACAGTCTGCAAAACAGTATGTCTGACATGATTCTATTAAATGTTATATACACAAAGATTAAAGACAATATGTAGGGACTAAATATATATATGATAAAAGATAAATGCAATATATATTAATTGAGCACTTCTTACTACTGATAGGTACTATTCTAGGAGCTGGGGCTACATCTTTATACTTACAATCCACTGGGTAAGACAGATAATAAAAAATAAATCTATTATGTAATACCATATATTGTTAATTGCTTTGAAGAAACATAAAACAGGGTAAGGGGATAGAGAGTAAGGGCGATGCTATAATACATTAAAGAAGATAGGAGGGACCCTTCACAGGGAGGGACCCCTTGATCTAGTGATGGTCGAGCAGAGCCTAAATGCAGCGAGTGGGTGAGCTAGGCAAACTTCTGGGAGAAGACTGTGCCAGGCAGAAGGAACGGGAAATGCAGAGGCCCTAGGTAGGAATAATAGCAGATACACCCAAAAATCTTCTCTGTAGTTATCCCCAGGTGGTGAAATAATTGCTGATTTTTAAATTTCTTCCCATTACTTTCCTGGTTTTCGAAAGTTTTTCTTTTTTCTTTTAATTTATTTGTTTTTTGAAGAAGCTATGTGATCCTTTTTTTTTTTTTTATCATGAGCTAATGTTCTATAATTAGAAAAAATAAAAATACTCTTCAGGTATACTTAAGACAAAGTAATCTTACATCAGCTATGAGTTTTTGTTTCCTTGGTTTTAGTGCCAAGAATCTATGAAGGAAGCAGGAAGATTTCAGCCCTGGCAATGAAGTGTCAAGTGTTTTAGCCATAACGGTAAGTGTGAGCTTTACAGAGGGATATAGAATCATCTTACTTTCAGCTCCCGGTTCAAGCCTTGCCACAGGTATGACAGAACATTTCCTAGAAAAGCCTATGCCTGCCAGTGCATAGATGTGGCCCAGGAAAACAGTGCATTTTAGGAGGTCTTTCAAAATACAGGTGCCAGGTAAAACTAGTTTCACTATCTTACTCATTTCTCTCATTTATGCAGCTCTACGAACACATCTACCACATCTACTACATAGCAAAATAGAATGTTACAAAATACGTCTTCCATCTCTTTTTGAGCCCAGGTACAAATTAAAGAAAAGCTCAGAGAGCCCTCCAGCAACCCATCCTGTTGCTGTGAAGCAGATATAAAAAGGAGGCATCCTCTGGCTTAGACAGGGACAAAAATGCACATTTAAAGCTTTTATTGTCATTTCTATCCCATCTTTTTGCACCAACATCTTCTAGTACAGAAGGTACGCATTTCATCAGTTTAGATAAAAATGCTTTCAAAACAAAACGTTTCCACTTTAGGTGATTAGCAATACGTAAGAACTGAGTGCAAGAAAGTGAAAACCTAAAAATGAAAGATATGATCCTAGTCTAAAGGATATATATATTTGGCTTGCTACTATCAGCAATCAAAATGATTCCTTCCAGGAGAAAACTGTTTGCATTGCAATGAACTATTTTAAAATGATAAAATATTTGTAACAAGTTAAAATCATAGCCCTTTTGGATGGTATATGGGAGAGCTTAAGAGGCTGCCACAAAGCTGCAACATATTTTCATCCATTATTTCCAGTAAATGGAAGAGAAAGCTAGGGGAAAAAAATCACCTCTTTGTGTGATATATAAAATTTTTCCCTTTTGATACTTTGATGATGGTGGCATAGAATCACAGAATATTAAAGTTGGGAGGAAATTTACTGTCAGTTCCACTTTCTTATTTTACAAACCAGAAAAATGGGGGGCTAGGCAGGATATATTACTTGTCCCTTAAGGAAAAAGCGAAAACTAAAATCCATTAAGACATTTATAGCTAAAGCAGATGTTATATATACGTTACATACACATACATTTACATTTACTTGTATAATTACATATACATTTAGAATAAGTACAAATGCCACCTAATCACTGTCTGTACCTCCAAATAGTTGCAGAAGCATTTACCCTTTTATGGATCTCTGCATGAGTAGACATGGCACTTAAGTCACTGTCTGGTGTGGATTCTAGAACATTCAGACTAAGGGAATTAAGCTCAGAATAAAACAGTTAATCCATGGTCCTGGGAAAACACCATTACTATCTGGTGCAACTTTGGGAACTTGGAGCAGGGAGGTGATTATGATATTCCCAGTTCATGTCCCTAAGTTCATTATCACTTTGGATAATAGAACTTATAATGAAGACATTCATGTATTTCTTTCCCAACCTCCCCCAAATTAAAGTTTTGTTTCACTTGCTCCATTAATTAAAAACAAATTTATTATAAAATAGAAAATACAGAAAGGAAAACATCCATCATTAAGAAGTAAGCACTGTTAACATTTTGTGGGTTCATCTTTACAGTCTTGTGTGTATATATGTGTGTGTGCACATATATATGCACACATTATTTAAAAGTTGTGCTGCTTTAAACTATGCTTCTTCACTTCATAATAATTAAATATAATTTCATTTTCTTCTAATGTAACAGGATTTTTTTAAAAACAGCTTTTTATGAGGTATAATAGACATTCAAACACTGCATATATTGAAGGTGTACAGTTTGATAAGTTTTGTATACATCCAAGAGGCCATTTTCACAATCAACATAGTGAAACTATCCATCACCCCTAGAATTTTTCTTCTGCTCCTTTGTAATCCTTCTGTCCTCACTGCCCCACCCTACATTCCACCCCCAGGAAACCATTGATTTGCTTTTTGTCACTGTAGTTTATATTTTCTAGAATGTTATGTAAATAGATACGTGCTCTTTTTTGTCTGGAATTTTTCGTTCAGCATATTTTATTGAGATTCATATCATTGAGTTTATCAACAGTTCTTTCTTTTTCATTGCTGAGTAGTATTCCATTGCAAGGATATCCCAGAATTTGTTTATCCCCTTGCCTGTTGACAGATATTTGGGTTGTTTCCGGTTTGGGGCTATTACAAATAAAACTGCTGTGAATATTCACGTACGTGTCTTTTGTATATGCTTTCTTTTCTCTTGGGTAAAAGACTAGGAATGGAATGTCTGAATCATACAATAGGTATAGTAACATGATTTTTAAATGGATATATATAGTCCCTTATATATACCTATTTCATAACTTTTTAAAAAGATGTTTATTAAAAATATAGCTAACATATGAGGTCTGACAATTAAGTTTGTGAACTTGTTGCCAGGATGTTGCTAACCTCTTTTGATATCAGAGGGGTTATTCATTATAAATTTGTACCAACTGGACAAACAGTTAACCAAGTTTATTTTACTATTTGAAAGTGCTGAAAAGGTTGCGTGAAAAAGTTAGACAAAACGACCTGAAATTTTCACCAACAATTCATGGCTCTTGCATCATGACAATGCACCAGCTCACACGGCACTGTCTGTGAGGGAGTTTTTAGCAGTAAACAAATAACTGTTTTGGAACACCCTCCCTAGCCACCTGATATGCCCCCCCATGTCTTCTTTCTTTACCCGAAGAGAAAGGAAATATTGAAAGGAAGACATTTTGATGACATTCAGGACATCAAGGGTAACAGGATGACAGCTCTGATGGCCATTCCAGTAAGAGTTCCAAAATTGCTTTGAAGGGTGGACTAGGCGCTGGCATCAGTGCATAGCTGCCCAAGAGGAGTACTTCAAAAAAGGTGACCATAGTGATATTCAGCAATGAGGTATGTAGCACTTTTTCTAGGATGAGTTGTTGAACTTAATTGTCAGACTTCATATAATATTATATTAGTTTCAGGAGTACACCATAGTTATTCAACATTTATATACCTAAAGAAGTAATCAGGAGCCGGCCCCATGGCTCAGGCAGCTGGAGCTCTGTGCTCCTAACTCCAAAGGCTACCGGTTAGATTCCCACATGGGCCAGTGGGCTCTCAACCACAAGGTTGCCAGTTCGATTCCTCGAGTCCGCAAGGGATGGTGGGCTGTGTCCCCTGCAACTAGCAACGGCAACTGGACCTGGAGCTGAGCTGCGCCCTCCACAACTAAGATTGAAAGAACACCAACTTGACTTGAAAAAAGTCCTGGAAGTACACACTGTTCCCCAATAAAGTCCTGTTCCCCTTCCCCAATAAAATCTTTTAAAAAAAAAAGAAGTAATTACTTCTTTATAAGTGCTTGATAAGTCCAGCAACCATCTGACACTATACCACGCTATCACAATATTATTGACTATATTCCCTATGCTGTACATTACATCCCCGTGACGTATTTGTTTTATACCTGGAAATTTGGACCTCTTATTCTTCTTCACCTTTTCTCCCCTTTTTAAATTTTTCAGCTACAGTTGACATTCAATATTATATTGATTTTAGGTGTACAGCATAGTGGTTAGACATTTATATAACTTAAGAAGTGATCTCCCTGACTAGTCTAGTACCCACCTGGCATTATACAGTTATTACCATATTATTGACTATTTCCTATGAATTACTTTACATCTCCACGTGCTCTAGGTGCTCCAGAAATTTCCTTGTGTGGGTTATGTGTGTTCTGCTGTTATATTTGAGCCTTGATTGCTATTGGCATGTCAGTGAGTAGGACTGACCATCAGGCTGACTGGCTGGGGGGGGGGGGTTGGCCATGTCCACAGCTAGTGGGCTGCTTTGCAGGGGGCTTACCCCACTGAGTGGGATACACCCCAGTGGGCTCTGGTGCCCCTTGTGTGTTCTGCTTGTGGGGCTAATTGGGTGGTGGTCTGCTGTGGTCTGAAGCCAACCTCCAAGTATGTTGGTTCTGGGGCCTCTTGGGAGGGGCTCCTGTGCAGGCCTGGGTCACCCACTGACTGTGACAGGCCTAGTAGAAGCTACAAAGTGATCCGCAGTTGTTTGCTGCCTGTGCTAACCCTGTAGGTGCATGGGAGAGGCCGCGCTGCAAACTGAGGATGTCTGCCACCAGTACTGGGCCTGGGGTAACTCCGCAAAAAGCCAGGACACCCGGAAACCTGCTGCCACCTGCTGGCTCTCTTAAGGTTCAGTCACTGATAGAGCCTTGTGTAGTATGCAAGTTGGGTGAGGCAGGGTCTCAGGGAGTCACTGAAGTGGGAAAAGTTGTGGTCACCAGGTTAATGTAAATTCTAGTTTGGTGCCAGTGCTGAGCCTGGAGTGACTCAGCAAGAATCTCAGAGCACACCAAGGCCAGTCACACCTGCCTGGGGCCTGCCAGACTTCAATAGTTTTCCAAGAGCAATGTGGGGGCTGGCTGCTGGAGGAAAAAGTGCCTCCGGCATTGGGGGAATTGGGTGGGGCAGGATCCCAGAGGAGCTCACCAGACCAATCAGATTCAGCTTTGGCCTGTGGGGGTGGGTTCAACACAGGAAAAATGGAGTACACCTGCCTGCTCCATGGGAAGAGAACTCATACAGGGAAAATGGCGACTGTTCTCCAGCCCTCGCCTGATGCCACACACCTCAGTCTGCCTCCCGTATGTCTCCAACACCCACCCCCGCCACCCTGTCACCATCCCTCTGCTGGTGAGTGCAGGTGAGTGCCTGCAAGCAAGTAAGTCTGTGCACAGGTCGTTTAAGAGGATGTCTGGGTTTCCTGCAGCCTTCTGTCCCACCTGGATGGTTGGAATCCCCACTGTTTTTCACAGCCAGATGTTGTGGGGGCTCCTCAGGGCACCAGAACTCCGGGCTGGGGAGGCTGATGTGCGGCTGGGGTCCCTTGCTCCTCGGGGGAAAACTCTGTGGCTCAGATATCCCTCCTTATTCTCAGGTGCCACACAGAGGTTTGGGGTCTGTTCTGCGTCTCTGCCCCTCCTACCAGTCTCAGCGTAGCTTCTTCTTTATATTTTTAGATATAGGACTTCTGTTTGGCTAGACTTGGGGTAGTTCTCCAGGTTGATTGTTCTATAATTTAGTTGTAATTTTAATGTGTTTACAGAAGGAAACAGGCACAGTGTTTATCTACTTTGCCATCTTGGATCTCTGCCCTATTCTATAGCTTTTAAGCAATACTCTATTGTTGAACATTTAGACCTTTCTGATTTTTCAGTATTGTTGCAAGTGGTCTTTTTTGGCTTAGGAATGTGGCTATAAATATTCAGCTTGAAAAAAACACAGGAATGAGTAGAAAGTTATTGTAAAGGGAACCTGAAAATAGTGTGTTGTTATATAATTTTGAGTTTTTTCAATGATTGTAAAGTATTTTGCGTTCTCTGCTGGGAAGTGGCATGAATCTTTAAATGAACCAAAATTTGAATTTGAAGTTAATTTTGCAACCAATGGAAGGTCTCCTATTTTGTTGTCACGTTTATGGGACCATGATTTCATCATAACATTCCTTATGAGGCAACTACAATAAACTTCGGTGTGACCTTTTGTTTCCAGGAGCTATAATTTGCCATCTGATATACTTTTTAACATGTTAATTAAAAAAAAAAATCTTAAAACGTAGCATTTTATGCATTTTACTCTCTCTCTCCATATATACATACACACATATATATGATATATATGGTGACAATTGTGGAAGTAAAACAAAATGTTTACAGAATAGTAAAGAAATGCTTGGGGGAAACTACCATCAAAAGACCCCCCAAATCGAAAACACTGTTTAATGCATAGATGCCAAAGCTGTATTTTTCTGTGCTATGTTTAGGGTCTTCTTATAACAAAAGACAATTTTTTTTTTTAACAACAGATTTTTAAACAGCAGGGACATGCTTATTATTTACTGTTTTGGTATCTTTCCCTCATTTACATAAATACCCCAGAAACCAGCAGTTTAAAGCTAATAAAAGCCAGGGCCCTCCATCAAGTGCAATAAAGTTTCACAACCATGAGTTAGATTGTTAGAGTGAAAAATAAACCTATACATGTGGTTATCAAGGGGTTTTGAGGGAAAGGGTATAATCACATTTCAAAGTGAGAACTTCCATTTGAAGAAGCAATGTAATAATAATACTTAAACATTTATGTAGAACCCTTCATCTTTGAAACAGTCTCTCAACATTGGCCAATTAATCTCTACTGCTTCCCTAAGGAGCAGGTATTACTATCTGCCATTTTTCTAGTTAGAAAATTGAGGAAGGTATGGCCAGAGAGAGGGAGGCCTAGGAGACCAGTTTCTGGCCCTTATTATTCAGTGACTCCTTGGGATATAACTCCTAATAGAATGCATCAGATTTCTGTTCCCCATTGATGAAATCATTAACAAAATAAAGATAGAAATAATAGGTCAATCTGCCTCAGGCTTTCACATACAATTTTACCCTCCTGAGGTCACCTTTCAGAGAGAATGGAATACAGAAAAGACACAGAAGAGCCACAGCACATTTTATCTGCACTTGCCACGGATTGGACCAAACTTCTTCCAGTGAGAAAAGCAATGTCAAATGCTTCCTCCCCCACCCCAACCTCCACCCTCACATTATCTTGGCAACTTAATTTATAGTTTTCCAAATCAGATTTACTATGATGAGTACATTTAAAGAGTTAAACAAATTTGTTATGCACCTTAAAGCTAGAGGAAGAGTAAAATAAAACTAATGAACATTTACCATTTTGGAAATAGAATTAATGTATGCTTGAGAAAGTCTGAAAGATAAACATTTAAATGTTAAAATACTTATTACCTTCCCTATAGGGACAGTGTTGGGAATTAATGAGATAACAGATGTAAAGTGCTTTGAGCTCTTTAGAAGAAAGGTGCCAGATGAATACAATGATTATTAATTGTTAAAGCTTTCAGATGGTTACTAATATATCACTTATGATAAAACTCATCATTTTATACTTGAAAATGAGGATGCTTTCAATTCTTAGGATGATGCAGTTGAAATAAAGCTCCCCATGCTTCTCCCAGGTCACTCTATACCTTGTTGGAAGTCTTTCTTAACCATTCCCCAGTTTCAGGACCTCATACCCATTTTTTTATACAAAACTGTGGGGCATGACTTCCCAGCTTCCAAACTTTCCTGCAACTCCCAATCGTCAGTCCTCTACCAAAGTCTTACAGATCCATCACCACAGGAGAATTGCACTGACAACACTTTCTCTTCTCCTGATTTCTGTGATTGCATAATCGTGATGCCTCACAGGGGTGCCAATCGCGCAAGTTTATTTTATTAGCAGTCAGTGTGTATAAGTTAAGCTGTCCTTCCAGCCTTCCAGCAACACAAGCATTTGTTACGAAAGAGAGCAAGTCCCTTGCATGATCTGGGACAAGTGATGCTGAACTTTCTACTTTGTACAGCATGCTAGCATTTGTGGTAAAAGAGTGCAAATCCCAAATTTCTTTTCAGTTAGCCTGAAACACGGGGTGAGGGACCCTCACTAAATCTCATCTTTCTCATATGTAAAATGAAGACAGTAGGAGTAGCCACCCACAGGGATTGTTGGAAAGATGCAATAAAATAATGTATATGAAGCTTCTGGAACAGTACACACCTCGCCCACAATAGGTGTTCAGTAAAAAGTAAGTGTGAGTAGGTAGTGGAAGGTAGGTAAGTAGACAGCACAGTTTATCATTAAATATCATCTACTCGGTTTCTTTAAAAGCAATATAAAATGGCTGATATGTAAAGGGAGATATTTATCATCCAATAATGCACTCCTAAATGGTCAGTACAGTTTGCTTCTCAAACCATTGCAAATATTCAATATTAAACAATAGGTCATTTCTCATACAAAGATAGTTCTGCTGTTAAATGTATGCTTCTCTTCAAAACTTCCTGAAAAATGGCACATTATTTTCCAAAAGACCTCTTGTTGGCAAAGATTTCAGTTTCCTGCGTAGAGTAGTAAAAGCTAAGAAGTTCATCTTGATTCATTTATGTTTAGGATACATTATACACATATGTATGATTTTTTCCCCCAAACTTGCCTTAGTTTACTAATAGCTCAGTATCTTTGCTGCAGATATGTGCTAAAGGATCATGGGCTATGCTTCCTTTCAAATGTTCTGTAATTAAAACAGTTCACTAATTTAATCTGGTCCTCTGGCTTCTTCCACTTAATTACTTGAAGTGATGGTTTTATTATACCAATTTTTCTCCTTTCGTTTTGAAGCTGTGGGTTTGTAGGTAGAGAACCTTACTCCCGATCACTTTCTAGTGAGACCTGCATCTGAATATAACGTAAGGCCTGAATTTGGAAACAGGCATTCATTCTGTGGCGTATGCTAATGATAGATGCAAAGAAAGAAAGTGCATTGTTTGAGAAACCAATCATGTGGGTTAAAAAAAAAAAAAAGGTACCAAGGAGTGAACTCAATTGACTATTGCCAGCAGCTTGAGGCTGAAGAGTGCTAATCACAATTCACACACAAAACTTCCCCGATAGATTTCACAGTTTTGTACTGTTAAGAGGGGATCTCGCTGTGTGAAAGATTCCCTGCTGTGCTGAACAAAACAGAGACAGTTTTCTTTTAAAGTCCAGAGCAGATGAGAGCCATAAGGAGACAGAGGGTTTCATTTACTCTCAGGACATGATTGTGCCAGTGAACTAATGAGTCTCTTGGACCTTATGTTGCTCTGGCTTCATTCGAGGCGAGACTCTAATGGGCATGTAGTACTTCCTATTCGTCAAGTGTCTGGACAATGGGCCCCTCATATGGATTAGAGCAATCTGGCAAGAAAAAGAGGTCATCGTTGTACCTAGCACAGGCAGGAAACCTGGCTAATTAATGTATTTCCAACTACAGCAAGACAAAAGTGGACACACACACAAATGTTAATTTTATTGCAGAAACTCAGCCTGTGGCTGAAGCATAGTTAAAAAACATGATTGAAATCTCATGGGTGAAAAATACCCCTCCTTTCCCCAACTCCAAATTTTTTAAAGATATCATTCTTCAAAAACAAGTATGTGATTTTGCTGTTGTGACTTGCTCTTTCAGCCCTTGTTAAAGCTGGATGCTGTATAAATATTTTGAACAATTACGAAGCAAATGCTGAGAGCTAGTGTCAGCACTGCATAATTTTAACAATTTGCCCTTTAAAAAGTGCGGCTGAATTAAGCTTGTAAAAATCCGACCTTTGTATTCAATGGAGAACTAGAGAATACAAATGTTTGTTCAAGCTGGAGGGCTCGAGTTACACTATATCTTAAACTAAGAGCAGATACTGCCACCTAGATAAATTCTGATGCGTTAGTCAACTAGATGTTGGTTTACCTTACTTTTTGAAAAATGACAACAACAAACAATAGTGACTTGGTACAATAAAAATACAATGAATGATAAAAGATCATTTTAAAAATCCATAGAAATGTAATTTTCTTAAAAAAAGACATTTGTATTTTGCCAAATATCAATGATTAAACCTTTATTTAATTTTTTAAATGCAGAAGACAAATTACTATTAGAAATAGGAGGAGGAAACTTTATAAAACATTAAAAACAAAATCTCCATTATCCTGAAGTTTATAAAGAGGTAGAAGCAGAAGAGTAATCAGTAAGACTTGTAACTTTCTTATTAGATTATTTCTTCCTTAGTTTGGGAAGAGGAAGAGATTGTTCAACACTCTCAAGTGAAAACACAAATAGGTTTTGGTTTAATAAGTAAAATAAGATCACTTCATAAACAATTTTTTTAAAACAGCGTTATATTATAATCTGTTCTGATACACCTCCTAGCAAACAAAGCAAACTAACTCCCCACCCCCCTTTTATTCCTAACAGTAAAAAAAAATGTTGCTGTTTTGTGGCTCCAGATTGGACTCCAAAATCAGTAATGTATTCTAAGATCATTCATTTATCAGGTTTAGAGAGGTTTTTATTATCTTTGGACTGTAGCTCTTCTTCAAATCTCATTTTGTTTTCCTCTGTTACTCCTAGAATGACTTCAATATCATTAATGGTGGTCTGTAAATAAACAATAAAAACAATATTTATTACTTAAACACCTCTTACAACTCTTTCCTCCAGTCCCATGAGAGTTTGCTCCTTTTTAGAATTAAGTATGATTTAGTTCAGTATGGTTCTACCCAAAGTGTGCTCCGTCAGCCAGAACCCATCTACAAATTGTTGGTTATTAGTCTTGATGAAATGAGTACAAAAACTGAGAGTAAGAACTTGGAAACCTTTATAGATATTTTAATGTCTGTTAAGCATAATGAAAAAAATGGGCTTCTACTTTATATATCTTTAATTATTTTATTTTATTTTTTTAGTACTTATTTTTGTTGTATTTTACAAAACTATCAATCCATAATAGATTAGAAAAAATATAACAAACAGGTCCTTCACTACAGATAATTTGAGAAGCACTGGTCTAGTCTCCCTAAAATGATGGCTAGTAGGATGATGGGAGTATTTATTTCTGTTGGTTTAGGGGAGAAAAATGGCACCTTTCCACTTTATTTTATTTAGTTAATTTTTATTGAGGTAGAATTCACATGCTATAAAACTCACCCTTATAAAGTGTACAATTCAGTGGTTTTTAGTATATTCACGAGCAACCGAGCAACCGTCACTACTGTGTAATTCCAAAGTGGTTTTATCACCCCAAATAAAAACTCTATACTCATTAGCAGCCATTCCCTATTTTCCCCTCCCCTAGCTTCTGGCAACCACTAATCTTACTTTCTGTCGCTATAATTTGCCTACTCTGGACCTTTCATATAAATGGAATCATACAGTATGTGGTCTTTTCTGTCTGGCTTTTCTCACGTACCATATTGTTTTCAAGATTCACCAGTGTTGTAGCATAAATCAGAGAAAGGAAATGTCGCAGCATTTCCTTTTTATGGCTTAATAATATTTCATTGTATCTATTATCTATTTTTGCTTTGGTTGCTTGCACTTCAGGCATCACATCTAAGAAACCATCGCTAACCACAAGGTCATGAAGATTTACACCTGTGTATTCATTGTATGGAATATTACTCACGTAATACAATTAAATTCGCCCATTTATCCGTTGATGGATATTTATGTTGTTTCTATCTTTTGGCTATTACGAATAATGCCTCTATGAACATTAATGTACAAGTTTTTTTGTGTGAGCATATGTTTTCAATACACTTGGATATATATCTAGGTGTGGAATTGCTGGGTCATATGGTAATTTTATGTTTAGCTTCTTGATGAACTATGAAACTATACACAGCAGTGACACCATTTTACATTCCTACCAGCCATAGAGGAGGGTTCCAGTTTCTCCATATCCTTGTCAACACTTGCTATTGTCTGTCTTTTTTATTGTCGCCTCCTTAGGTGTGAAATGGTCTCTTATTGAGGTTTTTTTATTTATTTATTGGGGTGACAATTGTTAGTGAAATTACATAGATTTCAGGTGTACAATTCTGTATTACATCATCTATAAATCCAACCTTGTGTTCACCACCCAGAGTCAGTTCTCCTTCCATCACCATATATTTGATTACCCTTACCCTCATCTCCCTCCCACCACCCCCCTTATTGTGGTTTTGATTTGCATTTTCCTAAAGGCTAATGATGTTGAACATCTCTTCATGTGCTTATTGGCCATTTGTATATCTTCTTTGAAGAAATGTCTATTCGAACCACTTTTAAGTTGGGTTATTTGTCTTTCTGTTGTTGAACTGTAAGAGTAGTTTATATACTGTGGACACTAGAGCCTTATCAGACATCATATGATTCACAAATATTTTCTTCCGTTCTGTAAGTTGTCTTTTCACTTTCTTGGTAGTGCCCTTTGATGCACAAAAGTTTTTAATTTTGATGAAGTCCAACTTACTATTTCTACTTTGGTTGCTTGCATTTAAGGTATCATATCTAAGAAACCATTGCTAAACACAAGGTCATGAAGATTTATACCTGTATTCTCTTCTAAGAGTTTTGGTACTTAAGTTTAGGTTTTTGATGGATTTTTACTTAATTTTTATATATGTTGTGAAATAGAGGCGCAACTTCGTACAGGGGCATATCCTTTGTCCCAGCACCATTTGTTTAAAGGACTATTCTTTTCCCATTGACTTGTTTTGGTGCCCTTGCTGAAAATCAGTTCACTATAAATGTATGAGTTTATTTTGGACCCTCAATTCTATTTCCTTGATCTTATGTCTATTCTTTTGCCCATACTGCACCATGTTGATTACTGTAGATTTGTAGTAAGTTTTAAAATCAAGAAGTGTGATTCCACTAACTTTGTTCTTTTTCAAGATTGTTTTGACTATGCCCTTTCATTTCCCTGTGAATGTTAGGATCGTCTTGTACATTTCTACAATAAGGCCAGCTGGGATTTTGATAGGAATTGCATTGAATCTTTGGATCAATTTGGGGAGTATTGTCATCTTAACAGTATTAAGTTTTCCACTCCATGAACACAGAATATCTTTCCATTTATTTGGGACTTCTTTCTTTTACAATGTTTTGTAGTTTTCAGTGGACAGATCTTGTACTTTTGTTAAATTTATTCCTAAGTATTTTATTCTTTTTAATGCTATTGTAAAGGATTAAATTTTTTTTAAATTTTCAGATGTTCATTGCTAGTGCATAGAAATACAATTGATTTTTGTATATTGATCTTGGGTCCTACAATCTTGCTGATCTTGTTTATTAGTTCTAATAGATTGTTTCTGGGTTCTTTAGGATTTTGTATATATAAGATTATGTCATCTGTGATTAGAGAATGTTTTTTTCTTTGCAATCTGATTTGGATGACTTTTATTTCTTTTTCTTGCATAATTGCTTTGGCTAGAACCTCCAGTACAATGATGAATTATTAGCTATACATTGACAGACTATACAGATTATGTGCACATAGGCTCAGAATTTTGCTCATAGCAGTAATAGGTGAAATGATGCTAGCTGTCAGGAACTTAGGATATAAATGATGAACATAGATCCTTTAGGACCAGTGTAAGTTGATGTAACACTGGGCCTGTTTTTTTATTGAATCTTCTTAATCGTGGGAAAAGTGGGGGTCAATCTTGCAACTCATAAAAATCACACTGAAGAGTAAAGCATTATTATCATTGTTACTGTTACTAGAGGGACCAAGACCTAGCTCAAGGAAAAAAAGTATTAAAAAATTATACGTTTATCAAGGTTTTGTTGGGCTTTCCATTTAAGAGAAAAATGACATGTGGTTTCCAACTGAGCCTTTTGAGTTACTTGACCCATTCAAACATGATGAAAGCTCAGGCTGGGAATCAGATGCAAACCTTGGTGATCAATACCAAATCCAGTTCCTCTCTATTCATTTGGTATTTTAAAAACTCTCGGGCAAATCCTGCTCCTGTTTTCTAGAATTTGGAGACAGCTAGTCAATTACACACGACTGGATTACCTGAACCAACATCTTTAAAGGCCATGTGGAAGTTTCAAAGGTTAGCGATGAAACATCTGCCCCACTTTGGAGAAACAGGGTGGAGCAAATGGCTCACGTATGTGCTGAGGGTCCTTTTCGTTTCCTCCCTAAACACATTGTCCTCCCTGGTCTCAGAATTTCTCTGGCTCTAGAAATGTGGGCTTGCTAAGAATCCCTAGCCAGACAGTAAACTATAGATAGATGACATTCAGGATTTTTGGTTGTGCCAGTCTCTCTTTTGGCCCCATTGTGACATTTGAACTTCCCCTCCAACATCAGAAAGCCCTATTGGGTTGTCAGCCTGGGTTTGGAAATGGTAGCAAGTTAAAACAGTCTATATTTCAAAGAAAAACTTTCAAACTATTAAAATTTAACTAACAGGTTCAGTGGGAACCTTACAATATTGACCCTGCACATTGTAAAAATGTGCTGCTTACAATAAAAAAAAATGGTTTAGCACTTGTTTACAATACAGCATGAGGTATTGTCAGCCCTTGTATAGAAATTAACCAGGATCGTTAGTTAATTAACACCTCACCTTAAAATTGGTCTCGCCTTGCATATTAGGTGCTGATATTTCTTGATGGATGATGAAGAGATTGCGAGCAAAGGTCATGAGGACCCCCTGGAGATCCTCACCGATTGTTCTGTTAATGATATCCAAACAAATGAGTTTACCAACATTTCCCCCCACATGCTTAAAAACAATCACCCTTTCATTTGTGCCTGTCTGGTGATGGAATTTAATGAGTATTTTCAATCTCATAAGGTGGCAATCTTCAGGGAGATATGAAGGATGAAGCTTCATTTTAACTTGTCGACAGAAAGGATTTGTGCACTAAATATTTTTTATTAATCAACTTAGCAGAATATAGGAATAGGTTCAGTTATTCCTAGCAAAAGGCTACCACTGAGCTAGGACAGTAGTATTAGCTCATTTAAAACATTGTTTAAGTTAGTGTAGGAGAATTGTTGCTAAGCGTACTTCATGCCTAAAAATTTCCTTGTCCACATCTGCCCCTCAGTATTATTTTCTATTCATGTATTCAAGTGATTCCTGCTACTTATGAGTGCAACCCATCCACATTCACAGGAGAAGGTGCCCCATTCATGGTCAGCCATCTTTATAAAACTGAACACATTTTAAGTATTTCAGAGATGACTGGCAAGCCTCCTGTAGAATTGTACTGTGGTCAGTGAACATTCCCAAACAAGTAGGTCATTGCAAGTGTTTAATTCAGGAACAAAACTCCAGGGTGTTTTTTTCTAGCTATTTTTCAAACTTTCTTTATTCAAGGCAAATAACAGATTAAATGAATGGGTTAATTTTTTAAAAAATTGTTCTGTCCTGAGGGGTTGAACCTAAAGAGCTAGCTGCCCCTTAAGGCAGCTGCGAAAAACTTTGGGATTACTTCTTTCCTAGTGTTACTTGTAAAATAAGTCACCTTAGAGTCTAAGGCTTAAATCTTTTGGAATGGCTGCCTTCCAATCTGATTGGGCTTTCCCTTGGGTCAGGGTGGGAGTAGAGAGTTTCCCAGGCCCCAAGACACGAGACCAGAGCTCTTTGTCCTGCCACTGACTTTGTGACTTGGGGGGAAGTTACTTAACCTCTCTGGGTCTCCATTTCTTTATTTCTGAAATGAAGGAATTGGACTAGATAGGTGCTTCCAAACTTTTTGAGTTACGTTTACCAAATCCAAGGACTGCCCACCCCCACCCCTTATAGCTACTGAACATTAGTATCTCTTTTTTTAAGAGCATAAATAACAGCCGAAGGCAACTTCAGAGTCAGTCATTTAAAGAAGGGATTTGTATCTTATTGCCACAGGGTCAGAATGCATCAGACCCTGGCTGCTTCTAAAACAGCAGATTCCTGGGCTCTACCCCAGATCAACAAAATCAGAATCTTTGGGTTTGGGATCCAGGAATGAGTAGTTTCCCCAAACGACTCCCCGCGCCCATGATTCTTATTTATACTAAAGATTGCAACCCATACTTCAAATAAATTATAGGGGTGTGTGTGCATGTGTGTGTATAATGCAGGGGTCCACATGTGGATTTGTGTCCTTTGCGCCATCCCTCCTCAGCCTGCAGGGGATTATGGTTCCCAGATCGGAAACCAAGAGGCTAGATGGAGTTGACGGCCCCTTCCCTGTAATTAATTAATTTCTAGAATTTCCTTCACTTTCCTTTCCCTTTAATTTCTCCTCAAAAGCCACTATTCCAAGAAATATCCCATTATAAACGGAGTTGGCATGAAGTTATCCTGGCAAAGCTAAACCACAAAATTCTGGTCTGTAAGGGCATCTTATCTTGGAGTCCTCACCTTTCCTAAAGAGGGGGCCAACTAACATTCTTCACCCAATGTGACCTGATTGCAACGGAGCCAAACAAAGCCCAGCCATCTCATGAAAAGCCTCTCCTCAAAGCTCCAGAGAAAATTAGGCAACACAAAGAAGAAGAAAAAACACATTTATACCTGCTCATCTTTTCTTTTTCAATAAGAGTTATAGAAAACGAGGGCTGTCTCCTGGCTGCTGCCCATTAAATGATCTATTCCTCAATTCCTGATATACTAGATGTAATTCCACCCTCTTCTACTCAAGAAAACACAACTAAATGCAAGTGAGAATTTCAGGGATAATTTTGAATCCTGTCTGATATTCAGAAAAAGCAAATTAATGAACCCAGTACAAACTTGCACAAGCAGTGATGTATCTTACAATGGGCTGAGAACCTCTGTATTCCATAAAAGGGCTCCCTACACAAGGTGGCCACACAGTATAGTCATTGCTGGTGTAGAGAACACTAGTTTCAGGATCAGGAGACACAATCCACTGGGTGATCCTGGCAAATCACATCCCCTCTCTAAAGGCTCAGTTCTCACTCTACACTATGAGGGTCAGGTAGGCCCCACAATCCTTCCTTGTTCGAAAGGTCTCCAGCTCTATGACTGCAGTAAGGAATGAGAATAAGATGGGACAGCAAACGGTAGACAAGGCCATAGAGAACCTTTAAGGAGGCCCGTGTTCATAGGTAGGACGTGTGATAGCAATAACCATCTGGAAGGTGCCCCCGTAGGACTGTTTCTAGCACCAAAGCTAGTCTGCGGTCAGGGTATCCTTGCCTGAAATGTCAGGTGCGGGTGTGGGGACAGCTGGGCGGATTCCTCTTGGTCTAATGATTCATTCTCTAGGTTTCAGCATCAAGTCAGCCTTGCTGCTCAGTTTGATAATTGAGGCTTTCCTTTTTCCCAAACCAGTCCCTTCTTCTATCTCCTAAATTCTGTGATGGCTTTCCTGTTGCCTGGGTCCTCCATCCCCTAGTACCACCTGGATAAAGCTTCCCGGGGCCCAGACTTCAGGAACTCTGCCTCTGCCTCAGGAACAGGGGTTCACACTGTCCTTGTCTTAGCCCATCAGTTCTAGGCTGCACAGCCTGCCTCTGCTGAGATATATCACCCGCAGATGGGTTCCCCCCATGGCAACGCCTTGCCAAACCGGGTCTCTAAAAGCAGCCTCTTTTTTGAGCTCCTATGATTGCGCTCCCTCCACCTAGCCCTCAGGTTGTCCTTTTACTCTTTGTAGTTGCAACTATCCCAATGCTGCAACCTGCTTGCTTCTTGGGATGACATCCAAGCACCTGAACCCCCTGGTGTTTGGCTTGCCTGGTGCTCTCCTCCCCTCTTGAAGGGCATGTGCCCCTTCCAGCCTCACACCCCACGCACCAGGGTTTGTCTGGTTCCGGTACCAGCCCAGCTTGCCCTTTGCCGTGTACCTTTCATGCCAGGCAGTGCTGGTAAGGTGAAGGTCATGTCTCTGTTCTGATTTCTAGTTCTTGTACTTAACTAACCCATTGTCTGAATTCCTGAGCTCAGAAGTACACTTGGGCCTTGAACCTTACCTGCTTAATGAGAGGCATAACTCTGGAAAACACAAATGTCTTACTCCCTACCTGCCAACTTCAAATCCAGTTGAGTGCTTGGTCCTCCCGGTCCTACTAAACTGCCTGGTGGCCTATGTCCTGCCACAGCCTTGGCATCAAAGTGACAAGTTTGGAGGGAGTGAAACAGGAAATACTTCATCTCTGGTGTTCTGCTTACTGGTAAGCGGCGGCTCCCCTTTCCTGGCTTATCAGCAGTTAACATGTTAAATCATCTTTACTTGTTTACTTATTTACTGAGTGTGCCTCCCACCACCTGGCAGCTTCATGAGGGCAGGGACTTGTCTTGTGGTTCATTACTGTCCTCACATGCCCAACCCCTAGAACTGTGCCTGGCACAGTTGGATAAATGCTTTTGGATTTTTTTCATAGGTCTGGGTTGGGCAGGGAGGGGAGCTGAAGGATAGAATAAGACTGGGAAGCAAAGGGCAGCTTCTCTCTTGCACATGTGCAGAGGAGTCTGTGGCTCCATCATCATCCTGGATGTAAATATCGGGTGGATAACATGAATGTGTGCTTGTTGCAATGTTATGGATTGAGGTCTCATTTCTGTTGCTATTACGGCAGTATAACAGAAGGGTGGGAAAGAGACCCTAAAATGAATAGTGAAGGGGCTCTTTTAATGTGATCCAGTAAGTTTTGTATGTTTAGAGGGGCCTTGGGAAAAGGTCGGGACCGGAGGGGAGGACTCCAAGAGCCAGCTTCTCCTCCTCCCAGGTGGTCAGAAGCATTTAAGACCGTAAGCACTAGATTAAATTGTAGCCACATTCTAGCTCCAAAGGGGGAAGACACCAAAACGTCTCATAAATTCAAAGGAATTGATGAGGGTGAATCCACCGCACGGATTATGGTCTGTTATAACTGACAATGCTTTGGTGAAATGAAGGACAGCACTTTGCATAGGGAGCCGACACCTGTCCTGTGCGCTTCTTTGCCTGTTTTCGTGTGTACCTCTTGGGACCAGTGTCGAGGAGACTGAGCAAATGGGGAGAAACAGAGGCTGTTCAGGAACATCTATGCTAATGGAGGAACTGGCTCTTACTCGGTCAGTTTTCTATGAGACCAGATCTTACTGTGTGTGCAAGTTTCGATCCGAGGCCATGCCATCTGACATCTATCTTTCTTATAAGGAAGAGAGATATGGGATTACTCAAAAGCACCAAATCACCATATTCCAAGATGTGAAATAAGACACAAATCAAGATGGTGGCTCTACAGTTCTGAGTCTTAGATGAGGAGACAACATTGCTAGCTCCCCACAACACCCTGGAGAGAAATCGGCAGGAAACAGGGAAGCATAGAAAAGTCTCCTGGGCAGGACTGTTCTCAGCAGACACGTATCTTGAGAAGACTGCATTAGGGCCGAAATTGGGTCTGAGGAGGGGCTATAAACCCTGCCTTTTTGGGCAACACCTTGTCAAAGTCACCGGAACACGTTTCCAAGCATGCCAGCATGACAGCTGTCCTTCCCTTTCACACCATCCGAGCTGGCTCATCCTCAGCCCGGTTGGTTGTGCCTTGTATGTGTGTGTGTTTGAGTGTACTATGTTGTTGAAACTAACCTCTTACCCATCAATTTGGATAATTAATTATACTTATGAACCCCTGCTGACACATCTAAAGTCATTTTATGAAATACTTGAAGATCTAAATTCAATAAGATAGGCTTCCAATAAATCAGCATGCTGGTTAAAATGTATGAGAAGCATCATTCTTGTTAGTGGTTATAGTCTATTTTCTCAGCTTATTATATCTCATAGACACACTTTATACTCACAACATTCCCAACCTGTCTCTCTTCAGGTGTTCATATAATATAAAAACAGTTCCTTGTCTGTCCTATAAAATTTAAATGGGAAGAAAAGAAATAGCATATTATGTTGGAAACAAAGTAAAGAAAATGTACCACACTAAGACCACTCAGATGGATTTGAATTGAAATCGAGAACTACGTGCAAATATTGTGAGAAGCACATTTGGAAAGCTGTCTCCAGATTATGGAGTGAATATGTTCTAGGACAGTGTTGTTGTTTTTTAAATTGCAATATAGTTTACATACAACACTGTGTAAGTTGAAGGTGTACAACATGTTGATTTGATATATTTACATATTACAATACGATGACCACTGTCCCTTAGCTATGACCTCTAGCACGTCACATAAGTATGACTTTGTAGTGATGAGAACACATGAGATTTAGCAGTTTTGAAGTATATAATCCAATGTTGCATTAGATCTCCAGAACTTAGTCATCTTCTAGATGAACGTTTGTGCCCTTAGACAATATATCTCCAGTTCTCGCCTCCCCCCGCCCCTTTTAATCACCATTCTATGGATTTGGCTTTTCGATTCCACATATAAACGACATCATATAATATTTGTCTTTATCTGGCTTATCCCATTTAGCATAATATGCGCAAGGTCTATCCATGTTGTCGCAAATGGCAGGGTTTCCTTCTTTCTCATAGCTGAATAATATTCCATTGTACATGTGTACACCACATCGTCTTTACCTATTCATTCCTCACTGGACACTTAGGGTGTTTCCATATCTTGGCTATTTTGAATAATGCTGCAGTGAACATGGGGGTACAGATATCTCTTTGAGATGGTGATTTTGTTTCCTTTGGACCCATACCCAGAAGTGAAATTGCTGGATCATATTGCTGGTAGTTGTAGTTTTAATTTTTTGAGGAACCTTCATGCTGTTTGCCACAGCGGCTGCACCAACTTACAATCCCACCAACAGTGCACGAGTTTCCCTTTTCTCCACAACCTCAACAACACCTGTTACCTCGTGGCTAGGACAAGGTGTTCTTGGAAGTCAGATCCTCAAAATACCTGCATCAGAATCTTCTGGTGTGCTTGTTAAATGGGCATCATCCAAGCTCAGGAACATTGGGAGCGAACCTGCCTTTTAGCTCAATTCCTAGTAGGTGAGTCTCATGCACATCAAAATTTGAAAACCACTGTTCTAAGAGCAATGGGTAAAAAAATATGGAGAAGCAATTTGTTGTGTGGAAAATAATTTGCACTTCAATGGAAAACTGTGTGTTGTCTGTGGCATACCCTATTTCTCTGATTCTAGGGGAGATATTTTTACAGCTCTGTAAGTTGAGGTGACTGAGAGACAACAAATTCTGTCCAGTCTGGTAGAGGTTCAGTTGATTTTCCTTTCCTGCTCCCCTGCGGTAAAACCAGTTTTGTGTCTATTTGCATATTCATTTCAAAATTCCTGATCTATAAAGATGTCCGTTTTTTTTGGATTCTTTTTGGTACTGGTTAGAACATCTGCCTAATTCTTCTCTGTTAAATAAAATCTTTACCATGGGTTTAATTTTGTATCTGTATGAGAGGCATGGTTTTATTTTATTTTTTTTTGAAAATTATCTTTTAACAGTTTTCTCCAAATAAATAAGAGTTAACACTGGAGTTGTGCAATAGTGGAAATGGCTGCCCCATGAAGTTGTGAACTTCTCATCCCTGGAAATAGAAAGAGAATATGACATTTTGGGGATTTGGTGAAAGATATTACATGCTAGAATTGTGACGGCCTGCTAGGTCCCCCTTGTAATCAGGAAATCGGGGCATTAGCACAGATAATGATCTCTGCACATTAGAATCATCTGAGTAATTTAAAATAAATAATGCTTGGGTTCTACCTCCAGAAATACTGATTTGTTAGTTATTATTTAATAGTTGGTCTGGAGTGGACCCTGGGTACAGTGCCCTGCGGAGCCATATTGGAACCCGAGGCAAAGGAAACAATTAGTACGTTTTAATATAAAATGTTGATATTTTTGCTCATCATGGATTTTCTGCATGAGTTTTTATTTTTAACACATTACATTACAATATTATTTGTCTTTCTTACTAATGGTTGTGTGTGCGTGCGCGCTCCCTTCAATTTTGTGCTCTGAGGAAGTGCCTCACTTGCTCCACCATAATCCCAGCCCGGCCTTGGCCGCTGCACTTTGTAAAGCTCCTCACTCAGCTCATTCTAACGCGCAGCCAGGGTCGAGAACCACGATTAGCTGATCAGTACGGTGTTTTACATTCTATACTGTGCTGTCCTACACGGTAGCCCCTTGCCACCCGGGGCGACGGAGAACTGGAAATATCAGCAGTCGAAACTGAGATGTGCTATGGCTTTCAAAGACTTCGTACAAACCAAGTAAATTATCCCAATAACTGTATACTCATTACAGGTTGAAATGATAATATTAGTTTTCTGTTCGGGGAGGATCCTTTTCTGGATACTGATTTCTGAATCAGTCAGGTGGGCGAAGTTCTGCTGCAGTAATTAAAAAAAAAAAGCAAACAATTCTTAGTTGTTTATAACAACCAACATGTGGTTCATGCTTATGCTCCATTTCCCACGTGGGTTGGCATGGGTCTCCGGTCACTGTTGGTGACACTCAGAGACCCAGGGGGAAGGCGGCTCCATCTCAATGTGCTTCCATGATTTCCAAGGCTGGAAAAGGATATGGCAACTCAGGAAGTGGCTCTTAAAGGTTTCGACATAGAAAGGACATCTATCACTTCTGTTCATATCTCACTGGCCAAACCAAGTTACTTGGCTATGCCAGGCTGCAGGGAGAGGGTCGAGTGTATTTGTGTTATATGCCTGGAAGGACGACAATCGGAATATTTTGAATGGCACTAATGATTGCCAGCATGGCAATATCCTCGCCTGAGGAAATGATTGCTGGCGGGTGTGGAGTGATTTAGGACCATGGCACACTGCCTACATATGTGTGAGACCAGCCCTGCCCCATGCTGCCACAGGCTGTAAACATGACACTTCCCTCCATATGGCTTTCATTGCAACTTCATTTCATTAGGAAATCAGTGGGGGTATTTTGTGGCATTACAGAGATACCAGGAATGGGACCCACTAAGTTGCTTACAAGCTCAGCAACGCTTCCTTCCAATATGTAGCAAGGAAAAATAAACTCATAGGGTGATCTCATTTCCCTTTTTGTTTCTCCCTGAGATGTTGGACAAGAAACATCATTTAAAATTCTGTGATAATAATGGGAAGAAAAACATAATGTTGAGAATAATGACTTTTTAGGACTCTCCTTTTGGTAGCACTGACAAGGCTGTATTGTTAATATTGCTTTCTTTTCTGGAAAGAACACCCACATTAAATTTGAGCAAGAATGGGAGCAGGTAGCAGAGGTGACCCTGGTCTTCCTTTTAGACGCAGCATAACTCAAGGAGGCAATAAAAGTTTAGAGAAGTTAATTGTTAAGCATAGCTTTTTTTTTCCCTTTTGCAAGGTAGAGATAGTTATGAGGGGCTATGGACAAGCTTGTGCTTTTCTACCTGAGGAATACGTTACAGGAACCTAGGTGGAATATTTTATTTGAAATGGTTCTCAGGATTCTTGGATTGGGTTGGTGATAATATTTTAGAATATACAGGGCCCTTGGGGAGGAAAAGGCGCATAGAGGACAGCTTAGTATGGGAAAAAGAATCATGTTTGACTTTATGGACAATTACGGATGCAAATGTCAGTTCCACAGAATGCCTGGCTGTGTGATTTGGGGAAGTGCTTAAACTCTTTGAGCCTAATCTCCTCAGTGTGATGTGACAGAAATAATAGCTTCTTATAGGAGAGATAAGATTAAAGAGATAATGAAGTAATAGGGCTAGTGTATAATAGGTGCTCTGTAAATGCTGGTTCATCTACCTGCCTCTCTGAGACAGGAAATTAAGAAAATAAGGGCACAGCTCTGACCGGGGATGGACCCTGGGGTCTGAAAACATGAGAACCCATGTCTGGAAAACCAGAGCGAGGATACTGTTGAAGAATTTCCAAATTTTCCAAGTAGTCACACGATTCCTTTCTCTCATCTCAGGTTCTTAGGGCTCCATTTCTTTGTCTATCTTTCTTTCTTCTTATACTTCTGTTTATTATTTGCTCTTTTTCTTTCTGTTTATCCTGTCCTCCTCATTTTAAAAAATGGATTCTTCTAGTCTCTGGATTTTATCCTCTCTCTTCTTCTGTTATTTTATTCTTTTCATATTGTTCTATCACTCCATTGCCCCCAATCCATATTTCTCTTTCTCTCCCATTTCATCTCTCATCCTTTATAAGTTGTTCAGTATGTGTGCCCTGGAGGCAGAGTTTCATCTTCAGTGTCTCTGCCCCTTTCTGTAGTTCTTCTCACCCTCAACGGAACTGTACCATCCACTGTTTCCCCTGGGCCATGGTAGCCTGTTTCCCCTACTCAAATTTGTTCTTGGAAGTGAATCTGATCAACTCAGAACCACGAAGGTATAAATAACTTATAAAATTTGGTGCCTTATTTTTCCCATGAGTACTAGAACTTCAATCAAGTAGAAAGCCTTTAGTCAAAGAAATAAATCTCTAATAATAATTTCAGGCAATAGAAGGTTATGGAGGATGTTTTCTTTTAGGCAGGAGACTCCTCTGCCACATATGCCTATTCATAGAGCTTGCTCTGCTTTGATATTTTAGAAGAAAAGAAAAGAAATAGATTCAGATAAAGTGGAGTTAGATTTAGCCACCTTCTGGTACATGGAAGTGTTCCAGTCTAGTCGGTTTGGGGCTAAAAACTTCTTAATTCCAAAGGGGTTGTGTTGAGCAGATGCAACAATTAATTTCAGGTAAAGCAGTTCAGTCTGGCTTTTCTCATTCTTTCTATATTTTACCAATTTTAATGTAATGTGCAAGGGAATATGAGCTGCATTATACATGTTTGCAAACAGCACGAACCAATCTAACCAAAGGGCCTTCTGCACCCTGAACAGTGAGTGCCCTGCCGTGTGGTGGAGATTGCCAAGTGTCAGTCGGGCCATTCCATTCACTCCTGGCCTTGTGCCTAAGCTAAGGTCTATATGCTTTTTAGGGGCCTCGGAAAAGATTTGACCCCTGAAAAACTGTATTCTCAAGTATAAAAAATAAAACTTGATAAATGTAGCCCTGAATGTCTGCAAATTGAAACACTCAATCAGTTGGTTATTGCCCAATTCTATGTCATTATTCATAAATTACACGTAATGTGACAGGTGACTATATGTTACTGTGTTTGGTGTGATGTGGGAATGGGTCTTCCAAAAGTGCAAGCGCATGGGTCAGTCAGGTCTTAGAAGAGTCATCAGCGTCAGAGATTTGAAAATCTGAATCGAAGTACAAAAACGTGAAACTTTCTCAGAGTAACATGCGTCTCTAGGCACAATACAGAGGTTCTAGTCTAGGCAGGAGATATTACAGCCTGCTTGCTCCCATCTAGCTACATTAAGGATGAAGCAGCTGGCCAGGGGCCATCCATATCACTGGACATAGACCAAAAATGGGGAAAACTTTTAAAAATCAGAACTCTTTCTCGAAAGAAATCACTAAATGTAAGTAGAAGGAAGCTATGGACTGAATAGTGTGTGTCTCCCAAATACATGTGTTGAAGCCCTAACCCCGCTGTGACTGTATTGAAAATAGGGCTTTTAAGGAGGTGATGAAGGGTAAATGAGGTCATTAGGTGAAGCCCTGTTCCGATAGAACTGGTGTCCTTATCACAGAGGTTAGAGACCCCCCCAGAGCTCTCTCTATCCTTGCCACGTTAGGACACGACGAGAAGGTGGCCCTCTGCAAGCCAGGAAGAGAGTCCTCACCAGGAACTGACTTAGCCAGCAGTTTCTCCTTGGACTTTCCAGTCTCCAGAACTGTGAGAAATAAATCTCTGTTGTTTAAGCTACCTCGTCTGTGGTGTTTGTTATGGCAGCCTGAGCAGACTAAGACAGAGGATCGAAACGGATAAGCAACTTTGGGTGGGGTCAGGGAGCTAAGGGTATGCTTCAGGATCCAGAGATGGTCCCCCCAATTCCTCCTAAGTCTGATGAACTACAGGGCTTTCGCTTTACCAAAGTGGGTGTACAAGTTTGGGGATAGAGTTGAGCGTCCCAGGACCACGCTGCTTTTCTAACCTTCCCCAAGCAGTGCTTATTATCCTTCTTCTAAATACATGTCAAACTAATGTGTAAAGCATATGTTTGAAGGGGCCTCAAATTATTAGCTGCCTAGATTGCCCACAGGCCTGTCTATGGTCCAGCCTTGACCCACTGTGACCTCCGTACCTGGATGTCGTAGCCAATGCCATGGGCCTTACACATCTGGAGGAAAACGTAGTGGAAAACCAGTGAGAGGTTGTTGTGCCTCAGCTGGGTGCTCATGACTGCATAGCGATGGGTTGCCTGTGACTGGAAAAGACCACAACCGAATGTAAAACTCTTCACAACCTATTTAAATAAACTTTTGATTTTAGAATAGTTGTAGATTGACAGGAAAGCTGCAAAGATAATACAGAAATACAGAGAGTTCCTGTGTGACTCCATATCTAGTTCCCCTATAGTTAACATCTTACATTTCTGTGGTACGCTTGTCACACTTCAGGAACCAAATGGCCACCTTACTGTTAAGTCTGTACTGTGTTCCAATTTCACTAGTTATCCCCTAAGTTCCCCCCCCCCCCTTTTTCTTTACCAGAATCCCATCCAAGATACTGCATTATATTTAGTTGTTGTGTCTCCTTAGGTTCTTCGGGGCTGTTACAGTGTTTCACTTTCCTTGTTTTTGATGATCTTGACAGTTTTGAGGAGTTCTGGTCAGGTATTTTATAAAATGTCCCTCAACTTGGCTTTGTCTGATGTTTTTCTCATGATTAGACTGGGGTAATGTGTTTTTGAGAGGAGGGCAACTTCGGTAAACTGCCATTTTCATCACCTTGTATCAAGGGTACATGTATCAACCCAAGTGATGAGCCCAATTTCCATCTCTTGGCTAAGGTGGTTTTTGCCAGGTTTCTTGCTGTAAAGATACTTCTCCCCGTTTCTACACTGTACCCGTTGGAAGCAAGTCACAAACGTAGTCCAACTCCTCGAGAGGACCAACGTTAGAATTTTTATTCCAACTGCTTTTGTTGTTTGGGAAACACCTGTTCTTTTTCTTGCTTGCCTATCAGTGAGAGCTACCCCAAAGACATTGGTTGCAGTAGGCCTAACATATTTCAATTATAATATTTCCTAAAAACATTTTAAATTTAATATGTATAAAAGAAAGTACTGGATCCTGGAAGTTTTGTAGCATGTCTTGTAAGATGTGATATTTGCCTTTGCCGACCAGCCATGTTTGTCCTTGGATAACTGGAAATTTGGAGAATGGCATAGAGGGTCATGGCCAACCTTCAGGCATAGAAACTGAAGATGCCTGTCCCAGATTTTGAACTTTGGGGACCCTCAGGTGCTGGGCAACCAGGAATAGGAGAAGAAAAGGAAGTGCTGTTGGATCATAAGACCTGACATTATCTATCATGACATTTCAGGTTCTCTCTCCATTTCTGAGATCACCATGCCGTGCTCCTGCCTTCACAATCAAGGCCCAGATGCCTGAGCTTTTGTATATGGAAGTAAACTGTAAATACTCTGGAATTCCATTGTGATTACTGAGCATGTAATTGCATGGTAATTACCATGAATTCACAAGATAATTCCAAGGTTATTTTTGTCTTCTAAACTTGTCTTATGCCTGCCATAGTGTATAAACTAGCAAACCCACGATCAGGCCCTAGTCAGCAAGGGAGAGAGGTGGGCAGGCATCTAGTAGCAGGATCCAGCTCAGTGTTCTGTATCTTGGCTCCAAACCATGCAGAAGAGCTCACTGTCCAGTATTACTTGACAGCAAGTAAGGACAGGCTATCCTGAGGTTTCTTCCTCTTTATAGAGACAGATTGCAATTTCCCCTCCTCCCAGACCTCAGCTTGTGATTCATAAGGAATCTGTGATTCATAAGGCAACTTACTTAACTTTGCATAGCCTCAGTTTCCTAATCTGTAAAATGGGTATGATAACCCCTGTCTTCTTTATTTCTTGAGGTTATCATGGAGATCAAGTACGCTCATGTCTGTTTAAAGTATAAAATATTATACAAACAGATAACATCATTTTTAAAAGGTTGACTTGTGTAATCTACTCTTCGGATGCTATAAAGTCCATTTAGGTTTGCCAAGGACATCACAATCTAAATGGATTTCATAGCATCAGAAGACTCCTCCATGTTCATCTGGCCTGTTCAGTGCTCACTAAAGTCTTGGCCTAGCTCAGAGCAGATTAGAAGCCAGTAGATAATGGCAGTATGCCTGGAAACAACCTCATCATGAAGGGAGTTGAATCCTCCCTTGAAAGAAGAGCTCTCTGTGGCCTCAACCAGAGACTTCTCAGGAATGAGCTTAAGCTCTCTTCTGGGGCTGGATCGTTGATTCTCAGCCAAGTGCAAGGCAGGTTTGATACTACAATGGTCAGACATTGGCTTTAAAGCCTGACAGACTTGGACGTAAATCCTGGCTTCCACACTTGCTTGCTGAATGACCTTCCACAGGTTTCTTAATATCTCTTAACGTCAGTCTTCTTATCTTAAAACAAGCATAATAACAGTACCTGCCTAATATATTGGATTGTCTAAAGATTCATGTAAAGCACTTCATTAAAGTACCTGGCGTGGAGTCAAGACTCGATACATTGTGGATGTAATTATCATATTATTCTATGCATTATAGTTATCTGCTGGCCTGTTTGTGCCCTTTAATAAACTTGGAGGTCTTTGCTACTCATACTTATATCCTCTGGGCTTTCTAGAATATCTGGCACAAAGCAGTTATTTAGTAAAAACTTGCTGAATTAACTTCTAGGTGATTTTTGCTGAAAGTATTAACTGATAGGTGGTGGCTGATGAGGACTTAGGATGTAACCTGTCACAACAATATTACTCCTTTCTGAAAGATGCTACAAGAAAAAGCCGTTTCGATGGAAGGCTATGGTATGGAGGGATGGGCCCTTCCTGTGTTCCCTTACAGCACATTCCGCCCCCACCCCAGCACCCCACTGTACATGAAGCGGCCTGGGCCAGGCTCGGTACAGAGCTCCATTCTGTACGGCCCATAAAATCAAATCTCTCAAGAGGCGCTGGGAATCATTTAGCCCTCCCTTATTTTACAAACGAGGAAACTGAGGCAGAGAGAGGATCAGAATTCACGACCCTTGGCTTCCAGCCCAGTGCTCTTCACTCTGAATTCCCACTGACCACATTTGGAATGTGTGGGAATTCCAGAGGTTAGCCTTTTCTAGTAAAACAAGGAGGGGAAAAAAATAGAAGACAAAATATTACCAGTAGATGTCTAGTTTTATTAAACTACCTTTCTAAATCACAAGCTAACAAGAATGCTTCAAGCCAAATAAAAGAAGCTCGAAATACTCCTTTTCACTGGAGAATATAATTTTGCTTCAGCCACAATTTAAATTGATTTAGTTCTGAGCACCAGCACTCGAAGTGTGGAGCATATTCTATTTTCGCCATGATACTTGTTTTGACAGTGATGCATTTCAGTTGACATAGTTCAAATCCTCATGTAATAAATCTCTGCCTGAAAATTAATCATGTTTATAATATTCTGAGAATTAATAACACCCATTGCTCAAATCATTAACTTAAAAAAGGAGCTTCCAAAATCTGTTCTCGGCAGTAAGGGACCACAAATCAATGAATGTTTGATAAAATAATCCAAGTAGCAGTTTAACAAGCGTAAACTTGAATGTGCTTGCAATAATACAGAACTATTGTTTAAGGGTTGGCAGAGGCTGATGAGGTTCTTATTTCAGTTACGAAGCAGGCATCCACATGCATAATGAACTGCTCTCTGAATTATTAATGTGTTGCTTATTTAGCCTCATCTGTCTAGAAGATAATGTATCCTAACTCTAATGAGTGATTGGTTTTGTACATAATTACAGTAGCAGCAGTAGTGGGGGAACTGTGTGCCTTCAACGAAGGAGTTCTAAAAATAAAGTCATCACATAAACTTCGTTGTTGTTGCATTCTATCAAAATCAAACCCGAAGCATTTGAGAATTCATAATAAATTACAGGAGACAGAATCATTATTAACATAATTTAACACAAAAGGTTTTACTTAATCATTCATTACAGATCATGTGCTGTTAAAAATTCTTACAAATGACTTGGGTTGTTTTAAGATGTTTGTGAAGACAGTGACTTTTGGCCCCTACCCCACTGTGGTTTGGAGGGGCCACAAAGAGAGAAGAGGAGGAAAAATGGGGAGAAATGGATAACGATTTAGGCCCATTCTGATAGAATGTTACTTAGAAGTTTAAGAGTTGTTGGGCGACTCATTTTCATTTCTAAAACATGCATGTCTGGGACTCATCTGATGTTGTTTCTGCCTTCCAGTGGTTATTTGTGGAGGACGTTGGAAGCCCGTGCACCTGGTGTAAATGGGTCTAAATGACAGTTCTTTGTCACCTGTTTCTGACATGGGACAACAGCTCATCTTAGAGTCCAGAAAAATTTTTCTTTCCCCCTGCACAGCATATTGTTTAAAGGAATATGCCCAAATGAAGCATTTTATAGGCGTTAGTTCTGGATGCACTCTCATTATCATTGTGGTTTCATCTGTTTGGTTCCTTTTTCTTCAATCTTCAAAGGGGGCTGTCAACTGACTGATTGTAAACCTGACTGCATCCCAGTCTGTTCACACTTGTTCAGGAAGCTTCAGTTTGGTTGTAAATTGTACTGTGTGCAAGTGTGTACGCTTCTTTTCAAAATCGCCTATCACATATGCACGCGTGTATGGGAGCACGTGTGTGCACACACACACAGTGGCTCCAGGAGAACATCCATTTATCTTCCTAAAACCAAAAGCACTTTCAATTTTTCCCTACATCAGGAAACCTGCATAGCTTTTCTTCGGTGATTGTAGAGACATTTGAATTATTGAAGATCATAACGCTTTCCTCTTGAGTGCAGGCAATTCCTAAAAGTGTTTAAGACTCTTGATCACAGGAGAATTCCTGTATGTTGCCTGTAGCTAGGATTGAAACCTATAGGCAAGATGGGGAAAATGGGAGAGTGCTTCTAATTATAAGTACAACTTCTGCTTACAGCCTTCTGAAGCAACATACTTAAATGCAGCAAATTGTCTTTGGAAGTCTCGTGTTGAATACTAACTCAGCTTCTAGCTTCCTTTTAGAAATGGCATGGAGTTAGGTTTGCTAAGCCAGAAGGGCGCCAACTTTTCTGCTGTCCCTCCCTCTAGCATTGAACTTAGGTTCCTATAGGTCCCTTTGGTGAGGATGGAGGCCACAGATGGGGTCAGATCTGGGAGATTCTCGGCAAGGTCCTGGGACCTAATTAAAATGGGTCTGTTTCTCCTCCCCACTCCAACTCTACTTCTCTTCTCAAGAAGCAAAGAGATCAAGGGGATTTCTGTGAGCCAGGGTACCTCACAGGACAAGTGGATTGCGGAGAAAAAGGCTACTGCCTGAGTCTCCCAAGACCATTTCCAGGCTACCCACCCAAATCTACTCTGAGTTCTAGCCAAGGAAGGTGCGTGTGGGGACTCTGCGCAGAGTCAAACTAGGGTTCTTTAAATCCAGAGGCATTTTTTGGACCCAAAGAGGTTCAGCAGAGAGGCAGGAGATACTGCTTGGAAAAGGTACCTCTAGGGCATCAGTGTGGGGTCCTATTACCACTGGAATTCCTCTTTTACCTGGTTGACATATTTGGATCTCAAGTAGAGCTTCACTTGCAGAAAGGGTATGAAGCCCACCGTGGCACGAGGCAGAAGAAAGCTTCTGGCAGCTGTCAGAGCAGCTACGGCCAGAGAGCCCCACCCCTCTCATATCCCACCTACACGAGGGGCCCTCTACCTTTGTTCTCCTTCCACATGACCGACCTAGCCCACTGTCCCCACGGCCGACCTAGCCCGCTGTTACCCGGGGTTCTGAGGTTGGTAAACCTCAGCCACCCTAGTGATGGGCTAGAGAGGAGATGGGAGATGGGGGCTGCGGGCAGAGGCGCTTCATGAGGGGCCTCAGGAGCTCCGCCGGGAAGTTGGGTTTTCCTGCAGATGACAGGAGCCCTTTCAAACTCAGAAGCAGGGAAGCGACATGCTCAGATTTGTGTTTCACCTTGCCCATCTTGACTACATGTTCGTTTAGGCTGAAGGAGAGATAGGAGGCAGGGAATCTTAGTGAGAGGCTCTAACAATACCAGGGTAAGATGATAAAAGCCGAAACTAAGGCAGTGTCTTCAAGGAGGGAGAGGAGGGGTCGGAGTTGAGGCATTTTACATAGCAGCTCGCATCAACCTGAGCTGGCTGCTGACTGGATGTGGGGGTACGGGGTGTCTGATCAGCCTCTGGCCTGACCCACCAAAAGGAAGTATAGGGAAGGGGGACGACGCATGCAGTTTGGGATAGTTTGACCCTGAGCACTCTATGGAGAAGTTCTGTAGAATATTGGGTCCAGGAGTCTGAAGATAAAAAAAGATGGGGGCTAGAAAAATATGGGTTTAGTCAGCAGTTGCTGGTAATTGAAGCAGTGGGTGTAGATGTGCTTGCCCAGGGAAGTGAGTTGAGAAGAGAACCGAGGGGAACACCAGGCAGATGCAGCCCAGAAAACCCCACGCTCTCTCATGCTTCCACCTAGGACTTCCTCTTCAGGGCATGCCCTCCCCCTTTCTTCTGACCAGTGCATTCATATGTCAGAAACCCATTTCGAAGAGACTAAGTGACTTACTGAGGTTCTTTCCTCCCTCTACTCAACGAGTCTGGCATGTCCCCAGAATCAGTACGTGGCGACTGAGTGTGGCTGAACCCCAGGGAGAATCAGAAAGCTTCTGGCGCTTACCGGCACTGACGGGGCCGTGAGCTGGCTCATTTTCTTCTCTTTCTTGGGAACAAAGCAGGGCACCGTAAGGGTGCTGAACCTGCAATCCAGATGGCCATCGGTCAGGTATAAGGTGAGCTGAGTCAGGGCCAGCTGGTCACTGTAGGAGACGTCGAGGCCTGTTGCCCACACCTGTAAAACGAGCCAAAGAAGTGCCGGTGAGGTTGTGGGCCCAACCACCCCGACCAGCCCAAACCACACCAGACCCAACTGAACGAGTGAACGTGTGACTTCACGGCATGGATGGTGTTGCTTCTGTTTCTGTTTTGTTCAACTGAGGGATGGAGCCTCCAGTCTGACTGTAATCAGAAGTTTGAAGGTGCTCGTGGCAAGTTACCCAAGTGAAAACTCCTGGCTAAGATAATCTAATGGAGATACTCAGTTCCAAAAGGCTCCTGTGGACTTTGGTTTTTCTGCTTGTGGTTTGCCATTTCTGAGCTGGTCAGTGCAGTGTTTTCTACTGAGAAACGAGACGGGACAGAAATTTCAGGGGATGGGAAACTGAAAGGGAGCAGAGGGGGAAACATGAGCAAGTACGAGAAACAGGCATTGTGCCCTGATTTCAGAAAAAGCAGTGCTGGGCTCTCAGGGAATTTCAATATATTGCTTACGGGAAACTTATGGTTGACATGTAAGTCTTAGCTGTGGCACCATTTTACTATGAGGATGCAGGCATGCGCGATGTCACAGTATCCTCAGCTGGGAAACAGTGACACCACCCAAGCTGAATCACAGGGTTATTAGAAGAATACAACGATGCAATAAGAATTAAAATGCTTTGAAGTAGACATATGTAAACTGTGAGTTCCTGTAAGCTGCTAGATAACTGAGTGATGTCCATTAATTCCTTCGACAGATACTCACAGTCGTGTGTTAAACTGGCAATGGCGAAAGTGGGTCATGTGCTCCCCCTCCCTTCTCCTATGGATGGCGTACCTCCCTAATTGCCCTTGTTGCCCCCCACCCCACACTGACTCACATCCTAGAATCCTCCTCTGTGCAATGCTCAAGGCCTATTATTGTTAGTCACCAGAGTGTCAAAGGCACATATAAGCACAGGTCCTGCCGTCAAGAAGTGGAAGACAGAGACATACTGTCTTCCCTTTCATCACAACGTATTCAGTTCATCACAACACAGTGCAATACATGATACAATAAAGGGATGGAACAAAGTAGTACTGAAGCAGAAAGAAAGGACAGGCTGAATTTGTCCAGTGGAGTCAGGGCTGCATCACGGAGCAGGTGACCTTTGAGCTTTGACCAAGCAGCACAAACAGGACTTGGCTCCTAGGTTCAAGTACCTACAATGTGCCAGGTGCGTCACAAACATCTCAGATCTTTATAACGGCCTAAACAATAACAATCCCTGTCATAGATGAGGAAACAGAGGTTCAGAGAGGTACCCAAGTCCACACAGATAGGAAGTGGTGGTGCTGGGGTTTGACTCCAGTCCTCCCTCTTCCCATTTCTTGCTGGAGGAGGCGGCTCTGATCTCGGCCCAGCCAATCCTTATCCTGCACCAGTTTCTCAGTCAAATTAAAAGCTAAAGTTGCCGAGGATCAAAACATGTTCTTGTTTAATATAATCCACGCCATGGAAATGTCTTGTGGAGAAAACATGAAGTATTGTATTTCTGGAGTATGCTGTAATTAGCAGTAATGCATTTTCACTGTAGGAAGTTGGAAACGAACACATTTTCATGAAGACTTGATTAAACATTTTTTTCCTCTTAGAAGGCCTACATGTGCCCCACACATCAACGCGGTATGTTAAAATACATAATACATCTGCCCTAGAGTGGACTCCTCTCAAACAAATCTAGCAGTGAGTGACTTGAGTAAGCATTGAATGTAAATGGCATCATTATAAGGATATTAAGAGGTCAAGCTGTCAAGGCCCCTTGCTAAACTGAAGCTAATTTCAGGAGTCATATTCGCACAGTAATACACTTTTATAATAGCAAATAAATCACATTTGCAACAATTGTTAAAAACTAACTGCCAAGTATCTGTTGCAGTGGTAAATATCCTATTTGTCAACTTAAATATTTCCTGCTGCACGGCATAAAATGCAAATCAGACGGGGACAGCTCCTTTCCCTTAATACGAGAGAATGAACGTGCTGCTCTTGCATGTCTGGCATGTTTTCTAGAACGTCTGTTTTGGTGTTTCAGGGTCCTCGATCAAAGGGAAATGTATATAACCAACATGATTAAAGTCTATGTCACTATTAATGTTTTAGTGATAAGGATTTTAAGGGGAAGGCAGTGCCGTGTAGAGGAAAGAGCGAGAACAGAGGAGTTGGAAGGCCTGAATCGGGCCCTCAGAAACAGTGTAAACTTGAACGACTTGTTTCAGCTCCCTTCATCTCAGTATCCATAAGTGTAAAAGGAGCAACTGATGGTACTTACCATATGGGATTTTGAAAACAAAATGAAATAAATGCATGTAAAATTGTCTTACACATAATAAAGTTCAGTACAAATGTTATTTATGATTATTGAAAAAAAAGATATTTCCTTTAAGAGGAGTAGGGTCTTAGGACACATTTTCAGTTGCCTGTCTAGCTATTAGATTGTACTATTTAGTAACTGTTTTCCCCATTCAGAACCATGGTATTTCGATCTAATGACAACTGAATCCAGTAGGTGGTTAGGTTTGGGCAAGGTTGGTATTACTCTATCTCTATTTTAACCCCTCATGGTACTGCGATCAAAATGCGGCTTCTGGATTTTGCCTAAGATCATAGAACACAGGCCAGGACTCTGGTCTTGTCGAGCCAACCACTTGTGCTTCCCTAGGCTCTCCTAACCTCTTGGTCCTCAAAAGAAATAGAAAAAATTTCTTTCAGCCTTTTTCTCAGTAGCAGGCTTGCCTGAATTGCTGAGATAATTGTTCTGCTCTCCATCTGGTGGTGTCATTGAAGACACTGCCTGAGGCCTGCTTGTTTTGTGTAGGGGGGTCCTGTCTCCCCCTAGACTGTCATCCCTTTAGGGGAAGCTGCCTAGTCTTTGTCTTCCCTCCTCACCCAGTGTCTGGGGCAGGGCTCTGCCCTGCACCTCTGATGCTTCACTGTGAGCTCCTTGGCAACTTTTCAGGACAGGGCTGTGGGGGGAGGTAAGGGGGAGGGGGCTCCAGAAGCTGGTTTCAGACTCAAATGCAGCAAATATTCATTGAGCATCTATCTCCTGGGTGCCAGCCCCACGCTCCCACACCTATCTCAGTTAATCCTATTCTTGATTCTGGACTTCAATGGTAACCTGAGAACCTAACCTCTCTTTGCACTGGATACGCCCATCACCAGTTAGATGAGTGATGACGGCAGCCTGTACAAAGGCACTGTGCATGGGGATTGGGACAAGTGGATGGATTCTGAAATGTTTAGGAGGTGGCTTTGATATGACTTGCAGGACTGTATGACTAGCTTGACAGGTTAATTGATTAGATGTGAAGTTGAGGCAAAAACATCACTGCCGGTGAGAGCCGGAAAGACCCTTAAAAATCATCTAATACAATCAGTTTATTTTATAAATGGAGCGACTCTGGTATGCGCAACAAATTGGTTTGCCCTAGGTCACAGAGCCAGGTATCAAAGGTATGGGATGAGAAACCAAGGTGCTTTAGCTCCCAGTCATAAATCACTTGTTGATAGTTGTTTGGCTGATTGATATTCAAAAATCACTTTGTTAAAAATGACTACAACACTAGAGAGATTTACATCAACACCTTCTGAAGCACAAGCAACATAAAAACATTCATCTCAGCATTACTTGTAATGCTGAAAAATTGCAGTGGCCCAACATTTATTTGGGCATTGATTAAGAAGATTATGACTCATCCAAGTTACAGGATAGTCTACACTATTGTCACTAAAGATAATGACTGTGAATAACTTTTGTTTTTTGTAAGATAAAACTATTTTTTTTATTAGTTTCAGGTTCGCAAGACAATGTGAATAACTTTTGATGATGTAGGAAGATATACAAAACAACAAGAAAAGGATATAAAGTCGTATGGGCAATATGACTTCAACTTTGCAAAAATAATATTTTGCATAGAAAAGACTAGATGAGCATATATAATGAAATGTTAACAGTTATTGTTAATATTACCAGAATTGTGTGGTAAGTGCAAGTATGTGGACTTTCACGTACGTTACAGATCTGTACTAATATTGTCTCCAGTAGCCACTTGTGGCTAATGAGCACTTGCAACGTAGCTGGTCCACATGAGATGTGCTGTAAATGTAAAATACACACTAGATTTTGAAGGCGGAGGAGGTAAAACGAATGTGAAATATCTCATTAATATTATTTTATATTGATTACGCATTGAATGATAATATTTTAGTTACACTGGGTTAAATAATACACATTATATTATGTTCATCTATTTTTCGGTTACATTTTTAAGCAAAGCTACTAGAAAATTTAAAATGTCACCTGAGGCTTACATTTGTGGCATATGAGGTCTGACACGTTGTCGAACTTATTGCAACAATGTTGCTAACCTTTTTTGATATCAGAGGGATTATTCATTATGAATTTGTACCAACTGGACAAATAGTTAACCAAGTTTACTATTTGGAAGTGCTGAAAGACTGCATGAAAAAGTTGGACGATCTGAACTTTTCACCAACAATTCATGGCTCTTGCATCATGACAATGCACCAGCTCACACGGCACTGTCTATGAGGGAGTTTTTAGCCAGTAAATAAATAACTGTATTGGAACACCTTCCATACTCACCTGATCTGGCCCCCAATGACTTCTTTCTTTACCCGAAGATAAAGGAAATATTGAAAGGAAGACATTTTGATGACATTCAGGACATCAAGGGTAATACAATGACAGCTCTGATGGCCATTCCAGAAAAAGAGTTCCAAACTTGCTTTGAAGGGTGGACTAGGTGCTGGCGTTGGTGCATAGCTTCCCAAAGGGAATACTTCAAAGGTGACCGTAGTGATACCCAGCAATGAGGAATATAGCTCTTTTTCTAGAATGAGTTTATGAACTTAATTGTCAGACCTTGTACATTCTATTTCTATTAGAGTGGTTGCAAAAAAGTCAATTGCAGCTTCAGCAAGGGGCAGGGCCAGTAGGGGTAGGGTGGGGAGCAGTACTGCTGAGGCCCAGCCCTCCACTGCCCTAAGCAGTCCTGCGCTGGATACAGCGCTCACCGCAGCTGCCTTGGGAGACCTGGGGTGGAGGGGGCAGAACACAGAGCAGAAGGCACAAGCAAGCAATTCCAGCCTCCTCATTATTTTGGAACAAGCATGTGAACACCAGAAGACAGAGTCAGGCAGAGGCAAGCTGGCCCAGAATTGTTCTGTTCCCAGGGTCTAGGTCCCGTTTGAGCTGCAAGCTTTGAGATTTTTAAAAGCTAATAGCATGCTTCTGCGTGGGGAGGTGTGGGAAACGGACAGATGGAGACAGCCTGCTCACCCCTGCTGCTTCTGCCTCTTTCCCGTGACAGGCAGGATGGATGGGTGGCAGAGCGTGCAGATGTGGGCAGATGTGCTCAGGCCCTATATTCTGTGACTGTCTCCAAGTGCAAATAAAGTTCTATAGCAAAGACTTTGGTGTTGCCCAACTCTTTTATGGGCATCAGGGTAGGTATGGGATGGAGAGACTAATTTATAGATCAAATAACATTCATTGAAGACTCATAGAATTTCAGAGCTTTAAGAATCCACAGATGTTTTAGAGAACCATCTTTAGGTTTCCTCCTCCTCTTTCTCTTCCTCCTTCCTCCCTCCTTCTCCTCCTTCTCTTTTTTCTCTGCCTTCCTTCCTGTTCCTCCTTTTTTTTGGTAAGGAGAAGAACCAAAGCCTCCCTAAGGATAAATGACTTGCTCAAGCCCCCAGCTCTTGGTACCAGGGTCTGAGACACATATCTGCGATCCTCAGCAAGTCACCGCTTTGGACCACAGTTTCCTCAACTCGTCACTGGGGCTAATAGTCCTGGTGGACCTTCCCTCAGTTGCCTCTGGATGCATCTGTGAGGCTAACTGGGAATTGTGAAGAGGTCTCACTCATGGAGAACTTTTGAAAGACATATATCCTCAAACAAAGGCAACTGAGAGATGCCACACTGAGAATTCACCCATCACAGAGACGGCATCAGAGTCTAGAGTGTGCTACCCAGCCCGCCCTCCTCAGCAGCCCGTCTTGGCTGAGGGCAATGTGCGACAAATGCACCACTGGACCCCTTGATTCTTTCTGAAGCAAGATCAAGCCCTTAGTCAGACCCATGGGTCCCCACAGCTATGACTAAGATGTAGAGGCCAGGCCACCTGCCCAGCTCCTCTGCTTGCTGGGCAAGGCAGCCGTGGGTAGGCCGAGGCTCCCTGTGTCCTTAGTGGTTTGGCTGCGTACCCAGCCATGGGCCTGTTTGCTACTGACAACGGCGGAGGCCAGGAGTCGATGAGAAAGTGTTGAGTAGAGGACTGACATGATCTAACTTACATTTTTAAAGGGTTTTCCTGGTTGTGGTGAGGAGATGAGACCATGGTGGGTCAAGGATGGAAACAGAAAGGCCAGTTTGGAGGCTCTTGCTGAAGTCTGGGTGAGACATGAGGGTGATTGGAATGACACTGTAATGCCGAGGGCTGGAGACGTGGTGGTAGCACGTGGCTTCGCTGGAATGGGAACAACATGGCACTACAGGACCCCCCAGGGAGAGCTGGCCTTGCCCTCACTGGCTGCGTGATGTGCACTTCCTTCTCCTGTCTGGGCCTCAGTTTCCTTGTCTATTCACACAGACCTGCCTGTGATGGTCTCTATCTCAGAGGGCTGTTGTGAGGATCAGCGAGATGCAGTGTGTGACTAGTGTTGGGGGGTCTGGCAGACGCAGGCCTGTTTGGACCCTGACTTCTTCCCTGTAACTGTCAGGAGCAGAGGCTGGGCAGGCGTAACAGCTCCCTTGCTTGGCTCTTGACTTTGGTATTCTTGCCAAAGTCTGGGGGCACAGGTACCTCTTCTCAGATGCTGTTTAAAAACAGGCTCTAGAATCCTGGCTATCATGCAGAGACCGTCCTTTCTTAGGCAGATACTTTGGCCATTGCATCACCAGACAGCCTCAAGCTCTCCATTGTGGTGAACAACACACTGGCACTTCGTCTTGAAGCAGGTGGTACAGTGCACTGTAAGAATTTTCAGTTGGTAAAATAGTGATGGGATTTTGGTATCTGTTAAGAACTGCTTGCGTTATGCAAAGTCAATAGGCGGAGGAGAGCGCAGCCTCTTGGCATGCCGCCACCTAGTGGCAGCTGCTGGGATGGCCCAGTGCCTTGGAGACGCAAAGGAGAGCTGCTGTTGCTGCTGTGTGGGGTTGTCAACCTGGGCCCTGATCCACAGTGGAGACTTAGTATTTACCCTGGAGGCCTTCCCCTCTCTCTCTGTTAATCCCATTTATCCTTCTGGGCACGATTTAAATCACAGCTCCACGAGGCTGTCTATGAGCAACTAGAGCAGCCGTTCTCTGTATCACCCACCCTGGACACTGCCTAATATTGGGCCTTTGGAGTCGTAGGGTCAGAGGCAGCAAAAAATCTGAGCCCCGCCACTTGGCACTCACGGCCTGGTAACCCGCCATGCCTAGGGCCTCCACGATTTTCAAAGGCCTTCAAAACGATGTCTGGATTCTGAAAAACACCGCACACAAAAAATGCTATTGGCTTCCAAATAAGAAATCTGCAAAATAACAGTAAATATTTTCAAAAGGTCAACCACATTGACATGTCAGTGCAATGCAACACAATTCTTACACAGTTCTGTGTGTCCCATGGGAGGGCATTTAGTACACTTTATGTGATGTAGGGTGGTAGAATCTCTAAAACCAAACAGCTCTGTCCTGCAGACCTACAAGGACCCCCGTCATTCCCACCTCCTCATTGCACGGAGCAGGACTCTGGGAGGTGAACTGACTGTCTGGGGTCCTTCAGTAAGGGGAAGAGATGGGGGCAAAGCCCAAGCTTCCTGACTCCTGCTCCAGCTTTTTCCATGACACTAAGTTACCAGTGTTGATGGCCCAATTTCTTGTAGAGCCAGAAACTTCTCTGTGGCTTTGGAAATTCTTTCAGGATATGCAGGAACTATATTAAAAAATATTTTGGGGGACCAAGATGGAAAATATTGAAATAAAACCTGCATCATCAACAGCTGTGTTTATGTTTTTCACTTTTGTTAAAAAAAATCACAAATCTTTTAATATACTCTTGCCTTCTCGGCTTCCTTTTCTAAGTTTCTTCTACTACTTCTATAAATTTATGACTCTCCCTCTATTATTGTCAAGATCAATGGCCTGACTGATATTATTTATATTCTTAATACATGGAATTATTCACTTCTTTTTTCTTTTTAAGTATTTCCTTGCATTTTTTATTATGAATTTTGGGAAGACCACTTTCTTGACATTTAACACTAAACTATAATAAACATGAAAGCCAATTTTTATAACCTATTACAAGTTTCTAGGACTATCATTGTATATGCTTTTTTCATGGCAATTCAATATAATAATCCCATGCTGTAGATAGTTATGCTCTTTTTTCAATCTTCACGCTGCAAATATCAGGGCTGGTGAATGATTTGCTCAGTTGAGAAGTATTCCTCTAAAGTTACTACAGATCATCTCTAAAGGTTTTTGTGTGACTTTTCAAAGCACAAAGCTCTTGTTCTGTATCTCCCTCTGGGGAGGACTGCTGTGTCCAGTCCTTGCGGACGCGGAAGACTGTTGTGCAAAAGAAGATGAGGATGAACACACAGCATTGGTCCCTTCAGTGCAATGAGTTGGCACAGAGCATGTGCTGGTCCTTCCCAGTTTCCTCGATGGCTCCAGTAAATTAGAATTACTCCAGTAAATCAAAATAAAGAACTACCTCGGATGCAGAGTATACAGGCAAGAAACGTGGAATGTGAGCTATGGCCTTGGAGTTGGTCTAGTCTACCTCCCTCAAACCCCAGGCACAAGGCTCCAAGAGGGGAAGAGACCTGGTCGGGAGCAGAATTCAGACTAGACCTCGGAGCTCATGATTTCAAGTCCAAGACAAGTTTGTTTACATTTGGAAAACTCCTGGAGAGGAGAATTTGACTGAGAATGAGGGACTTCTCATATTCATCTCTGCAGCGTACGCAACACCTAACACAGCACTCCTGATACTAATGTGTACAATAAATCTACATTGGATGATTCAATTAAATAATACAAGAAAAAGAATCTTCCCTTTAAAACGTAAACAGGAGAGATACCACTTCAAACTCACAAGGATAGCTGAAATAAAAAGACAATAACAAGTGTTGTCAGAGATATGGAGAAATTGGAACCCTCATACTTTGCCAGTGAGATTGTAAAATGGTATAACTACTTTAAAAAACAGTTTGGCAGTTCCTCAAAAAGTTAAACTTTCAGCTGCTATATGACCCATCAGTTCTACTCCTAAGTATATAACTAGAAAAAATGAAAAAATTTTCCTACAAAAATTTGTACGTAAATGTTCATGGCAACGTAGTCAAAAAGTAGAAACAACCCAAATGTCTATCAACTGATGAATAAACAAAATGTGGTATATCCACACAATGGAATATTATTCTGCCATTACAAGGAATGAAGCATCAATACATGCTACAACATGGATAAATCTTGAAAACATTATATTAAGTGAAAGAAGCCAGTCACAAAAGACCACCTATTGGATAATCCCATTTATATGAAATGTCCAGAATAGAGAGATTCATAGAGACAGAAAATGGTTTCCAGTGGCTGGAGGGAAGAGGGTATGGGGAATGATTTCTAAGGGGTTAGGGTTTCTATTTTGTGTAAGGGAAATGGTCTAAAGTTAAATAATGGTGATGGTGTATAACCCTGTGAATATATTAGAAACGACTGCAGTGTATACTTTAAAATGGTGAATTTTACGGCATGTGTTATCTCAGTAAAGCTGTTACACACACACAAACATTCAACACAAACACACACACACACACACACACACGCTCACACACATACTCCAGCCTCTAGGAGACCTATTCTTGGAAGGATGCCTACACAATTTGTATGGCCATTTGTTTGAATCTAGTTGAGTGTGTAAATAATGACTGAATGAGGGAGCCCATGATAAATGACCTTCCAAACTGCCCTCTGGATTTATTCTAGGTATTCTTCAAGTCTGTACCTTAGAAAGCTTTTTCATACGTGGGTAGAAAATATCTGCTACATACACTAAAGCAAACTAGACCTCAGCAAGGGTTATCACCTGGGCCTCAATGAGCAGTCATGGGTTGGGAGGGATAATATATTAGTGTCTGTCAAAAAGACGCAATTGGCTCTAAGGACACTGTGTCACTTTTCTAAAAGGTGGTACATTTTCTCCTACTCCTCACTGCAGGTTTTCACCGTACGTCAGCTCCTGGACTGCGTGTGGCTGGGCCTGGCCAAATCCAGAAGAGCAGCAGGGCTGTGCAGTGGGCTTGTGGCACAGGAAAGCTTTGTTAGGCACGTCCACTTCTCTTCTTCCCTCCTGTTGCTCATTCCGTGGACCTCCCAGGACTTCGGCCTGGCTTCTGTGGCTTGGGGAGCTCTCCTCTCCGCACCCCATCCCTCAGTCTTATTCTCTCCACAGGGACACTTCCTCAACCCCATCATGTCAATCCAGTAATCCAATAAGTCCTAACTAATTTCGTGATGGTAGAGGGTTGTTTACCACAATGGAACCTTTTGGAGCTGGTTATCTGAGAGATGAAGCTGATTCCCACAACTTGGCCTTTGTTGTCTATGAACTCTGGTGTTTGAAAGATTCGGCTCCCCATCCAGCCAATGTGCTTTCTTTTTTGATGGCAGCCATATTTAGAAAGCTGCCGATCTTAGAGGACAGATTCTAGAAGGGAAGCCTGGGGAAGAAAAGGGGAAGGGAAGTTAATGTATATTAAGGACCTGTTATATTATAGGCACTCTGGTATGTATTTTCTCACGTGATCCTTACAACCTTGTGAGGTAGATATTAACATACCCATTTTATAGAAGTGGAAGTGGAGGCTCAAAGAAAATGGAAATGTGCCTAAGTTCCACAGCTAAGTGGCAGAGCTGGGATTAAAATCCAGGTGTGACTGACTCTGAAATCCAGGTTTTCTCTCCTATGCTTGACCTTGGAGATTACTCGCTACCTGGTGAGTGAAAAAGATGCTTGGTAGAATGTGAGCAATCACCATGATGCTGGCAGTCAAATCCAGAAGTTCCACCAATTACTAGATGTATCTGAAGCCAGAGGAAGGCCTGTGATTTACGGTGGGACTTTGGGCAAGTCATTTAACACCTTTCTGTTTCACCTTCCCCATTATTTATCTGTAAAGCACTTTGAGAGCTTATAATGAAAGAGCTGTATGTATAAAGACAAAGAAATATTGTCCTTCAGTGTAGGCTAAAAGCCAAGGTTCCTACCTGTGGTCAATGAAAATCCTGTGGCACTTTCCAGAAATGTATGGGTGGAGCCTTAGGGTCCTGGGAAAGTTTAAAGTTTAGTATCTGCTGACTGAAAGTTACCCTCTAGTTTCGCTGGAATAAGTGTTCCTCAGTCCTGGCTTACCTGTTGGGGCTCTGATGCTATGTTAGGGTTCTGTTCCTCTGAGCTTCACCCCAGAGGCTGCTTTCAACTGAGCAACCCCCTCTGATACCATTTGTCCCTAGGTTCAATTTCTACCAAATGAAAGAAATAGCATTAAGGAAGGTATTTCCTTTCTTCCTTCCTCCTTTCTTTCCTCCTTCTTTTCTTCTAAAATTCAATGCGGTGTTTCTTAATATATAGCTTACTCTCAGGAGAATGCACTAGAAAGCTTGTAAGTCATGGCAGATAAGTGTAAATTCTTAGTTCTTGTTCTACTTGTATTTGATAAGTATTTTATACGGTCTCTTCAAAGCAATTTGTACTAAATAATTGTGAAATTACTTCATTATTTTGTTTCTCGACAAGTGAATAAAAAAATTCAAAACACATGCATTGATGTTTTTCCCCTCGACTCTGAAATAGCATATTCTTTGGCATACTGTATGTCTTTAATATGCATAGAAGTTTTGTAGTTATTTCTTTGCAGGGTGTTTTCTTTTTTCTTTTTATTTTTTAAAGATTTTATTGGGGAAGGGGAACAGGACTTTATTGGGGAACAGTGTGTACTTCCAGGACTTTTTTCCAAGTCAAGTTGTTGTCCTTTCAGTCTTAGTTGTGGAGGGCGCAGCTCAGCTCCAGGTCCAGTTGCCGTTGCTAGTTGCAGGGGACGCAGCCCACCATCTTTTGCTGGAGTCAAACTGGCAACCTTGTGGTTGAGAGAACGCATTCCAACCAACTGAGCCATCCGGGAGTTCAGTGGCTGCTCAGCTCAAGGTGCAGTGTTCAATTTTAGTTGCAGGGAGCGCTGCCCACCATCCCTTGCAGGACTTGAGGAATTGAACTGGCAACCTTGTGGTTGAGAGCCCACCGGCCCATGTGGGAATCGAACCGGCAGCCTTCGGAGTTAGGAACATGGAGCTCTAACCGCCTGAGCCACAGGGTGTTTTCTTATACTGAGCCTCTTTAGAGATGTTCTCTTGTCCTGCACATTTCTGTTTATGGAGCATACGCACTTAGTTGCTGCCACATGGGGTTCAAATATTCAAAACCTGTTTTTCCAGCTCAGGGAAAAGCTTTAAGAGAACCCAGTTGTCCTCCTTGGTGGTAACTGCCAACATTAGGGGAACTCCATGTTCTTCTTGGAGGTCTACATACGGCTCTTTTCTCTACAATTCCTTTGTATTTCCTGCCTATGTTCTCCCTGTGGGGGGTGAATTTTATTCTTTGGACTTGTATTTTGTATTGGTTCCTAACTAGCTGGATGAAGTTTCAAAGGGTTGGTTTGATATCATTTACATATTGATATCATTGCCACAAATGTCTCAAAAGAAAAATTTTAGAAATGTAAAAGCAGACATAGATAAGTAGGTACTGTAGAATGGGCTAGCAAATGTGGCAAGTTAGGGGATGACCGAGTCCCTCAAAAAGGGAAGCCATTTCATTTATTTATTTATAAGGTCCTGGGACAATAGGCAACACAATGGATCTTATGTTTAATAAAGCAAAATATATGTTTAAAGGAATATACATATTGTTAAAACAGTTCTATTTATGCAAAAGATTCATGTAACTTTATAAAGCTTTTCAGGGATTTTAAAGGATTTTAAGTGCCATGTTAGACTGTACTAGTAACAGATGTTCAACGGCATGTTTAAGTTTTCGTTTTACTGAAAAAGCAATGGATTACTTGATATTTTCTTTTTAAAAAATCATACTAAAGCCACGTTTTAAGTGTCGCTCAAATTCATTATTTCTAAAAAAATGTAAATTATTTAAAATAAGGGCTCCTAAAAATAAATACCGCTATAGTGGAGCCGGAAGATTTTGTTTGTTAAATATTCCCTTCAGAATTCCAGTCTTTTGTGTCACTTCTTGTGCTTTTTCTATGAAGACAGATGGTGTCAGTAATTGCCTATATATTTAATTAAGTTAAAAAGCTACGTAGTAAGGTTTTGGCAAAAAGTAGGAAATTTCATGCTAGGAGCAAGAAAGTGAAAGGAAACAGAGACTGATAGCTTAAGACACTATTCCTCACCAAATATACATTTTGATAACCACGTGTTGGAATGTGAGATTGGATTTCATTAGTCTAATGATGAGAACAAAGACATTCGTTCTGAAAGGTAAAGCCCAGATTTGAAATCTAAAGGGTCTTCCCTTACTTTTGTGACCAGTTAACTGGGAATGACTACCTATTTGTCCACATCACCTCCAACCTTGACCTAATATTTAGTGCTTATTCTAAATTCCTCTGGTTCTCTCTCTCTCTCTCTTTTTCCGCCCTGAGATTTCTCACCTAGCAGGCTAATTATTGTGAAATTATTATGGGGGGAAAAAGCAGTAGCTACTTGTAGAAAGTGGTTTGGAAAACTGACTTAACTATTCTTGTGGTGTCTGTTTTCAATGCTCCCATCCCGTGAATCCACCTTCTGGCTTAATGGCAATATGGTGCTCCCAGCTGTGGTGCTGTGTATGGGCTTGCTCATTTAAACTTTTAAAGCTTAAAAATGGCTACCACAACACTGATTTTATTCCATTTCGCTTAGTCATTAACATTTAATGATTACCTTATGTGCTGAGCACAAGGATGGAATATATTTAAAAAAATAGGAGATGTGTTTTCTGGCTTTAAGCTGTTCAACTCAATTCAGCAAACATATTGAGGATAGATAAGAGAAACACACATTTTCTTTGGTGATGGTGGTTCAGGAAGGGGGACGGACTTACGAAGGAAGTCACCATCAATTCAGTGCAGTATGTGCTATGGAGAAGGTGCACCAGCTTGGCAGCTAGCTTGGTTTGAATTCTGTCATGGTTTGAACCCTGGATCTGCCACTTAGTAGCTGTGTGATCTTGAACATGTCACTGTAGCCTCAGTTTCCTCTGTTGTAAATTAGGGATAATAATACCCACTTCTTGTGGTGTGAGAATTAGGAATACTATATGTAAAATAGATAACAAGGGTGCTTGGCATTTGACAAAAATTCGATAAATTATTAATGTTATTAATAATTACTCTGGCCACCGATACTATACCTCAGCTCCAAAAGGCTAGAGAATAAAGTGGCAGTTGAAATGGGATTAATTAAGGTGGGTTTCCAAGAGAAGCTGGATTGCAAAACATGTTTTGAAAGAAGGGAAGTTGTATACTGAGAGAAAAGAAAGGAGAGGCAAGTTGTAGGAATGAAGGCGGCACGTGGGAGCTGGGATGAGAAAGCATTTATGGAGCATGGGAGTCACCAAGCAGGTCAGCTTGTTTGTCCTAGGGGTACTTTGGACATGATCAGTGAGAAAAGCAATTGGTGCCCCATGGCAGGTGGGGGTTAGTTCAGGGCTGTTGGAAGAAATAGGTAAGGCCTAGAACAAATTACCCTGTACATTGTCACCCCAACATTATGATACAGGGAAAATTCGATTAAAAATGAATGTTAAAGACAACTTTCCAAGGCAAAATTTATCACACAAAATGTCTTGACCAGAGGTGACAGCTGGAAGTGGGAAAGGATCTCTCAGCTTTGTGTTTGTGATGCTGGGGAACAAGCTGCAAACACACATATGTGGAGAAACTTGGGTGCCCAGATTTGCTCACCCTGGCAACGTTTCTGGTAATTAGCGTCCTCAAAGTCCAGAGAGAAGTTTCAAATTTTCGTTTGAAAGAAAGCAAAAATCTCCATGATGAGAATGGGTATCTGAATTCCTGGGTGGGATGACTGGATGTAAACAGAGGAACTGGGTCTGTGGTACATGGCGACCAACCAAACTTCTACCCAACAGCTGATGTTTAAGCTTGTGTTCAGTCTTTCTGAAGGTCAAGGTTTATAATGTAAGGACATTTAAGAACAGTCACATGTGGTAATATTGTATATAGCAAAGCTGGCCACTTACCTGTATTGTCAGTGTTAAGACTCAAAGTTGTAATTGTCACTGTAAAATGTATTGTTATCATTACTTTTGTGTTCCTTGTAGAAATCATCATCATCACCACCACTATGGTCATTACTTGTATATTACAGGTCTGTTTTATGACACAAAGATGCAGACCTTTTAAAGGCACAGGTCTTTTACGTTAATGCTTGAAAACCCTTTGGGATCTATTTTGCCTTCACTAGGTATTAACTTGTGATTAACAATGTGCCTATGATAGCACTTAGAAACACAGAATAATAGCCACTTCTGTTTATACCAAAGGCCTATTAAATTTTAATTTAGATATACGCTGTTAACCTTCTTATATATAAATAAAATACCTTCCCTAAAGAGAAAAAATAAATCTCATTGAGCTCCCTTGGCGAACACCTTGTATATCTTGAAAACAGAGATAGGGAGATGTTGCAAATGAGAGTACTAGAGGGGGGGCCTCAGAGAGAAGTATTCATTTTCATTTAATAAATATTTATTGTGGATCTATTATATGCTAGACATGGTGCTAGGTGCTGGGTATATAGCAGTGAATAAGAAGGAATTATGATATTTCTGTAGACCTTGGTTTTTCCACTCTCTGAAACAAATATATTCATTTTTGATGCTTATATTTCACTTTATGATGATGAAAATGCTTGCTGACTTTTAAAAGTAATGCTAATTCAATTCAGATTCCACTCACAGTTTGAGAACCTGCTGAGGGCTCGGGTGACAGCTTTACATGTGATTATGCCTTTTGATTTAATAAGAACAGCACCTTATATCTGCTCAGCCTCTCAGAACATCCTGCGGGAAGGAGGGCAGGAATTCACCATTTGTCACTGAGAAAACCAGGCTCAGAGAGGTCTGGTGAGTTGTCTAAAGTATCACAACTGGTAAGTAGAAAGACTAGGGCCAGAATCCATAACCAATGTTGATGAAAATATTTTCAGCTATCTACTTTTTTTCTATTTTAGACTGATATATTTGTATACAGAAACTCTTAGAAATAGGTTTCATAATATATGGGCTATTCTCTGATATACATCAGTGTCTCCGTTTTTGTCTTTCCTCACAGTTTGTACTTTGTAACAAGTCTCATTTCCTTTTGTATATAGGAAGGGCCATCATCCATCGCTAGTCTCCTGCAATTGTTTTTCATCTAAACTCTTTTCTTAAAGATTGGATTTCCTTTCCTTTTTTAAAAAGTAATAACCACCAATGCTCATAATAGATAGTTATTTCTAAAGTTTACAGCCATTTAAAAACAAAGAAGTTTTTAATCTGGGAATTTTAACAGAAAGCATCTTTGCCAATCTATTTGTTTAGTGACTTTTATATAAAGAAAAGGAACTGGAGAATGATCTATCAATGCGTGTTTACAGGAGGTAAATCAGATAAGACGTTTGTAAGACCATGATTTTACCCGTATGTGTTTTGCGCTTTTCTACCACCATCCTTCACAGCAGCCTTCCCTCTTTCTTATTTTCCTTCAAGTCCTAATTATCTTTCAACTCAAATCCTACCTACTTTGTAAAAACCTTTCTTGATTGCTCCCAACAGAAGGCAGTGAAACCGACATTACCTTTTTGATGTCTCTCTTTTATTGTTCGATGTAGTTGTCACTGAAGCTTTTTCTTGTAATTCACTTTTCAAGACTGTTTTCCCAAATAGATTGTGAACTCCCTAAGGGCAGGCACTTCTACATCTTCTGCATCTTTGCGGCCTCTCTAGTTCCTACCATAATGGCATACACGTAATAGATGCTCAATAAGCACTTATTCTTTCTTTTAAAATTTCCCAGAAGTGAATAAGTAAGTTCAACAGATCTTGATCTTCTAGAAGTTTCAAAAGTCCATCAATCAACTGGCATTCATGTGACTATCATTGTAGTAGACATCATGAAGAGGTAAAAAAACTGAAAGTCCAGTGCTTTCTAGAGGATTTAGAAATCTCATCGAAGCAATATTTATACCTAAGAACCAGTAAGACAACAAAGAAACTGTGTGCATGTGTAGCAAATAAAATTGGATGACGGAAGTGAAATGAGCTTCCATCTGACATGGAACATCTCTTGTTCCCTCAGTATCTAGCATGGGGTAGAGTAGGCCCTTGGAAAGTATTTATTTAATGAACATGTCAGACGCTGCTCAATATAAGGCTTTTGGTAGGTGCTTTATGGAACCCACTAGATACTGCCCTCAAGGGCCCCGGTTCCAGGACACAGCGGGGTGTGGAAATAGCTTGTGCTGGTCTTTGTTTAAGGATTGGATCCCTCCACAGTAACATGGGGCAGGGCCTCTCCCCTCATCCTCATGTGGGAAGCCATTTCTCTAACATGGCTGCCTTGTAGTTCCATGTATCTGCATGGATTCCCGGGAAGCCTGGAGTTTCCTCATCCCTAGGGTACTGGAATCTTGGACATAAGTCCCCCTGGCAGGAGTGGTTTTGTACTATGCTTCCCTCAGTTCCATTTCCCAGGACTGGCCCTTTTCCTCTTATTCCCAAATGACCCTGGATTCTCCCTGATGTTCCAATATTTAAACCCTACATTTCTACCACTGTTCCTCCATTTTACTAGCCTAGAACTTCACTCTCACCTCCTGAAGTCTGGACAGGATTTTCCATACTCTTATCTGGAGTTGATTCACAATTGTGGGCCTGTCTTTGGTGTACCACTGTTATTTTATCTTCCTTTCTTTGGCTGCTAGTCTTCTCTGCTCTTACCATGCCAGCATGGTAAGTTAGGGGGCCCAGCTGGGTCAGAGAGCAAGAATTTGAGATGAATACAGTCATCTCAGTTTTCTGTGTCCCATGTCTACTGCAAGACATGTTTGTGGGTAAGCTCATGTATGTGAATGTGCTTTGTAAACTATAACATTTTATACAAATTTATGATTTTCATTAGCCAATCATTTTTTTTCTGATTACAAATATATTGCATGCTTACTTTTGAAAATGCAAACACAGAAAGCACAAAGAACAAAACAGAAATTATTCCCTGTAGTAGTGTCCTATTGCTCTGGAACAAAATTGCCATAAATTTAGTGGCTTAAATGGTCAGATGTCAGAAGTCTCACTGGGCTAAAATCAAGTCTTCCTTCCTCCTATCTGCTCTAGAGGAAAATCTGTTTTCTTGTCTTTTCCAGTTTCTAGAGGCCGTCTGCTTTCCTTGGCTCATGGTCACTTCCTCCGTTTTCAAAGCGAGCAGGGCCTTTATAACTACACTGCCCACCTGATAATCCAGGATAATCTGCCCATCTCAATAGCCTTTAGTTAATCACATATACATGCTACCATGTATGGTAACATTTACAGGTTTCAGGAATTAGGTCACGGACATCTTTGGAGCAGTGGGAAGGTGGGGAGTATTACTCTGCTTACTACACTCTCAATCCTCCAATCCGGAAATAATGACTTGTAGTATCTTTTATTTCTTTAGGTTCTTTTTGCTCTGCATGTATTTTTTCTTTTTATAAAATTATCATGCTACATTTATTGTTTTGTAATCTGCATTTTACCCTTCCACTATTCTATGAACAGTTTCCTGTTCAATATTCTTCAAAATATCTTCAGTTTTACTGTTTTCATAGCTTTCAATTCTATTGAGCTATCATAATTTGCTTAACAAATTCTCCATTATTGGAATTTGGGCTATTTGGAAATTTTGCTATTCTTAATAATGTTGTGATTAATATATGTATATATAAATCTTTGTGATTATTTCTTTGTGACAGTTCTAAAAAAGGGATTCTTACTACTATTAAATTTTAAATGTAAAAAACAAGTACTATAAAAATATTATTGAAATAAATAATTTTTGAACCTTAAGGTTCTTCAGAAGTCAAATAAGCTAACCTAATTGTTTTATAGCTGAGAAAACTGAAGCTGAGAGAAAGTGATAAGCTCAAGGTAATATAGTACTTTAGATAAAGAGCTAGAATTGACTATTTGAAATTTTAGTATGATGAAGAACATTACAAATAAACTTAAAACACAAATGACAGAGTTCTGTGTCCAAGTACAGGCAGCATAGGGGTGGAGCACAGGTGTGGCAGGTGAAGAACACAGCAGGATTGGTTGGGATATTGGTTGGTTACATTGAACAAATATATAATTTGATGGCGTAAATAAGTAAATATATTGAGGATAAAGAGACTCAGGTTTCTCACTATTGGAGAAAGTGTATATTTTTAAGTATGGAAAAGGGGAAGTCTAGAAAGAATCTAGATTGGAATTTCGAGATGTTGGCAGGAATGCATGGTTTTAAAATATATACACTGATAGAGGCTTGTCAAATTATGAAAGGCACAATTTTAAAACTATAACATGAGGTACCAGCAGCTGGAATAATAAAAGTAAAGGATGAATAAACTAAATGAAATAAATAGAAAAAGTATATACACTGATAGAAATAGTCATAGATGGATAAATATGTATGTATAGACGTAGGTATATGTTTGCTTGTGTGTGTAAAATATATACATATATACATATTTTCTTGCTTTATCCACTGAAAGAGATCAGAAGCAATTACATTCCAGTAGCAATGAGAACGCTAAGAGCCCAGATCTTTTTTTTCAGTATATGTGCTACAGAAGTGCGCACGAGTCTAAATCCACTAAAAGGACCCAAGGCTCTTAGGTTGATCCTTGGTTGGGTTAGGGAAAGTGTAAGATGAACCTGAAGCATCTCATTGTGCTAGAAGGTAAGACAATGCTAAAAGAATAATGGGACACATCCAAAGGACCCAAGAGCGACCCTGAAGGGCCTCCCACTAGCCAAATTTGGGACAATCTGAATATCGAAATGATAAAAGTATGTAATACAATTGACAGAAGCGAGTAGAAACTCATGAGTTCAAATTGGTATAAATACATACATGCATACATACATAAATGAAAGATGGAGAAGGAAAAACTCTTCCTTGCAGTAGATTGCCAATGAATAAATGTAGAAAGAACGATGGAAATAGAAAATCACCACTATCGTAGTGGTGGCTGACTCAGGAGAAAGTTGGCAATGCTAAGTTTTGCGGATGGAAATTTGACGAGGAGTGAGATATTAGAGTACTCTTGGAGCACCTTTCCACAAAATATTACTAATAAATTGCAAAGGAAAAAAACGATGATTTTATGATGGTAAACCATGGATGAAAAAAAGAGAAAAGCCACAAATGACTATCTGGGAGAAGATATTTGCAACATGTATAAGAGTCAGAGGATAAGAGTTCCTTATATACAAAGAGCTTCTACAAGTCAGCATTTGTATTGTAGTCCAATTTAAAAGGGCAAAAGATATGAGGAGACAATTAAGACAAGATATATAAATTGCCAACAAACATATGAAAAGAGGTTTATTATCAATAATAAAGAAATACTGAGGAAAACAAGTTAACATTTCTTTCTTTGTTAGACTGGCAAAAATCAGAGGTTGATAATATGCCAGTCTCTTCACTGGCACCACACACATGCCAATTAGAAAAACAAACTTAAGGTGCTTTCTGAAGTGATGTTACTTGCAAAATGGCTAGAGAACATGCCAGTGATTTTGCAAATACACACACACACACACACACACAGCTAACATACTTCTCTTGCCAACGTAGAAACACCCTTTGGTGTGCTCACTGAGAACTTCCTCCAATGTCCCATTGAAAATTGTAACACAAATGGCCATATACTCAAGTATTAACAGGAAGGGAGAAGAAATCATAGTATGATAAAATCAGAGAACAATGGATTAATATTTATTTATCCCTGTCAACTGATGTCTGAGCTCCTTCTCTAAAAGCCTTGGCATCACCACCCAGCATCGATTGTTTACTCATTCATTCTTTCAACAAATATTTACTGAGCACCTACTTTGTGCAGAGATAGTGCTGAGAATTGAGCAGGGAGCAAAGAGACACATAGTACAGGTCCTCAGAGAACTTATGCTCTACAGGGGAAGACAGCTCTAATAAGATAATCATGTAAATAAGTTCAAATTGTAATTAAGTTAAGTGATACGGAGTAGAGGTACTACAGAGGTACTAGAGAGTAGAGTAGATGATATGAGAACCTAAAACAGGTGAATTTGACTTTGTCAGGGAAGGCTTTCTTAAGAAAATGGGGCTTGTGCTGAAACGTGATGGATGGGAAGGGAATTAACTAGATGAAGAAGAGGAAGAGCGTTTCAGGCAGAGGGGCAGCATATGTAACGGCCCTGTGGCAGGAGGTGCTATGATGAATAAGGGAGTCCAGTGTGGTTGGAAAAGAGAGAAAAAGAGGAGGAGTTAGAGTGAGAAAAGGCTGGCAATGCACATGGGAGCAGTCAGGTGAAGGGTGGAAACTCTATCCCAGAACCCTGGGAAAGGGGTAAACCCAGGGACAGGACCAGCTCTGTGTTTGGAGAAGTTCCCTCCCACTGCCATGTGCAAATCTCCCTATACCAAGCACGAATAAGTAAAAACCACAAGTCAACTCTCCCCATAGTCCCATCCTCCCTACTGCCCAAAGAATTGCAGCTTTAATTTTTCTTTCTCATGACAGGCGTTTGGAGAGGGCATATTTTCCTCCTCCTGCTTCCCTGCCACCCAGCTCTTCCACCAGAGGGCACTGTTTCCATCCTCCCTCCACCCAGGGTAGATTATTTCTGAATGCCCTTCAGTTTATCCTTTTCTCTCTTAATCTGTGGGCCTGATAAAAAGAATGTAAAACCAATGGAGGGCTCAGGAAGGCAAATGAAAAATGATTATCAAACAAGCTGAGAACTGCCCACAATATAAACTCTTACTTTGAAACCATCATCTGACTGAAATGGAGAATCGTAAAAGAGAATAATTAATATAAAACAGCTAGAATATATTTAGTGTTAGCTGGCCAGAGGATATCTGGAGAGGGAGGGCAGGAAACCATGTCATCTTTTAGACAGAGGTGTGGTCACCCAACACTCACAGAGGAGGAACTGAACAGTTAAAAAAACAAGTCCTGTGAAGTACTAGTAGGGAATTTAAACATTATAATTTAGAATATTATATATCAGAGCCATGCATGTGCACATGAAGGATCTCACAGATGTAATAGTGAATAAAAGCATGCTGTAGAATAATAACATAGAGGAGGTTATGATCTACACAAAGTTGATGAAAATATATGTTATTCATGGGTATTCCCATGTGCAGTAAAAGCATAATATGGTTCCAAATGTAATACAGTGGCTACTTCTGGGAGGAAGAAGGACCATGCGAGGAGCCTTGGCAAGGGGTACAAAGTACTGGAGGTGGTACTGGCACTTTATTTTAAGCTGGGTAGGGACACGTGATGTTCATTATTATTTAGACCTTTTTATATTTATGAAATATTTCCCAACACAGTTTTTAGAAGAAAATATTGAAACCTAAGTTGCTGGTGAACTAAGAAAAGGAACAGAAACAGGGACTCTGAACTCCTTTCTAGTGATTGACCATCTATTTAAGAACAGGTTCTAGAAAGGTTCGATCCCTGGAAGGCATTAAATAATCTCACAATAAGACACAAGCAGAGAATTGAGGCCCAATCAACAGAGCTCTATGGGATGAGCTGTAATCATTTAAACTCCGACTTCACCTGAATGAGAAGACCCTGGTCTTGTACTTCCAGACATACAGCCTGGTCTCACACGGATTGGCACGGACCATGTAAATGCTGTGTTTACCGACTCAGCTTATCTGACAAGCAGTGGGTCTTGGAAGCTCCCTTATATGCCCTGTTGCGTGGGTGTGGACAATATGGAGTCTACATATTTTAGTATTTCACATGGTATCAAGTCTACTTACCTGCTGTTCCATGGTGCTTGGATCAATGAAAGTCACAAGGTCTATAGAAAAGTAACCAACCACATTTCTCATTTTACAAGCATTTCCAATTCGGAGACACAACGAACTGAGAACTTGGGGATCCACTGAGGTCTGAGGCATGGTGGTACCAGAGGAGATGAGGGGGCCTTCCGCATGAAACTGGTCTCCCATGGATAGCACCCTGATTTCTCCGTTGGGCTCTATCAGCATGTCCACCGTCAGATTGGTGACGCTTTCTGCAGGTGGATATGCTTCGACCACACCTCCTGGGGGGAAAAGCATGGAGTAGGTGAAAGGATTCGTTCACATGGACTATGCCCCACTTCAGAGCAGGAGGAAAGAGGCTGGGCTATGACAGATGGACTGGGTCTCAGATCCTGCATTTGTCTTGTGAGAGTTTGGGCAATAACTTCAATTCTCCGAACTTCCTTTTCCTCATCTGTACAATGGACATAATAAAATCGACCTCACCAGATTGTTGTGAGTCTTTGAGATACAGTGTTTTCAGTGTTTAGCCCAATGCTTGGTATACAGTTGGACTCAATAGATGGCAGTTTTCATTCTGATCATAATTAGGAAAACACTGTAAAGATCATTACATCTATGCCCATTCGTTATGTAAACGATGCACATAGATGAATCCCTCGGGGGGAATTAACTGCTCATAGTCCACAGTTCATACCCTGCTGACCAGTGCCCTTCTGTGCCATTCCACTGCCTTTTGAAATATTCACAGGTTAGGGCTTTTATCAGGCATAAGAGAACACTGACCATTATATTATGTCAGCCAAAGGACTCCTAGAGAAAGCCAGTTGTAAAACATTCTTTAAAATACAGAGCCAGGAGGTACTGCCTTCCTTAAGGAACAGGTGTGCTTCCTTCCTCCTTGCTGATAATGAAAGCTTTACAATATATTACGTTTTACCTTTTTCTCTGAAGAACAAAAATCATACAGGCAAATTTGATGCCAAATCCCAGCAACAATATTAGCCCTAGGTTATTTATTTGTGGGCTAGCTCAGTGGTGGTTGTCCACAAAAAAATTACATGGCCCTGATTTTCTGTTTTCAGGCCTAACAGAGATCTTACTGTATATATCCCTTTTATCGAAAAAAATTTTTAACGTGACTTGTAAAGAATTAGATGATATACTTTCAAAGTAAGAACAGCTGTGTGTCCCCTAGATATGGCGGACTCCGGAGCCTGGCAGTATTAAGAGAAACTTGGTCTGCTAATTTCACAAATTTGCTGGGAGGTGGCCTCTGCCCGCAGGCTTTGAATGGCTTATAGCGTTAAACCCTGATATTTTAGAAGTTCTCAAATGCAGCCATCTGTAACTTTACACAAAAGGCACTTGCCTCAAGTGTCTGTAAAGGTGGTTGGAGCTGGCCCTAGAGAGAGCTGAGTTGCAGAAGGAAAACTGATCTATCTTTTTAGTGGGTTTGAGACGTGCTTTTTCTTAGATGAGGCCGGCTCTTGGGTGCCTTACCGAAATACCAGTTGTTGGGGACTTAACAAGGTAAATGCAGCAAAACAACAACAACAAAACCCACAAAGAAACCTATTGTGTCTCTCCGATTGAGAGAGATAACTTTGTGGCTTTAGCTGTCACCTACATTTCGAACGATAGTGGAAACACATTGTCCTTTATACTTACAAGATTATTTTTACTTCAAAGTAGCTTATTTGTATTGTTTTCTCAGCACCATAACCATGTCTTTTTGCTGTTAATTATTTTCCCTTCAAAGGAATTAATTCTTTTTAAAAACTGTATTGCCTTTGATATAGGACCATGGCAATGCAGAAATCCCCTCTGTAGCACATTTTGTGACCATAAGCAAACTGAAAGAGCAGATATGAAATGAAAGGGACAATGGTGGAAGATGGCAGGAGAAGTGACCTTAGAGTCAGGAAACCTTGGCGGAGGGACTTGTTTAGTCAGTGAACATTTATGTAGGCCTGATGTATGTACTAGGCTCAGAGCCGGGCAGAGGTATAAAAACACATGACTTAGAAAACATCTTAGTAGAACTGGATTTTTGAGGTGTGCTAAAATTGTAGGATCCAGCTCTGTTCCCATTCACCATGTATTTGTTGTGTGGTTTTGCCCGAGTCACTTCCTAGTTTTGTGCCTGTTTCTTCATCTATAAATTGGCTCAATAAAGCTAGTTCTGCCTCCCATAAACAGGCACTCTGTTTACAATATGAGAGAGAGAGAGAGAGATAGAGAGAGAGACAGAGAGAGAAGGAGACGGGGAAGGGAAAGGAGAAGAGGAAGAGGAAGAAGAAGGAGAAAAGAGAGAAGGAAGGAAAGGAAGAAAGGAAAGAAGGAAGGAAGGAAGAAAGGAAGGGAGAGATGAACAGGATGTCAAGGCAAAGCCTAAGCTTGTGGTTTTACAGCTCAAGGAAGACAATGGCTGGGAAAACCCTTTCTAATCTACAAAGCTCACATGAAAATGCATAGATTAGAGGAAGATTTGCAGGCTGACCTTGGAAGATCTGGAAACTTCCTAACATCCTGTCCTGGATGGACTTGGAGATCTTCCTCATCTTCCTCTCCTAACTTAAAAAGAATCTCTTATTCTTGACCATTTTTGTTGTTGTTGTAGGTAGCTTATTTTCTTCTAGTTATGCTTGGGGTTGACTCTTAGTTTTACTTTTATGTCAGTGAGTACGTGTGGAAATTTGTAGCATCATAGAAACAGATTTGAGAGAATATTGGGGATCACACAGCATGACCTCCCCCTCCTGTGAAGACCCCTTTTCAGCATTCTTGTTAGATGACTGGCCATCCAACCTCTTACTTGAGTAGTTACTTAACAGAGTGTTCGCTATGTATTCTAACACACAGTGTATTCCAGTAACCAACAAATCTGTCCTTCCTGATGCTCTCTCATCCACTGAGCCTGTGTTCCTTCATAAATATACCCACTGGCTCTGGCCAAGACTCCAAGAGCAACACAGACATAGCCTTTTATTGGCTCTGCTGCATAGCAACAGAGTGATTTGGGGTGAGTTGGTTAACCTTTTGTACCTCAGTTTCCCCCTTTATAAAACAAGGGTGATAATGGTGCCCACCTCCTAAGATTCTTAGGAGGATCAAATGAATGAATTACTACGAATACTAAGAATAGTGCAGGCACACAATTAGCACTGTTGATGCTTATTACGTTATCATCACTGCTATTATCATCCTTGTGTTGTTGCTGCTGCTGTTGTTAGCATATAACATTATTATGATATTGTTATATATTAATGTTAATATAATATTATCAGCTGATAGTGGTGAATAGAGTGGAAAGGTATCTTCTGTTGTCTGGAATACTAGCGTTCTGCTATCATTCATGTGGATAAGCATATAAGAACATCTGCCTTACTCTGTAACCTCCTAGAGAGTGAGGGGCATGGCCGGGGTGTCCCTGGGATACACGTCAGTCACTCTCTTCAGTCCCTCATTCGCAGGGAACCTCCTAATGTCCTTAGAGAAGGAGGATGAGTTAGGGGGAGGCGGATGAAAGGAATGGAGGCTGCCTTTGTTCCAGGACTGCAGAGCATTCTTATTTAGAAATGCTACCTTCAGATCTATAGGCGAGACCATTTCTGTTCTCCTAGGAAACGGAAGAGGAAACTAGCATCTATGAATGCTCTATCTGGGGTCGGGCTCTGTGGTAGAAACTTTCCTTTCCGTGTTTCTCGCTGAATCTTCCCAACAACCCTGTGAAGTAGGTGAGTGAAGAAACTGGGCCTCTTGAGGGTTGAAGAGCCTTGCTCATCAACCTGGATGAGACCAAGATCCAGGTCACCCAATTCCTAAGCTCACCTTAGGAACAACAGGCCGGAATCTTGAGTTATGCATGCCATGCTTGGTGTGCATGGTTCCTATTTACTTAGGTGGCTAAAAGCAGGATAGATACTTAGGAACAGTTTAAAAGAGAAAAAGAGTCCGCTTGTAGGAGCACGTTTCTACACCAACAGAAGAGATGTAAAGTGTTTAAGTCGGCCCCAGGTTGACCCAAAACTAGAATTCAAGGTTGTGGAGACGGATGCTCACCAGAAACTTTACAGTCTTATTTACCTTGACTGAGAAATGTGTGGAGGAATTTCCTCCACGTCGGGAAGCGGCTCTCATTGACTGGCTGAGCGTGCTGTGCTAAAATGCCCGCCAGCTCCTCGGAGATCTTCAGCAAAGCTGGCTCCTGCAGAAACAAATTAAATAGAACCACAAGCAATTTTACTACAGAAATGGAAACTGCTTGTGGAGTGATTAAAAACCAGGCCTCCAACAGGCAAAAAAAAAAAAATGTGGTTACTGTTTATCCAGAGTCAGAAAGCCATTTTGAAAATTTCTTTATTTTCCCAGCCACTTTCATTTTCATATTTCCAAGTGGTTTGGCCCCCTGAATACTGCCGCTCCCTGTGCCTGTTTTCTCTGAAGGCAGCCTTCTGCCTGGGCATCAGGTAACTCTGGCTTCAGAGCAGCAGCAGTCTGACCAGCTGAGCATCCTTGGGCAACGTGCCCCCCAACTCGGTGCCTCAGTTTCCCTTGATGTAAAATGTGGAGTTAACGGACCTTTTACCTAAGATCCTTCAGACCTGAAAGTTTTTTATTCTATGATCCTACCAGGGCTGACCCTAGGAGAAATTACAGAGTGGGTACTACGGTCTTTCTTTGGCACCTACATCTTTTAAAGCTGTGCTCTTTTCCCTTGGTGGGGTTGCCCCCACATCCTACAGCCTTGGGATCAAAGCCTTAACCTTCAGGCTGACACTGTAAAGGTGGGGTTTGAGGTGGGAGCAGGTTAGAAGAGTGAGGTGGGGAGGGGCCGCTCTCAGTCCCCCAAGGCCACAGCTCCCCACTAGGTCACAGCCTCAACCAGCTACAGGTGAGGCTGGCCCCACATTATCATAAAGCAACCTCAAGCTATAGAGCGTCCTGTCAAAATGAAAACAGCAGGGCACCTTCTTATGAATAAGAAGCCTGACTTTTTGATATAAAAAGACTCGGTTTTCCAGGACACTATTTTTCTTTTGGATGGTCTTAGACTATCTAAATATTTTCAAATAGAAAAGACTATGTATAAATTTTCAAATGGAAGCTACCTCTTCAGATTTTATTTCTGTCTAAAGTAGGGCAGGGTCATAGATACAAAAGCATTTGACAGGCAGTATTCATTTTAAAATCTGGGACTCTGGCAAGAAGGACTCAGGCTTGCTTTGGGCTGCTGGGAACCTCCGAATCTATTAGTGAACACTCAGTTATTTGGAGGAATCTAAAAAGAATCAATTTTGGCAAGTGGGGCTAGAAGGAATCTTAGAAATAATCTGTGTGCGCATTTATTTCCAAGTTGCCTGCCTTTACGAGGTTATCGTCTTCCTCCCCCCCGCCCCACACCCCCCTCCCCAGCTCCTTGGAACATCTGGTTCATTCTGGGTCTAGTGCCCCCTGAAAATCTACAGTAGACAACAAACATCTGAGAGTATATGCATATATACTCTAGGTAGGTTGAAGTAATCTGAATAATTTCTGAAATATCCAGGAAATCCTGGTGGGAGAGTCTCGTTAGTTAGCTTAGTAAGTGCTGGACATACAGAACAAAAATGTCAAGAGAAAGGGAGAGTGTCGTGGCACACACTCATTCAGGGAGACTGCACGGTGTGGGGAGGTTGTTATCCAGGGTTGGGGACGCCGACTCACGCAGTCAGCCTCTGCCGTGGGAGGTGGAGGCACAGAAATCGCTGTCAAAGCAGTGGGACTTTCCCCTCTCGTATCCTGCACAAAGTACACGTTTTCTCTGCTCTTCACTGTACATTCCCTCATCTCCCCAAAGCCCTGAATCTAAAGCATAAAGAAGCAGCCAAGACACGCAGTTCCAACAACCCGGACCCCCTCTTTGAGCACTATTCTCCACACCCATCTTTCTTTCTGTGCTACCTTTGTTTCAGTTAAAATCATTCATTCTATCAAAGAAGACCAATTGTCTGTGACTCATGAAGTGCCCCAAAGCCGGGCTGAGAAAGTATGGCTGTGGGTTCCCACTGGGCTTGGGAAAACCAAGTGACAAGGAAAGAAACCTCGCAGGCCAGGCCCTCTCCCAGGACAGTGGAGACGTCCTTTTTGTTCTACCTTCTACTCTGCTTTTGAAAGACATTGAACCATCTACCCAGTGAATGCCATGTGGCCATTCACATCAACACATCAAAGACAAATCATTCATTCATTTATTTAGTCATTCATTCATCCATATATAAAACAGTACAGGTACTTGGAGTATCAGAATCATGGAGCCAGACAGTAAAATGGTGGCTGTCGGGGCTGGAGGGAGAGAGAATGGGAGTTAGTGCTTAATGGGTACAGAGTTTCAGTTTTACAAGACGAAAAGAGTTATGGAGATGGATGGCGGTGATGGTTGCACAACATTATGAACCTATTCAATACCACCAAACTATACACTTAAAAATGGTGAAGAGGTTTTTTACCACAATAAAAAAAAAATCAGGAAAAAATATTACAGAATGTCAGGCCTTTTAAGTAACTGAACTGTCGGGGGCAAGTGTTTATGTTTTCTGGGAGATGGAGACGGCGAGGAGACAGTAGAAGAGTAGGTGAAAGCCTTGCCACCTAAATCTTGAAACTAGATCTCCATCAACTTGAGGATCAAGTTGAAATTCCTTCTCAAGGCGCATCTGTGGCCTGGCCTGTGATTCCTAATGTAGCCCCGCTTCTTTCCTCTCCAGCTCCCAGCCTCACCCCGACCCACAGCGGTGGTATGACAAACTGAGAACACCCTCTTCCTTAGGAACAACACAAAGGGCCTGCTGATGTCAGATGCGAATTCCTGGTTTGGGGGAGTTCCTGTTCTCTGCACAGCACAAGCATAATTACTACAACTTTAAGGGCAGATGCTAAAAGGGAAGATCGGTAGCTATTCCGGCAAATTCTGTTCAGAATAAACTTGTGTACACACACACAGACACACATGCAGACACACACATTCACACACACACGCACACACAGACACACACACACACACCCATGCCAGACAAATCCCTGAATTCATGTGAACCATCAAGACAGCGTTTGTAAAATTCTTTCTCCTGTCACAGCAGGCTCACATTCATTATCTCATTCTGTCCTTATGGCAACACTCTGAGGGCAGCCAGCACAGTGTTATGTCCCCTGCCTTACAAATGGGAAGCACAGGCACCTAGAGCACAGAGGCTCGTGTCAGATCACTCGCTGAGTGAGATACTCTTATTGGGTGATTTTCCACATGTGAGTGAAGACAAAACAATGGAGTTGGGGGAACCAGAAGAAAGTTTGCTTTCTTTGCGTTTTCACCCCTCCCCCAAAAATGGTGTGTGTGTGTGTGTGTGTGTGTGTGTGTGTGTGTGTAATCTGTTAGAAGCGCACTGGGGCACATCTCCTCTATCTTACAAACTTTGGAATGAGTCCTTAGAAAGTTTCTTTGCCGTGAGTCACATCAAGGTGATGGACTATTAAGTCAATGTTTCAGAGAGCCTATGGCCCACATGGGGCAGGTCATTGAGACCTAACGACTCTGGGGCTGTGAGAAGGAAAGCATGGACCTTGTGGATGATAACCGAATGTTAGAAAAGTAATCGCTACTTTTTGAAAAAATCAGAATTCCAGATTTTCATTCCCTCATGATTGTACTGGCTCTGGCCATGCATATGGGCAGCTGGCCTTTGTGGAGCTGGTGGCTCTAGAGCCCTTCCCATCAGGAGGAACTTCAGCCCCATCTACGCCACAGCACAGCCTTACCACCGTTTGTCTAGTACCCACATTTGCCCCTGAGAGTGTGACAAGAGTCATGACCTTGGATGGTTCCAGGGCATCTACAGAAGGCACAGGGCCTCCATCAGCCTGACCGATGCAGCCAAGGGATCCCGTCTATCCAGCATGGACCTCGCCGCTCAGCTCGCTCTCTTTTTCTATCAAGAAAGTGTAAATTTGAAGGAAGAGATATTTCACTGAAGGAAATTCAGGATATCTCAGGGGAAGCTGCTAGCATATCCAATTTAATACTGCCCTCAATGACTAAAGCTACTTCAAACTCCAGAGAGTTAACTTTCTGAAGTAAATTCCGTGTGTGTGTGTGTGTGTGTGTGTGTGTGTGTGTGTGTGTGTATTCAGGAAGATGGGAGAGGAGCAAGAAAAAATACAAATTAGACTGCTCTAAATATCAGTCCCACCAAAACTCATTTTGTCTGAATTCAGTAAAATAAAGTCTTGGCTAATCATCTCAAATCTCCCACATCAGGCATTGTTTGGTGGTGTTCAAAAAGAGAAACCAAGGGACCTACCTACCTGCTGCTTTGTAGAGGTTTCTGATATCCTTAAATGGAGGAACGGAGGGTGGCATAAGGCCAAAAGGACAAGACAGTGACCTGGGAAACTAAGCAAGACTGTCAGGGTTGAAAGGGGCCATATGGACTACCCAAGCAAATGTCGCGTGTGCCAGAAGAGGGACCAGGGATTCTGCACTCACACAGTGAGGCCGCAGGAGCTCTCTGGCCGCCTTCGGACCCTAGGTGATTCCTCTCTTTCACTTCTGCTGCCTCTTTCAGAGGGCAAAGTGTGGGCGACCATGAAAGGTGCTCAGGATTTTAATTGGCTAGTGGCACAGAGAGGGAGAGAAGGGAGGGATTCCAAATTCGAGGCTGAGTTTAGAAAGGTTGCTTTGCTGTGCATGGACTACTGTTTACAACTATAGTCATTTTTCAGGTAAAATAATAGCTCTCATTCATTGAAAGCTTACCAAGTGGGGGGCCTGTATGAGGAGGGGGTTTATATCCTCAAAAATCACTCTCTGAGGTGGTTACTGTCATCCCCATTTCATGTCACACAGGCATGAAATAGCAAAACTGGGACTCAAATCCGGTGGCTACCAGGATGCCATGTTGCAATGAGATCCGTAACTACCATCAGCGGGCATAAATGATCACTCCGGGTCAGATTAGATCAGCTGCATTGGGAGACTAAGTCTGTACCATCAAATTTATGAAAAAAATGGTAGAATGGATGTCTGTTGTTGGCTTCCCAGCATCTTTGTCCCGCTTTCAGGGTAATGATGTCCCAAATTTCCTGTCAGGAACTGCTACTACTCCATTCTTAGCTATGCAAGTTAATTGGGAGGGACTCGCCCTCAGCTCCAAGGGTGGGTCACTGCTTAGCAAAGCCACACCCTGACCACAGCCATTGGTTCAGGATAGGCATGTGACCAAGTAGGTCAATCAGAGGTTAGGAAGCACTTGCTGGGGCCTTCTGAGAAAGAAGCTTCATGTTCTTCTGAGAACTCTGCCAGGTGATATGTTCTTTCTTCCTATTGCCTTGACCAAGGACAAGCTCCAGGAACTACTGGCGGCCATCTTTTGACCCTGAGGACAGCCAGCCTTAGGATGGAGCAGATCATATGCGTGGTTCAGAGGACAAATGGGTCCTGAGCGATGTTTAGCCACTGGATTAAGCCTTGTCTGAAGTTAGACCAATCTTTGGACTTTCAGTTAGCTAAGATAATAAATTCTCTTTGTTTTTAAAGCTATTTTGAAATGGGTTTGCCGTTACTTGAAGCTTAAACATTTTAAACTGATACAAGTGGGTGGGCCAAACCATGTACCCACAATCCATGATGGACATTGGAACCCAGCAAATGCTCTGATCCCTCTATGCATTGGTTACTCTCGTTCTGCCATCAGTAGTGACATTTCACTCCTTTCCTTTCATTTCATTCCTTTCCATTAGATCATTAGAAATAGTCCCTCTTTAGGGTGCAAAAATATGCTGAGAGGAGGAAGAAAAAAAATGAAAATGTCTTCAGCAAGTCATAAACTACTTCCCACACCTACTTAAAGTTTAAGGACTGCTTTAATACTCCATGTTTAATTGTTAATTGAGAATTTAAAAATCAAAAATGCCAACTTTGCCTTCGATGAGATGGAAAATTATGCTGCTGTAGAAGGTAACATAATGTAAAACAGCCAACATTACTAAGGCACACAAATGTTTTTGGTATGTAAAATTGCTTTGTAAAATATTTGCTCCATCTGCTGAAAGCGGCAAAGACAATTTTCCCTTGATAGCTAATGGCCCATTTCGGCTGTGTGGCAAGTGATTCGCTGCGGTGGCGGCTCTCATTAAACAGAATGGTGAAAATGCGGTATATAATTCCATACTTATGTAGCATTATCCACTCGCTGCTTCTTGAGGAGTCTGTCCCTCATTATCTAGGCCTCCACCTTGCACCAACATGCAGGCCTAGCAAGTTGATTTGACTTGAGAAGCGTTTTGTCCAACTGAGGCACATATGTCGCGCCGCCATTCCAAAGCTCAGCACAACCGCTTTGCCCCAACAAGAAACTCTACAAAGGTTCATTTCTGTTCAACTTCCCAGCACTTAAACTGCTGTTTCCTTTTTCCCCTCCCTATAGGGGGCCATGGTTTTCTTTCTAGGCTCAGCCAGTCATGCTGCATGCTGGGATTTCGATAGATAAAGATTAAGCATTTCTTGAAATTCGTAATTGAACTCTGCACATATTGAAAAGCAGAAAATTTTTTCGGCGACCCAAACTGCCATCATAAAGCCTGACAAACACTGTCCTTGGTTCATGGAGCATGTGGCAGTCTGTGATCATTCTCTTTAAAAGAGTTGTTTACATTACACCCAGAATTACTTCAACATCTGCTAAAGGAACAATTAAAAATAAATAATCCAGGGTGGTTTAAAAAAAGAAGAATACGTTGATGTTTTGGGAATGATATTAAAAAGTAATTACAGCAGCAAGTGGCAGATTTTTTAAAAATATATTTAATGTTGGAAAATGGGTTTAAAGGAAATTAAATATGTGTGACATCAAGTAAATACATATGCCTGTTTTAAAAATGACACAATATTTTTAAAAAGAAACCATGTGGTTTAAAAATCAACCATAAGTGGAAGGAGCTATAATTATTATTGGTAATCAGTTTCTTTCTTTCTAGTTAGAGAAATATTACTGATTGAAAAAAATTGCATATGCTGAAAAATCTCTTTAATTAAAAATTAAAAACAAAAGAAAACACATGTGCCCTTTGGACTTGATTTTTCATTCAAGTGGTAGGGGAGAAGGGTGAATCTGTGGAATGAAATGAGAGATCGTCAAGAGAAATTGTATTTTTATTTTATACAAAAGGAATGGGCACACATTTACTTTTCTTAATCAGAGTGAAGAGCTGTACTTTCCTTGATATTCCCACATGTACAGATGTATATACGTACTAAAGGAAATATAATAGCATTATGTATTTATGATTGTTTTCTTTTCACGGACTATGCTCATTCAAAAACCAGTGCAATAAATCGGTGAATTCCAAAAGTGAGGAATTTTGTTTGATCTGGCACAATTACATGAAAGTCCCAGTCTTCCCCCTCTCATCCCCAGGGGCACTGAGGACAGATGACCAGAAGCAAATGGCGCAGTCGCTGGCAAAGGAGAGTAAAACTCATTCTAAATTGGGTCCAAATCAATACCCACGCCTGCTTTGTGGTTTTCAGCAAAGCAGATATTTCCAAAACAACTCCAACGAGGACTTCCTGGATGTGAAAACACTAACCAATTCTCGTTCCTCTCATCTTTTGCTTTATTCTTCCTTCCACGCTGTTATTGCGAAAAACTGGCAGTTAAATTCAATTGATTCCGAATATTCCGGATCCATATGGCCGCCAACCCTGGAGCTGAGGCGGCGATAGCGCCTCACTGCTGTTCTCCAGCATTTGCCTCTCCCCCTAGTCCCCAGATGGTGGGAGTAACATTTAAACCTCCTTTTCTCTGCCTTGTACAATAGACCTTGGCACCATTTCAACTGTTTACTCCGGTAATTAACAGCTCTGATACCACAACAATTACAACTCCTCCACTCTCACCACAATAATGCTATGAATTAGTGAGAGCTAATGGCTGGAAGGTAGAGTGTTTCCAGACTGTGAGATCTGTGCATTTTTAGAATAAAATAAAAGGTACAAACAGCACGCTTGCAGTAGACAATGATTACCTAGTAATTAGTTTACACAAAGCTTCCTATTTAATGGCAAAACGCTGTAATTAACGTGTGACAGAAAATCAAAGGGTACTTTGTAAGCATATGAAAAATTAACACTGCAGGCCCATAGCTTTATGTACTGATTAGAAGCATATTAAATCAATAGGACACACAAACCAACAGCTTGTATAGCTGATTATTATAGGTCCTCGGAAGGGGGACCCAGCTTTCATTTAACTTGGGGATGCAATTTTCCCTCTCCTCTCATCTTCCTCAGGCACAGAGAAGCACCTCAAACCCAACCCTGGCAGCTTCATGAAAATAACCATTGAACTGGAAGAAAACATTCTAAGTCATTTTCAGAGATAAGGAAAAATATGTAAATGATTAAGACTTTCCAATGATTGTGGTGACGTGCTGCTACACTAATTAGAAAAGACACCAACTGGAACCAGAAAATGAAGTAGCCAGGTCTCAATCTTGTGGTGAGAATAATCTCTACTTTATCAGGTCAATGCCTCTTTACTCAACATGTAGAAAGTTCAAGTAACTAGAATTATTTTCTCTTTTCAAATGATAAGAAACCAGGGCGCTATCAAGATTTATTCTTTTAAAGGCATTATCTGGATAAATCATTGGCTAGGCATAATTGGGTCACCAGTCTGTATCTTCAACAGTCACAATTCTATACAATGACAATTGATGCATAGAAAAATATTCTGGAAGCCTAAAAGACCCTACGAGATCGTCTAAATCACCAAAGGAAAATTAAATTGTGCATATTTGTTCAACATTACCTGCAATTTAATTGTAATGCAATTTTTTTCCGCTTTAAAAATCTCAATTATATTTTATGCACAAAGATGTTACTCTTCATGTATATCATTGAAGAGGATCTAATCTTTTGGGGATGCATCTGATATTTAGGCAAAAATCCAGGGAGTGGATTAGGTTATGTGAGGGAAAATATATAACTTATACTCCTTTAAGTGTGAGATTTGTGCTCTTTCTTTCTTTTTTCTTCTTTTTTAAAAAATTAGTTTCAGGTGCACAAAACAATGTAATAGTTAGACATTTATCATTTATATCCCTCACAAAGTGATAACCCCCCGCCCCAATCTACTACCCCTCTGACATTGCATACCATTACATTTCCACTGTCTCTATTCCTAATGCTGTACTCCGCTTCTTGTAACCATATATATATATATATATATATATATATATATATATATATACATATATATATAATTATAGTTGACATTTATTATTGTTCAGCTTCAGCTTCAGGTGTACAGTGCAGTGATCAGGCATCTACATCATCCCTGAGGTGGTCTCCCTAATCAGACAAGTTCCATCGGATACCCTACAAAATCTTTACATTATTGATTATATTCCCCAAACTGTCTTTCATATCCCCATGGCAATCTTGTGGTTACCAACTGTGTTTTCTAATCCCCTCACCTTCTCCTTCATCCCCACCCTTCCTCTCATCTAGCAACCCTCAGTTTTTTCTCTATGTCTCTGAGGCTGTTTGTGATTAGTTCGTTCATTTATTCTTTTCTTTAGATTCCACATATAAGTGAGATCATATGGTACTTGTCTTTCTCTGTCTGACTTAATTTCACTTAGCATAATGTTCTCTAGGTCCATCCATATTGTTGCAAATGGTAAGATTTCATTCTTCTTTATGGCTGTGTAATACTCCATTGTATAAACATACCACAGTTTCTTAATCCAGTCGTCTACTGATGGGCATTTCGGTTGTTTCCATGCCTTGGCTATTGTGTATAGTGCTGCAATAAACATAGGGGTGCACCAATTTTTTCAAATTAGAGTTTTGGATTTCTCTGAGTAGATACGTAGGAGTGGAATTGCTGGGTAATAAGGTAGTTCCATTTTCAGTTTTTTGAGATACCTCCATATTGTTTTCCATAGTGGCTGCACCAATCTGCAATCCCACCAACAGTGCACAAGGGTTCCCTTTTCTCCACACCTGCGCCAGCACTTGTTGATTTATTGATGATAGCCGTTTTGACTAGGGTGAGGAGGTATCTCATTGTGGTTTTTATTTGCATTTCTCTAATGATTAGTGAGGTTGAGCATTTTTTCATATGTCTGTTTGCCATCTGTATGTCCTCTTTACAAAAATGTCTCTTCATGTCCTCTGCCCATGTTTTAATTGGGTTGTTTGTTTTTTTGGAGTTGAGTTTTTTATAAATTTTGGATATTAACCCCTTATCAGATATATCATTGACAAATACCTTCTCCCATTCAGTAGGATCTCTTTTTGTTTTATTGATGGTTTCCTTTGCTGTGAAAAAACTTTTTAGTTTAACGTAATCCCACATGTTTGTTTTTTCTCTTACTTTCCTTGCCCGAGGGGATATATCAGTAAAAATCTTACTCCGGGTAATATCTGTAAACTTTCTTCCTACATTTTCTTCTAGGAGTTTTATGGTTTCAGGTGTAATGCAATTTTATGGTAATAATAATAACAGAGAATTTTTGAAGGCTTATTGTGTGCTACCATAAATACGGGACTAGCCGATTCACAAGGGTTATCTTATTTAATTCTCACCACCTCCCCACAAGGTAGGTACCCATATTATCCCTCTTTACAGATGAAGAGATAGAGACTTAGAGAGTCCACGGTCCCTCTCTAATAACCTTGGTGTGCTATAGATATTTAAGAGCAATGGCTGCTGTGTTCTAGGGACCTTTGTATTTCCCAAAAGTCTCTGTAGAAAGCAGAAAACCTGCAACAAGGGCAGCGAGTCACAGCGGCAGGACCTGAGAGAGAACACTGCTTGGGAATTTTCAAACAAGGGGTCTTTTCTAAATGGGTTCAGCTTGGTGTGGCCAGAGCACTGGGCCAGGAGTAGGTGTGGGTTCCAAGTTAGGCATGACCATTTATTAGCTAGAATACCATTTATTAGCTATATGAACTTGGGCAAGTCACTTAATTTCCCAAGCATCAGTTTCTCCACCTGTAAACAGAATAATAATATCTTCCTTACCAAAGTGGTGTGGTAGTAAATGAGTAAAAACCTTAGGGTTTTTCTGTGATTGAATGAGACAATTTATGTAAAGTGCTGAAATGCCTGACACCCAGCAGATATTCTACAATATTATTATTATTATTGTATTATTATTATTATTAAATACAGGGAAGTGTCAAGACCTTAACAGTATATTCATGAATCTACAAAAGAAATCACGTTTTTAAGACATAAAAAATAAAAATATAAAAAATAAAAAAATATAAAAAACAAATGTAGCTTAATGATTAGAGAAAAATGATATCCTACATTTTCTCTTAACCTAGAAAAACCTAGATTTTCTCTTAATACCAAGATGTTGTATTTTTGATATAAAATACAAATGACAAATAAGGACATTAAAAAAGGATATTTTGCTAGTAAACTAACAGCAATTATAAGAAGCATTTGACATCTAAAATAAAAGTGCAAACTATTTATAATATTCAGTGCTGGTAAGGTGGTGGTAAAACTATGCTTACTCTCTGCCAGTAGCTTTGGAAATGGGTACTACCTTCTTAGCAAGTCATGTGGCAATATGTAACAAGAGCTGTAAAAAATTCTGCTCCTGGGTCTCTCTACTAGAGAAATAATTCAACAGAAGTAAAGAGAAGTGTATACAAAAACTAAAAATAAAAATAAACAAATCTTTCTCCTTATGCTTTCCTCCCTCCCACCCACCACCACCAAAAAGAAAAAAGAAAATGCAAGCTGGAAATCTAATTTTCCAACTTAGTTGAATGGTTTAACGTATTAGAGTAAATCAATATGAGGGAATATTATACCGCCATTAATTGTGATCACTACATGTAAACATGGAGAACGTTTAAGATCTGATATTTAAATAGCATATACACTATGACTGTAGCAATAAGAAATAAATGCAGCACATTTGGAAATTAATACACAAAAATGAAAATAACTAGGTTTGAGATAAGTGATTATGTCCTTACTTGATTAAATATTTCTTTAATGTGGTTATATTACCTTTCAACTTTTCTAAAAAATTATGTCAGTACAGGGTAAAGGCTGTTTGGGATCACTTAAGAAACACCTAATAAATTTCACACAAGACATGAGGCTCAGCGATCCTATAGTGGCTCCTATGACCCAGTTACATGGCCATGTGAATGGATGGAGGTCTTCACAATGGAGACATAGGGAGTTCCAAGCCACTGATTGGCTGTTGGTTCTCTTTTGTTATAGTGTATTTTGTTTTCTGATTTCATTCTGCAAGGAAGCAAAACAACTACTGTGGTTCATCCTACTTTTTCTAGGCTTGGATGCCTTGAATTTATATATATATATATATATATGTAGTGTATATATACATATATATGTAGTGTATATATACATATATATGTAGTGTATATATATGTTAGTATATATAGTGCGTGTATATATAATACCAAAAAATGTATACACATTTTAAGAGAGAAAAACTGTATTAAAATTGTAATACTCAATATATACTGATAACAAAAGATGAATACATGTCATGTTTGACTTCTGCAATTACAAGAGGTGCTCAAAGTGGTTACCATCAGCGTCCAGGCACTTCTGATTACAGCAAACTACTGTTTCAGCAATGCTGACCAAAGTGTCTACTTGTGTACACATGACTTTATTCATCTTTTGTTATCGGTACATATTGAGTATTACATTTTAATACAGTGTTTTCCTTTCTTAAAATGTGTATACGTTTTTTGGTTCTCTCTCTCTCTCTCTCTCTCTCTCTCTCTCTCTCTCTCTATATATATATATATATATATATATATATAATTTATATTTATTTATTTCCCTCCTTGGCAAATTAATTTTAAAAGTCTAATGAAGTACACCAATGTACAAGTAAAGGTCAAATTGCTCTTGCAAAGAGCTAAAATAGCAAGATTATATAGTAGCTCAGAGCCAGCTCAATTTCCTATTTCTCATTTGCGGTAAGATTGTGACGCAAAAGACCTCTCCTACACGTTCCATCTGGGGAAATAGAGGCTCAAAGAAGATCTGCACAGAGAAACCCAAAAGTAAACTGCCTTAGCTCTTCTCACGGAGAAACTGTCTGCAACAGTCTCCTGCAAAGCAGGGTCACCAGTAGCGTCCCTGCCACTGAGCCAACCTCCCAGGAATGAGAGAGGGAAGACTTATCCTTTAAAAAAAGAAAGAAAATGCCGGAAGGACTGGTACCACAGCAAATGTCTACCTGGCTCTCCCTAGACTGTCTTAGTGAGTGTGTCCAAGAAGGCTTTTCCCCTAAAGTGCCTTTCTTGACTTACGCCTTTATTCCTCCTAAATAAAAGAAATACCCCCGACTTGGGGTGGGGCGTTTGAGGTGTGTGCAAGTGTGTGGAGTCATTAAACTTTAACAAGCATTGAGGACTTAAATGAATGAGTTTACTGGTCCCTCTTGGGGGAAATAGGTTTTGTTACCTGGTAGGATGAAGAGAATAAGGTTGGTACCGAGCCACCACGAAGGAAAATGAGATTTGTACTCTGATTTCATTGTGACCATCATGTAACACTCTGCTTTTCCTAAAATCATCTACATGTCTATACTGATTTTTTAAAATGGAATTATAGCTTTTTAGCATTTGTTGACTCCTTGACTTTGTTTCAAGTCTCATCTGCATCTCACAGGGACCAAATAACTGGTTCTAAATTAGGTAGGTAGGAAAAAAGATGATCTTTATATTATATCCTCGTGTCTACACTGAATCATGCCCAGATCTAAAAACCAATATCTGCATAAGATGCAAGAGAATCTCAAAACAGTTCCAACTCCCATAAACAGCCTTGTTTTTAATCTGTTGCCTACAACATACCAATGAGAAAAATTATGGTATCGTGTCATAAACTGCTATGCAAATGATGCTATTTGTAAGTATTAACATAATTTAGTGCTTACAGTCATAATTTCATTTCTAATAATTCTCCCAGAATGGAGTCTTTCTCTGGACTCTTAGCCTGCAGGATAGTCTTTCATCAAGAAGCTGATATTTTTAATAACCTGCCAGCATATGTTTTGTATGTGCCAGGCTAGGCTTGATGATACAACATCTTCATTATCAAAAGAAACAGGTCTACAAACTGTAATAGGACATTAAAACATGCCTGTCCTCATAAGTAATGCTTTGATGTCTAAATATGCACTATTACGATGGTCTTCTGGAACAAAGGATAATTCCAATCCTAAATTCTCAATAGCTACACTCAATGAAGATTGCAGTTCACTTGTACTCTGAATACGATTTCACTTTGAAGGCAAAAGAATGTCAATAGTTTCCTACAAAAAAAAAAAAAAAAAAGCTCTCCGGAACTGCTTTATTTTCATTTTAGGCTTCTTACCACACCATGGCTAAGCATAGGTCTCAGAGTATAAAAAGATTTTTGAATAATTTTTCCCCCTCTTAAGTGTTAAAAAAATGATTTAGATAGCTTATTAATTATTCAAGGTTCACATTTAATAACATTAACAATAAGGCCAAATGTGTTTGGTGACAATTTAAAATTTGTCACCAAATGATAATTTAAAATAATTGAAATTAAATAATGTATAGTCAGGCTTCTATGTGCAATTCAGCTAACATCAATATTTTAAATATTTTTTTAAACTTAAAAGTCAAACATTTCAAATTTATCATAGTCTAGTGTCAGGAGAATTCTTTAACAATGATTGGTTTTAAATATTGGACCAGCAAATACTTTGCACACTAACATTTCAACTTTTTAAATACAAAGGCATACTTTTCATCACTGAATCTCAACAGTTTTGCCTTAAAAAGAAAATTCTGTACAATATGACAAAATCCAGTTCAAAGAAAACACAAGAGAAACCTCTATGGGCCTCAAAATTAAATACATTTTCCTTGTTTTATTTTTTTTTCTAGAAGAGTAATTCACTTTGGTATCCTTTAAATAATATGTAAAAAGCTGGCCATGACAGGTACTGCATTTGGTCCATTTATTGATGGAGGGGAGAAGAAAAGCCCAGAATAGATCATAGGAAGAACGGTAACATTTGTCAAAGGAATTCTCTCTTCTGACTTTCTAGATTTATTTGTCGTTTCACTCTCACAAGAATAATGCGATTCTCCCTTGTGTGCCCCTCCCTTCCTATTACTTGTGTCTTGATTCATATACTTCTGTAGTGGGACGCTCGAAGGAGATGCAAATCACTGCACAGCCCACTGCAATGCTCGTCGGTAGGGAAGGAAAAGGTGAAGGGAATTTGTGTCTGAATTTTCCTCATCAGTTATGCTGTCAACCAGTAGGTCAGCCAAAACGGAGATTTGGGATTAAGTGAAGCCAGGCGAGTCTAGGCCCCTGGTTGTAAAGTGAAGCAGCTTTTAGAATGGTGGGTTTAATTTATATATTATGGGTTTAATTTATATAGTAAGCCATATAAGATTACTTTAATTATTAAGCAAGTTGGAACAGACTAAGAAGTTGTACAATTCATCTTTCCACCAACATACATGGAAAATTCTACACACGTCCACTCATATGCTAAGACTTCTTACCTATTGTTCAGCTTTGGCTGGGAGATTTTCTGGCTGGGATGTATTGTTTTCTCAGCATCTCACAGGGACCAGCAGTTATATAAATTTCCTTGAATTGTCTTCAAAAACATATGACTGCTGACAGAGTGCTATTATACATTAACTTCCAGGTGACAACAATTCACTAATAGAATTTCTCTCTCATAATAAAATATGGCTAGCTTAATAATGTCACTTGTTAGAACCATAAAATCAAGACCCACTTAGAGCAAATGATGAGATTTGTAATGTTACCTGAATATGGTAAAAAAAAATTACTTCCTAATTATCATAATCAATTTGAAGATGTGGATGAGGACTTTCAGGGCCCAATGAAGGGACATTTAAAATAACCTAATCAACACCATTGCCCAAGAAAGGCAAAATGATTTGCCTAAGGTCTCACTGCTGGTAGGTGACACAGCTGAGCCTAGAAGAAAGTGCTTTCATCTCCTAACAGTTCACAGACACTGGATTTATGTCACCATTGAACACTTACCTGTGCCCATTTCTTTTTCCAGTCTTCATGGCCATATCTGCTACTCTCCTTTAGGACCCACTGGCGGCACTTTAAGTGGGAAAGTATGTCACAAAATGCAGTGCCATTTCCTCCAAACTCATAGTCCATCTTAAAGAGCCAGCGTTGGATTTCCAGGTGATCAATGACCAGCTGACTCAGCTGTTCTATCATCTGTGGGGACGACGACATAGCGACATTTAATACAGCTGGTTTCCTGGCTTCCTTTTTATTGTATTAACTTAGGTGTTGTACTTCTCACATGTCGTAATTTCAAATGGTCTGTTCAGTCGGTTATCTTCTAGTTATTACTTTAGATGGAAGTTTTATGTGATATATGTATATTTGTATGATGTGAAGAAGCCGCTAGCCAGTGGAATAAAAGACATGTTTTAAAAGTATAGTCTTACTTATGAGAAACTCTGAAATTATCACTTTGCCTGCTTTTGAAGGCAAAATAAAGAATCCTTGAATATTTGTAATTGAATCTTAGTATTGTTTTCTTTCTTTTGCAGAGAATTGTGTGTTTACTTATTGATTCTTCAAATGACTTTTTTTATAGTTTCAAGGCTGTAAAGAGTTATAATCTTGAAAACTTTAACTATTTGCTGCTTTGTTGAGCTTTTGAATGTTATAACCTATAAAACACGTAAGTTTTTCCTCATTAATATATGTGAAATACATTTGTTTGGCTGGTTAATCAACCAAGTGTATTATATGTACTACACGAACAAAACAGGTAAAGGAGATAAAACACTCATGGAAGCAACTTTCCTGGAATACACACTTCTACATTTTATTTGAAACAGTATTCCCTCAAGCACTGGGCTCAATCACCTGGAAGTTTAAGGGATAAAAGTTCAAGCTCTAATGTCATGATGATAATAATGATAATATCGAACATTACTGAACTCTCAGTAGGCACCAGGCCATTGACTAAGCTCTGTTCATGAGTTTTCTCATGTAGTACTCACAAAAACCTACAAGGTAGGCACCATTATTCGTTTTATGTCATATATAAATAACTGAGACTCAGCTAATTTGAATAACTTGCCCACGATCACACAGCATTGAGAGGCAGAGCAAAGACTCCGCCCAATGTCTCTGACTCCAACAACTAAGCTCTTTCTCTCTCCACGGCGCTGCCTATCTTAATCTGAAGACAGGTGGAGGAGAAGGGGGAGGCGGAAAAAGAAGTCAGAAGAGGAGCAAGAGAAGCATCTTTTCTTACAGTCAATAAGCCATTTGGGATAAGTCTGAATCAGACAAAAGTCTATAACAAGATTAATTATAAGTAACTAATTATAAGTAATACTGTTCTAGTAGAGCCTTGGAGAAAAATAACTCATTAGATCACAAAATGATTTTTTTGTCTGGTCTTCTCATCGGACTTTCCAATCCATACTTCCCAGAAAGAAACAAAGCAATCCTAAGCATTCTCTCTCTGAGCCTACCCACTGCTGTGCTTACGTAGGTTGCTGCAACGCTCTTATGCTCTGTTGATGATTTTTTTTGCTCACCAAACAGAGTTTTATTATTTTTTTCAACTAAAGAGTGTGAAAGGACTCAAGATTATAGTTCTGCTGAAGTCTGGAGCTGGAAGATTATAACTCTTTTGATTAAAGGCACAATCTGTTCTCTCGAGTTATGTCTTTTCAGCAAATCTTCCTGGGGATGTTACACTACACAGCAGTGTGGAAGTCATATCAAAATGGGCATTCTTGAGATCCCTGGAAGCCCCATGCAACCATGGGGTATTCAATTAGGGTGAAAATGGAATTGTCTTAGCTCCCTAATTATCAAGTAGTATCTGTGGATAATTTGGGTGTTTAAATGACAAGCACTCTGGTCTACACACCATATGGCTGTGAGCGTAGCCTATGAAGGTTTTTTAATGTGCCTTCCAAAGTTACATCCCTTCTTTCTCTATTGTTGTGTTGAGAAGATAGAGTCTATATTTAATCATGTTTTGCTGTATTATGATCATACTTTGCAGACGTAGAAATGGTATTTGGCATGTTAATGTCCAATAAAATTCTTTTGCCAGCATAAGGAAAAGTGTTTTTTTTTGCATAGCATTTTTTATTGTATATATGGATATATTGTATATTTGGAGACTCAACTATTATACTAACAGAATTATCATCTGTTTCTCCCAAATCCTATTAGTTGCTCCTTCTGAGAATCCTATAAAATGGATGTCTGTTGATGGATCCCCTACAATATTGAACAGGATCAATAGTATTGTAAAGACTGCATCATGGGAAAGAATTATGTGCTATCTTTAAGTGAAAATTGAACAGTGCTTTAAAATAGTATCGCCATTTTTGATTATTTAACCAAAGCTGTCAATATTTCAGATGGAGCACATGCCAGAAAGAGAACTTGCATGATTACTTTACGGATCAAAACAGGAAATGCTCACTGTGCTCATGCTAGATTTTAATAAATAAATAACTTAATCATAAGCCAAATGACTTTATGCTATTTCCAAACATTTGTCATTTTCTGTTTGAGTCTGTCTGTTCAAAAGATGTAATACAGTTTTAAATTGCCATTCATTCTACACTGGTAAAGAGCAGAAGTAGAAAAACGACCACTGCAAAAATCCAACTGATAGTCAGGAATTCATGAACCTAAATGAAAAGAATCACAGCTTTCTTTCACCAGCTTTGAGTTTATGATGCACATAGGTGAAAAGTTAGTGCTGTTTAAAAAGCCATAAAAAATGAAAAGAAAAAAAAAAGTTAGGCTGTTGAGTCATCACCATCTGCAAATTCAAAATGCTGACACCCTCAGATAGATCAGGTAGGGTAGTCACTACCTGGAAACACATCGGTGACTACTTCAGTTTTTGATGACCTCAGATGTGTGTTTTCCAAACAAGTAGGGTAGAACTCAGTTAGAACTCGGTTTATTGTGATAGCAATTTGCACATGCCATAGGTGAAATGGCATCCTTCAAATTCAATGGGCCTATGAGGAGGTTTTAAATCCTACTTCTGAATAACAGCATGAGAGGGAGGTTTTACTGCACTAAATGTGCCTGCATCTTTAACCAAAATCAACATACGTATAAAGTTCTAAAATGTTTCATGGCAAAAATTGCCTGATTTCTCATCCGTGAAGGTGAAAGCCAGACTCAATATAAATGTTGCATATAGATTTTAAACTTTTGAAGCTTGTTTAATGTAATGTGCGCATGTGAAATTGTATCATTTTAAAATGCATTTCACTTACATTAAGTGTGCTAGTCGGGTATTCTACTGGGGGGCAGAGTCAAGCAACCCAGTTTGTCATTTTCAAATGCCAGCGGAGGCTGATGACAATGGAAGGGACACCAACTCAGGGGGCGTTCCTTCCACTCCTATCAAAATTACCTGTGCCTCTTCCAGACTCTGCCACCTTTAAGAGAAACTTCTTTCATGAACCCCTGTATTGCCCCAAAACACTCTAGCAAGATGGAAATATTTTAGGGCAATGTAATGAGCTAATGGTATCTTCAAAGGAGTCTCTGAAAAGTATGATTTGTTGAAAGGCTTCATTTGGGGGCTCAGCATCTACGAGGTCTGGAGCATCATGATCAGGCAACTGAGAGAAGAGGGATGATCCCTAAATATTGTCCCTCACAAAGTGTCTCATCGTGCACGGTTCTGTAGTGTGCCAAGAAGTGGGTGTCTGGGACCAGTTGTGATTGGCTCAGAGTACTGGTCAAGAGATGTACTGAAACAGAGGTTAGGAAATGTTAACAGCCTTGTTTGTGTATTTCCCTTATTGTGAAAAAAGAGAGCAGTTAAATAAGAGAACAGCTGCCAGAGTTAACTCCGAGATCATTTCTAGTGGTGAATATTATAGTTCTGCAAATTGCTTGGGCCCTAACTATCTGCTGGAAGAATGCATAGCCGTAGACCTAGCCCACGACAAAACCAGAAGCAGATAGTTTTATTCCTGGAGCCACCTCACTTCCCCTTTTGGGGTTTTCCCCTCCTCCCTTTGTGGCTCCTTGCTGAGGAACCAAAGGATGTCTGTGCAGAGCCGAGGATGTCTGCAGCTCCCTGCTACAGGCCCTCTGCGACCTGACTCGGCAGAAAGGCCCACTCCCTGGAGCTTTCCGAACCTGCTCCTTTTAACCATGACTCACGTTTCTCAGGGTCTGCTCCATGCCTGGCTAGCTAATATGATGATGAACTAGTCCATGTTGAGCAATACATATTGATAGCAGATTGGTACATTAACAGGGTCTTCCATGTCTTAATCCAAATGAGTACATGTTTTGGGAATTCCAGCAATTTCTGCAAGGAATAATACTTTGAAACACAAAGGCCTAAAGTAGATCCCATGGAATCAACTCAAGTATTCCACATTGTCTTCAGTGGCTAGCGCTGGCTCCAGAAGACCTGAAATTCCTGCAAGGTCAAGAGGATGTGATATAGTTGAACAGAGCCTCTCTTGTCCACCTCACCTACCTGCTGATGACGATAGATGTCACATATTCCAGGAGGGACCGGCACATTGGCGCTGTCAAAGACCCGTTTACTTCCAGACTTGGTGCTGTAAAGATGAGCTAGTCCAGGCTCCGGGCCCAGGATGGGTATGTCTAACATGTCCGCCACGGCCAGGTCGTCTCTGTGGAGGAACCCGCTGACCATGTAGGCCTCTTTGCCTCGGATGAGATTTTTTATTCTTTTGATTGCCTTGGGACTGTACATCAGGTGAGTGGTCAGGCACATATGATGCTTCTAGGGGGAGAGCATATTATTCTTGTTAAAAGGTGCTCTTTTTCTAGTCCATACACCTAATTTATAATGTTGCACACAATAAATGTATTATTAATAGCAGACTGGGTTATGACCTATCCTGTTGTTTAGCAGTTTAAATTGATAAAAGCTGTTGGGGTGAGGCTTTATAATCGCTCACATCTTTAGTGTGTTGGAAATAGGCTCGCTGGGAATAGAACTAATTACTACACATCTGTATTTATTTGATCCATGTGGAATTATCCTTCTGTCAGAAGGAAAAGAGGCTGGTGGCCTTTGGATAATAGTGATTCATCTCTGCAACACTTCTGGCATGGTTTAACACTAAAGCGTCTGGAAAATCAATACAAAAAAATGAAGAAAAACGCCCCTTAGTATTCTTCACTGTACAGGACTCCTAAGATGGCAACTCTTTAAACGATTCGGTAGGAAAAAAAGCATTTGGCTTGATACTCTCTTTTCCAAAATTCTGCCGCAAACTCTGTTTCAGGGATTATGTTCTGTTATAATAATTATCATAGTTCTTGGCCAACAACTCTGGAGAGAATTCATGAATGAAAAATATTTGAAAAGTTCAGCAAGACTCAAACTCATTTTCCAATGGAAAACTTTTTTTATTTCACTTTTGGTTATTTAGACCCAGCTCAGCAATGCATTTGACTGTCTCATTTAATTATATAAATAATTCTGGCATGTCTAATAGGAGCTGAGGACGGAGCCAGATGGCCAACACACACCACACTGAATACCACCATGTTTTCTGCGTTCTATGAGTAGGGACGCAAATGAGTACTGTTATTGCATAACTAATACAAAGCAGGGATGGGCCATACAGAGCTACAGAAGGCTCAGAGGCATGGAGGAGGGAGACAGAAGCCACATGCTGTTGGGGAGAGCTGAAAAGGCAAATTCCTCCTCCTCTTGGGGCCGCAGTTTCCTCACCTGTAAAATGAGTATAATAATAGTACCCATCTCATAGGGAGGCAGTGAGGATTAGATGAGAGAATGCATGTAAATCACTTATCACAGTGCCTTGGACATAATAAGCACTTGGTAAATCTTAGCCAGGATATTATTACTATGAAAGGGGTTGGGAGTGAAGTGAATTTTGAAGGATGGGTAGGATTTTATCAGGTGAGAGTGGGCATGGGAAAGACATTAGCCAAGGATGGAATATGAGAACCCAAGACCGTGTCTGCTTCCTCTAGAGAAGGGCTGGAGCTTAGGAGTCAAACAGTTCTGACTTTGAATCTAGTTCTGTCACTCATACGAGCTACCTGAACTTGGGCAAATGACTTTGAGTCCCTGAGACTAAGTTTCTCCATCTGTTAAATGGAATAAAAATACCCATTTTCTGGGTTGCTCTAAGGATAAAACAAGATCATGAATGTAAACACCTATTACAATGCATGGCATTGGGTTGGTATTCAATAAATGGTAGTACTTATGATTACAAAGAAAACCCTCTTTTTTTAAATAAGTAAAATGCCATGTAAATAATATAATGTAAGGGGCTAGAGTCTTAAGGGAGTTCAAGGGTTTTTGTAGACTAGCACATACTCCCCCAATTCTAGTCAAAATTGTGTACTCCACAGGCATTAAAATGTGGAGAAATGTCGAGCTGCTGTTTCTGGGAATATCAGCAGTACCAGTGTGCGAACTCTTGGTGCGTACAGTAGCTGTTGAGTCTGGGAGAGCCCCGGGATTTCAATTCTGCCTGAATTTGTAACTTGCAAGGTGATTTAGAAAACTTGATCTTTCTGAGCCTCAGTTCCCCATATTCAAATGAGGGGTTGGACTAGACGTCTCTAGGGTGTTTCCAGCTCTGAAAATAACTTTAAAGTCAGAGCCCTTCTGGACTTGTGTTTAACGGGTACAGAGTGTCTGCTTGAGATGTTGAAAGAGTTTTGAAAATGGATAATGTGATAGTTGCCCAACAGCGTGAATGTACTGAATGCCACTGAACTGTACACTTAAAATGATTAAAACGGTAAATTTTGTTGTGTATATTTTACCCCCTCCCAATAAAACAAAACAAAACAGAGCTCCTCTGAGAAGAGGATTTATTGATTTACCCTGTAGGGCCCTTCCTCTAGAGTATGTGTTCTATCCTAAGCTCCTTAGATCGATGCAATATGCCTTTACTACCACAGTTGAAATCCGTTTTACAACCTACTTCTGAGAATGCAGTTCTAGGAAACCCAATGTTACATTAGACAATGGCTGGTGACGGCCATTGAATTTGTGTTTCCCATCTGGTAGATCGCTATCTTCCCTCCTTGTTTATTTCAGTCCTTTCCTTTCCCTACAAATTATTCCAGTGAGGAAATGTAAAAAAATTAAACGTCTGGGACAACTGGTGACTTGAGTCACAATGTACACAGTGGGGTTTTCAGGATACAGAGAAGAGTGTTTCAAGGTGGCAACCCTCTCATGTTAAGTTCACAAGGTTTTGAAAGCACTTTGACATGGATTCTCTCATCTGATCCATAAACGCCACACCAATGAACAGTCCCTCGTTTGGCGATGAGGAAACTGAGGCTCGAGTGATTTGCCCAAAGTCATATCGCTAGGAAACACAGAGGCAGGAGTTAAACCCAGGTGTTAGCACAGTTGCCACACCACAGCCGCCACAATTTCTCCCATTTTACAGACTGAGTAGTGAAGGTCCGGTGAGTTTATGAGGTGTAGGCAGATGCAGCAATAGAACAGAACGTGAACGTCCTGAGCACATCTCCAGCCGGCATGCATTCTGTCTCCTCTAGGTCTGCTTATCTCTATTGGCAAGTACTCTACCCGACTGTGTATTACAGTCATCTGGGCAGCACGCCTTCGTCTTCAGGCAAGATGGCACTCTAGTGTTGTGTTCAATATGTGTTTAATAAAGATTCGAATGTGAGGGAGTGGCAGAGGACACATTACTGACGGTGGGTCTTCTATGACCAATTAGAAAAAATCAGTATCATCAGATCCACGCAGTGGATTAACAGAGCTGACAAACATCTAAAATGCTCCTAATTCCATAGCATTGTAACTAATATAATTTATCACCACAGGTTGTGTTTTTTTTTGACCCGAGACAAAAGATAGTTGTTTAGGATGCCTTCATAAACATTAAAATGTTCAAAAGTAGACATGACGTTATACTTTTGTACCCATTACAAATTCAAACATTGTATAGTAACTTGGAGAGATGTACAAACAGATTTTTGGCATGCTTTAAAAAAATCTCCTCAAAGCCATTTTCATCCATTTGAATGAAAATCAGCGCTGATACAATCTTTCCAACCCATTAAAAAGAAATAAAGCAATAACTAAACATGAGCAGGAATTGAGAGAGCAGGAAGTGAGAGTTTAATTTTTGTATTCTAAAAAGTTGATTGCCTATGAGTGATTACTCAAATAATGTAAACTTAAAGTATGAGGAGAAGTATTAAGTACTTCAAATATTCCCTGCTTGTTTCTACTCATCAAGGTGCCAACCTAAATTATGGATGTAACTCAGTGCTTTTGTGAGTGCCAACTGCCTCTCTTCTGCTTGAGAGTTGAAGAGAGGGCTGGCAAGGGTACATTTCTCAGGGAATAAGACTGTGGAGCTGGAAAGGACTTTGAAATGATCTAACCCATCACCTCATGGTATAGATGAAGAACAAAGAACAGAGAGGCAAAGGGCCTGCCTGCCCACAGCCACAAGGTCATCCAGGACAAAGCAGTCATTCCAATGAGTAGTGTTCTGGGTGAGACAAACTTCGGTTCATACTCTGGCCCCACTAGTAACTTGGGACTCGAAAATGAGTCTTGGTTTCCTCACCCATTGAAGGAGATTGATAATCTCTGTCTTTTTTTTTTTTTTTTTTTTTGATAATCTCTGTCTTGTTGCATTGCACTGAGGATCAAATGAGAAAGTATATACTAAGCATTTGATACCTTAGTTCACTTACTTTCCTTCTCCCAAACTAGTGCCCCTTCCCCATTAAATGCCTTTGCAATGTGTATGGGCATTTCTGATGTGCAGAAACTCCTTACTCGCAGCTATCAGGCATTACTTCTGGAGAAAAGGCGGTTATTAACTACACACTAAGGACAGTTTTTTTTCTTCCTTGCTCCCCACTGTCCACAGTAACTCTGCCACTGAGGCCAGGGTATAGCTAGGAAGAACCAAAGCAAGCTGGTGGAGGATACTGGGAGGTCCCTAAGAATATAAGTAAATGGGGATGATTTGTCCCATGTCTTTTCTCTTGCTTGTCTCACCGCAGCTTTTGCCTTCTTCTTCCATAGCCAAGTGGTGCCAGTGAAACAGAGAGCTTGGGGGTGTGGAGAACGTTAATGTATCCAGTTATGAGAAAATAAAATCATCATCTTGGTAGCAGAAAGTAAAACCTGATGATAATTGACTGAGTATACCAGCAAAGCAGAAATGCTATAGCAACCCTCCCCAGGCCGGGCAGGACTTTTGGGGGTGTATGTGTGTTTGTCAAAATCATGATGCATCTGAAGGGCTAATGGATAGTAACTCAACAAATACACTTTCTATGTAAAGCGCGCAATCAGCTTCTCTGGCCATAGAGAGCTGACTTTGGGGCATCCCCCTTGTGAAGGGAGAGAGCTATGTTTGTCAGCAAATTCAGAGCCTTGAATACACCCCAAAAAAGTTTCCTCAAAACTGCATAGTCCATTAGGTATTAAAGTGTTGGTTGTTTAACATGGAAAGTTTAAATTCTTGTTAAAATATGGAGAAATTCATTTCAAGCCATCTCTTGCACTGCCTTATTCTGGACGGATGCCCTTGTGGTTCCATGAATTTCCCAAAAGCTCTTGTCTAGGGATGAAATTTCAGTCAGCATTTTTTCCATTTGTTAAAAATTAGTACACGTTAAAAACACCTGAATCTTGTGCATTAGGAACCATGTGATTTGGTAAATATGATCCAATTCCCATGAGAGTGGGGAACAACCCAATGGAGTAAGAAGGAACGCCAGTGTGGAAAATCAGAAAATAGGGGCCCTGGTCTAGATTCTGTCCCTAACTAGTTTTGGGACCATGGGCTGGCCCAGCCTTTCTCTGCCTTGGTGTCCTTCATACAAAATGAAGAAAAAGGAACGACAGATGTTATGAATTCACCTGCTTGATGGTACCACCCAATAACCTCCATTAGGCTTCAGCTGCAGAGTTGCTGGGCAGGGGTAACGTAACTAAGTCTGAAAGTTAAACGGGGATATGTCTTTCCTACAGTCCAACTAGTAGTCTAACCAGTAAAGCGGTTAAACTTGCAATAATATTTCACTGATGTGTACTAGAGCGTTGTAAGTTATAAAATTTCCAATTTAATTTTACTGCATCCCTGAAGCCGTAGTGATTAGAAGACAAACTCACAGTGAAGATGTTTATAGCTTCAGGAGTGATAATTTTGAACCTGTCCTGCAGGTCACTTCTGTCCTCAAGGTTCCCCGATTTGACAGCGGCCTGTAGACTCAGGATTTTATTGTAATACAGCAGTAACTCGTCATTCATTTGATGGGAGCAGATGTAGATGACGCTCACATTGGCATCTAAAAACAACAGGCACAATGTAAATTAGTGGGACAAAGGTAAATGACATTATGAACTCTGGCGTCAAATTGATGTTGCACAACTTAAAATAAGGAGTGTATCCAAAAGCCACATTGAAGTTCATTTCAATTGGTTTTATACAGATCTTAGCCGTTTAACTGGCTTGTTTGCACTTTAGCATTTCTAAAGAAAAGATGAATACCACCACCACCAAAAAAAGGACCCAATGATTCCTTCAGAAGGAAGGCTGTGAGGTACCACGGAAGTGTACTTTCAAGTAATGCACAGGGAGTCATCCCCAGAACGCCTATTAATTATCAATGGGAATTGCATACCGCTTTAAAAAGGTATCCCATTAACCTCAGTAAATTAGGAAACGGAGCTATTAATTTTTGGAAGCTGATGAAATGGCAATTTCTTATGCTGCCTGGACGTGGCAGGGCCAATTCAGGGAATGTCCTGCCCAAATAAATAGTCTGACTATGACCACAGCCATGATATTTTTCAGGAAACCAACCTTTTTCCTGCTTTGTTCCCAAAGAGGAGTCGATTAATTATATAGGACATCTAGTGATTCTCCTGTTAAAGGAAACACTGTCTTAATTTAACTGTGCTCCTTCTTAAGATGTGCTTCTTATTATGCACCTAGAAAAAAACCCTAATTAAATATCCCATCCAAATGGAATGCAGCATTCCAGGCAGCAGAACATTTTAGGGAGTATGGGCAGGAAATCTGCAGCCAATGGAATCATTCATGCATGCATGCATGCATTCATTCATAAAATTACTAACTGATCAGTAGGAGCAAAGCCACTTGGCTGGATGTGGAGGGAAATACAGGAATCAAAGCAACTGAAATGCTGCCCGTGAAGAGCAACAATTTCACAGGCATGAACATCCATGAAACATGGTGGAGAGAACAGGGCACCAAGAAGTACACAGACCAGGCTTAGGGAAACTCAGAAGAGGGAGCAATGGAAATGTTTCCTTGGTCAGGTAGGGCCGAGAGGGGATTTAAAAACTCCTCTGTTCATTTTGGCAGAGTATATACAGATTCACAATTAAACCACATTAATACTGGATATTAGTGTCAGTGACATGTGTATTCCTTTGTTAGAAATGAACAAGAAAAGTGAAATTAGCAACATGATTTGTTACCATTTGTAACTTAGAAATTTCTTTCCAAGAGAAATTTAGTTTTCTGCCATGGAGTCTTGAAGTATAGGTGTGGAGGGCTGGGTGCGGAAATCACTGTTGGCTGGCCTAGGCAAGGGAAGCCATTGAGCAGTACTGTTTATTGAGCACCTACTATGTGCCAGATATGGCACCAGGTGCCATATCTATGTAGATATAGATGTAGATATAAATCTATAGATATATAGAGAGGTAGAGATAGAGATATACATTTTATGACATTTATAGATTCACAAAGTATATATATACTTTCATTTATACTCTCAAAAATTCTGTGCCCCAGGTGATTTTATGCCCCATTTTGCAGATGAAGAAACCAATGCTTACAAAGGCTAAACAATGTACCTAGGGCACCTAGGCAACTGAGCTCAAATTTAATCAGTCCAGAGCAAGTGCTCCATCCATGTAAATATATAAGCTCCTATTTAATTTTGGAACCAAATTCCCACATAAACCTCAAAATAAATTAACCGAGAAGACAGTCGTTAAATCACTTGGCTCCAATTGCTGAATGATCAAATTAGTTATCTCAAATCTTATATTTTCAGGAAGAGATTACTGTCTTACCAAACTAGTGGTTTTTAAAAATCAAGCTAGTATTTTATAAAGTATATGTTTTTTAAAAGGACACAAAAACAAACGGAAATAACTTCAAGACTCCATGGCAGAAAACTAAATTTCTCTTGGAAAGAAATTTCTAGGTTACAAGTGGTAACAAATCATGTTGCTAATTTCACTTTTCTTGTTCATTTCTGACAAAGGAATACACATATCACTAACACTAATATCCAGTATTAATGTGGTTTAATTGTGAATCTATAAATGTTCAAAATTAATGGACAGGTAATTTTGGAAAGGAATTAATATGAAAATGCAGAATGTTTTGATTGCTTATACATAGTCAATATCAGTCATTCTCTAGCTTAATTCATCTAGGAATTGAAAATAACCACTGGGCCTCCACCTGATACCCTGACTTCACAGCCAATATGTGAATGACAAGTCTTACCAACATGATCAGGTTATCTTTGCTTCCCTTGAATAAATAGAAAAATCAACACTCTTCACTAGGAATTAATGGAATAAGAAAGGACAATCGTAAAGTACAGCATAAGGAATACAGTCAATAACTGTGTATGGTGTTAGATGGATACTAGAATGATCAGGGTGATCCCTTCGTGAGGGATTTAAACGTCTAATCATTATGCTGTATACCTGAAACTAAAATAATTTAAGAATAAAACTTTAAAAAGGTAATTATTTATTCTTCCACAAGATTTTTACTAATTTTCCTAGTTTCTTCATATTTTTATTTCATAAGCAAGTGCTTTTTCTTTCTTTGAACTAGTATTTTTAAACTTTTGTTACTCCTCTTGGAGAGGTTTTAGGAGTGCCTCGCTATGTCATGAAGACAGTGTACCAAGAAATGGCATTTAGTTAATAATATCTCAGAAATGTTCATATTAGCAGTATTTTCCATTGCAGGTAGACATAGACTGAATTATTGAATTATTTAAAACAGAAGCCTAATACCTTCAAGTTTTTTCTAATAATGAGAGTCATTTATAAAGAAATTCTTTGGGGATGGTTTGTACTATATAGAGAAGGGTATACAAAAAGCTAAGAACCAAATTAATTCAAATGAATTAGAACAAAGTCTGCCCTTGGCTGCACTTTAGTGGTTTCCATGCACTCAGGTTTTTAGTTGAAATAGCTCAGTACTGACAAATCAATCTCAAGTCATTACAAATTTTTTTTGTGATGCTGCAAAAACAATATTAGTGCCTAGATAATAGATTAAAGCAATTACACTATTACTATTTTAGGACACTGTAAATTTCTAGTACTGATGTATTTTTGTTATCAAATGGCATTTATAAAATAATAATGATGCTGAAATATATATGAATCATGTAAAGTATGTCATTCCAGGGAACCAGCTCAATTGGTCATTGATAGGTTAAAATTCTTCCTTGTTTTGCTTAAATAAGGGCCAAAGCAATGACATTTTAACAAAACAAAGAAGTTCTTATTTGGTAACTAATAAAAAACCTTGAGTTTGGTAACTAATAAAAACATTGTTTCACCTTAAATTTTGGGCCAGTATCTCCCAAACCAATCCAAAATTATTGCTTAGCCTTTGCAACCTTTATTCTTTAAGCCTAACCTGAACCTGAGCTTTGCATGGTATCAACCAAAGCCATTTGTATTCTTGTACCTTTTGCTCCTGGCTCCAGGTGGTGTCTGATTTAGAACTGACCAAAGCAGAATTGAAACTTAACCTTTACAAAGATGTATCTATCACACCAGGTCTGTATTTCTTAGAATCCCCTCCATCAGACACCTCCTGGTTTCTAGATGATAGAAACTAGATGGTAACTCCTGAAAACTAGATGATATATATTTAAATAAAAGATTATTTTAAAAACCTGTCTTTATTTCCCTCTTATTTTTATAATGAAGATGCAATGCTTTTCATTTCTGATGCCATCTTCCACGTATTCCCCAGATAATATAATAGATAATACTGACACGAAAATGTTAACTTCACTCACTGCAAGATTCAGTAAAAGAAGAAGATTTGGGCTTATAGAAGAGAAATCCTAATCCAAAACTGCAGCAAAGTGAATTGAGAAAACTACCCAAGTAAACTGGTTAAAAATGTCTTATTTATTTATTTGTTTGTTTGTAATAGTTTCAGGTGTACAAAACAATGTAATAGTTAGACATTTATACCCCTCACAAAGTGATAAACCCTGGCCCCCAATCTACTACCCCTCTGACATCATATATAGCTATTACAGTTCCACTGACTCTAGTCTCTATGAAAAACGTCATTTTAAAATTCAAGTTGACTTCACTATAAATCTGTTCTTTAAAATAAAACATTCAATTGCCCTGCAAGTAGATTAGAAATCCAAGCTTTTTCCTTGTAGAAGAAAACAAGCAGAAAGTAAACATTTTATCAACATCCACTGATAAACATTCTAAAGAGTCATTTCCGTGAAAGTATTTCTGTACCTAAGATGTCACACAGCCGCCCCAGCTGCATGTTCTGCTTTGTGTTGAAGTCGGCAATATTTTGTCGCACGGGCTGGGAATATCCTAAAAGGCAAACAAGGTATCAAAACCCAGAAAGAGCAAGTCAGTATGGCAAAATGGCACACGAGAATTTCAAAGTGTCACAGTTCACATTTCCAGGCAAGAATTTTCTCTGAAGCACCTCGCAGCAACAACCCAACTCCGTAGAATGTGGTCCTTGCTTCTCAGGGGATTAAGCATTATTCTGGAAGATGTGCTAAGCAGCGTTTTCTGCAACAGAGAGTGGTTCATGTTTTTCAATTCCAGCAAAGCTGCTGGGGATCAGGATTATAAAAGCATGGGGAAATTTTCTGACATTGGACATGAATGTTCAAAACGGCATGTAAGAAAATTATGCTCAGGTTTAAAAAAATAATAATTTTGTCTTTTTAACGTATGCTTCTTATGGGGCATTTTGAAGGCTATGGGGCTTCCAGGATCATCCTAAACTGACACACGAGTTTCAGAGAAACATTTTGCTTGCAGGAACGTGTATTTAAGTGATTCAAATACTAAAGAAATACGCTTCTGCTGACACAGTCCAAAGAACCTTTAACCTTTACAGGGCAATACAGGTTATTACCGTTAGTGCAGTTCTTTATCAGCCCTAATGAAAGTCCTGCCAGTTGCCTACAGGTCCATTGGAAACAGAGCAAAAGGAAAACACATCGATGACTATTGTCGAAAAATTTTCCACAAAAAGAAATAACAGCAACAACACTTTCTGCTGATATTTTAGGGGTTAAAAAATATAAGTGAATGAAAACATGAACTTAAAAGGCATGCGTGCATAATCACAAGCAGGTATAATTGCTTATGTGAAATTCAGCAACTGTAGGTGCAACTTTTTTTTTTTTTTTAATAAAATTGCTTTTCACATTTTGGAGAGATGCTTCAATGCCTCCTTGTGGTTAGTGAGCCCAAACACATGTTTCAAGTTAAACTATTATAGATAAAGTGATTTTAAATACTGCATCTTTGCAATGTGACACACATTTCCTTTTCAGCAGAAGGAAAACTATAGCTATTCAGGCAACAGGGCTTCAGATCAAATGAACTCTGATAATTGGCTCTTGGCTTTGATGTCAGTGTTTAAACACTAGACAATGTCTGGAAATTAAATGAGTGTGCAATTCATCTAAAAGTCTCCCTTTTGCTTTATGGAGATGAACTTAACTAAAGAGGCAGAAGGACAAATGAGCTGTTTGGATTATTTTTGAAAAATTATTAATTTCTAAAATAATTTGGGGAACCAGTCCACCTACGAAAGTTGATATAGACAGCTACAAAGAATGCCATCTTGATGTGAGGTCCAATATAGTAACTCTTGGGATTTTGCATATGTATAATTCTATCTCTAGTCAGATAAATGTTTAGAAAGATGTATTGTGAATAACTCATATATCAAGACTCTAAGAAGGCAGGGAAAATGCCTAAAGAATAAAGTATGATTAAGAAAAGTGCCTGAGAGCATTCCATGAACGCATTTCCTTTCAAAAGGAAAGATAAAAGGCAGTGTGAGATGTCTCATTAAGATGATGTCCAATTTAAAATATAAAGGACGTCTGATCACTTTGTTGCCGCATATGCAGCACGGGAGTGACTAAATCTGTGTTTCAACCAAGTGCTTGAGGTTAGTTTTCCACAAATTACTTGGTACCTCCCTTACCACCGATCCAGCGTGCACATAACATGTCCATGCAGAATTATGATAGACCTGGTTACTCACTTAACCCTTCAAATACACCCATTCTAAAGAACTGGACGTTAATCTTAGAACATTGTTATAGAGCAGGGATGTCCAAACTTTTTTCAACGTTTTTCACCAAGGGCCATATGCGGTAAAATACACAAACAGCCGGGCCACTCACACGAGGTGAAGCACGTATTGCCTCACCTGGTTTATTTAAGTAAACTAAATATATTTTTGGAATTTGCTGCGGGCCAATTAACAATGGATCATGGGCCGCAGTTGGCCTGCAGGCCGCAGTTTGGACACCCCTGGTATAGAGGGTCATATGAAGTAACAGATATGAAAACATTTTGTAAACTGTCAAGTGCTGTGTAAACATAAGGTATTTTAATAGTAAGAGCTGTGTGCTCTTCCAAAGCTCCTGAGACCAACAACAAATTCTGTGTATATTGTAACAAATGCCACACACCATTCCACATGGGCAAGATATAAAGCAGTGCGCCTTGCCATCAGCAGAACAGATGTTGAGAATCAAGTTAAAAAATATATATATCAGATTTATTCTTGTTCTGTTTATCCACAAAGTACATGTGTTGACACCCACATGAAAAGACCTCATCAATGCTGACAGCGTATCTTACATAGAAAAGTGACTGAACCAGGAAACTGTCAGCAAGCATGTTGTGGCTTTGGGGGGTCAGCAGACACGGCCAGTGGTAATGAAACATCACAATTTGGAGTATAATCTACAAAGACAGCACGCTTCAAAGGTAAGACTAGAAACACTGGGGAAGTTCGAAGAGACCATCTACTTCAACCCCGCCATGTTACAGATGGGGAAACTCAGGGTAAGTGCTTTGTCTCTTGTTCAAGATCATATAAACGTAGAAATGATTATATGGTTCACATACTACAGATGTAGCTCTTGTGACAAATGTAGTTACATAAAATAAGAGAGAAGACTCTCCCAGTGTGAGTGGAGAACTCCAAAAGGGACAAAGAGCCTTTGCCTTTTTTTCAATTTTACTTTCAATTGTTGTGACAGGCAGATAAAGATGTCCTAAGATGTTCATGTCCCCATTCCTGGAACCTGTGACTACGTTCGGTTACATGGCAAAGGGGAAACTGAGTTGCAAATAGAATTAAGGTTGCTAATCAGCTGACTTTCAAATAAGAAAGGTTATCCTTGATTATGTGGCTGGGCTCAATGCAATGACAAGGGTCCTCAAAAAGGGAAGAGGGAAGTAAAAGAGTAGAGTTAGAGAGGAAGTGACGACAGAGGACAGGCACAGAGAGATGCCATATTGCTGGCTTTGAAGACGTAGGAAAGGAGCCCCCTTCTTTCCTTGTTTCTTCCTGTGTGGGTGGCCTCTAAAAGCTGGAAAGGGAAAGGAAATGGATTCTCCCCTAGAACCTGCAGAAAGGAACACAGCCTGCTGACCCCTTGATTTTAGCTCCTTTTGGACTTCTGAACGACAGGATTGTATGGTAAGAGATTTGTATTATTTCAAGTCCCTAAGCTTGTAGTAACTTGTTACAGGCTGATAGAAAACTAATATAATTGTCTATCTTCCCTTACCCCCAGGAGGTACTACCCGTCTCAGGCATCCTGCTTCTTTCACCTCTAATTGAAAGATGAGGGACGGTCAAGATCCTGAATGAGAGCTCATCATAAATTATGTAAGTGTTATTGTTGTTATTATTCTTTCTTTCTTAACTTCAGCTGAGGCAGACTGAAATTTTCCAAAGGAATCTCATTTAAATGTAGGGAAATTATTATGATTACAAAGATAAGATTATACTTGAGCTATCAAAGTACAGTTCTTCTAGCTTAGGCAGCTGTTCGGCCCTCAGCGCTCCAGGTGTGTCTGAATACCCTTTCCGAAGAAGGATCTCAGTCTCCCTTCACTGTCTTTCTTGCTCCACTACACTGTTCTCATTTTCGTCATTGCATGTTTCTTTACTTGCTTGTTTATTTGTTTGTTGTATGTCTCTCCTCTCCCCTGCCCTACTCTGGCTCCTGTAACCAGACTGTAAGTACCATTAAAATAGAAACAGTGTGATATCCCCTGTCAAATGAGTGAACGAAATATGTCTTAAGATTCAACTCAAAGAATCTGTCTTTAAATTCCTAACCCTTTCTGCCACGTGTTCTCATCATTCCCTCTCTTCAATTCAACTCTCATAAAATTGAGTTTTCTGATCTGGAGAACTTCTGGGGAATTTAAGACTAGTCCGTGGGATTTTTAGCTTCTTCTCGGGCCTCATCCACATAGAATAAAACAACAGTGGCATAAAGGGGCACTCTCTCTTCCTGTCACTGTGGACAGGGACACAGCTCCTTTCCTTATGACCATCATTGTCACCTCAAAAATATTCCTAGTTTGATAGAGTATTCCCTCTTTTTTCAAAATTTTATTGCCTCTGCTTTACATCAGAAAAGGGTATCTCAGTACTTTTGGCTCTCTGTTGAACCAAGGATGCTCCTCATTGGCTATCGTTTCTCCATTCATTTCTACCTTCATGTCCTTTCCCATCACCATCCCTTCTCCCATACGAATTCCTGTCATATGATGCCAATTGACTCTTCGCATCCAGTAAACTAGCTCTGCTAGGATTGGCTTTTCCTTCACAGAAACCAAAGAACATGAGCCAGGCCATGATCGATGACTAAGCCTTCTTGGGACTGGCGCGTGCCTCTGTGACAGACCTTTGCCCTTAGAGTAGAATCACATACTCTACTCATACCCTGTGGTTGACAGCTGGCTTCATCTGTCTCCAAGTCCCATTCCTTACAATGATCACTAAGGCAGAGAAGGGGTTAAAAATTGACTTCTAAGTACTAAAAGCTAAGTAGTTTTTATTCATCTGATCACCCTGACCGGATGGTACCCTGGGGCAGTAAGTCTCAATCTTTCTCCCATTTTGAAACACAGATGGGAGATGTTCAAATGTATCACACACTCCAGAAAGGAACACAGCAGCAGCAGTAACTCCACCCCTTTCTCTTCCACTCAAGAAAGCACGCTGGATGCAAGCTGAGCAACAGTGACATTATTATAGAGACTGTCTTGAATTGCTCCAATGCATTTAAAAAAAAAGTTACCATTAGCCAACTTTGGTACTCTAATAGCAAAAATTTAGGGAACATGTGCCATACTTTGTGGGGAGCCATGATTTCTTGTTGCTTTGGAGCCTTGTGGACTGTCTCAGTTTATGATTAACTTGTTTCTGCTCCTAAGGCATTGTCTCTGCCTGTACCTTGAGGGTGCTTACAAGTTGCTGAGGTATGAGGTGGGAATGGCCGGATTCTCGGATACAGATCACTGATGGTTATCAGGATAATTGGTAGACTCTGTCATGGGATAATTACTTTGGGGAGTTTTGTAGTGACTTTGTAGTTTCTATATAGAAGTTAAAAATTTACTTTCTGTGAGGTAATGCATACCCGTGATTGTTAAATTGCATGTACCCAAAGGGTACATAATGGTGAAGGTGAATAAACCAGGGGCTTCAGCATCACTGAAGACCGGCCGCATCATTATTTGTGTGAGTGTCTCTTTTTCATTCCCACTCCCCCATTCGGGTACTGTTCGATTCGTGGCGGCTGGCTCGCCACAATACTTCACAAATGATTGCACACCAGCATATTACAATCATCTAGAGAAGTGTGCTCTAGACATTATAGTTATATCCAGGTTTCAATTTCTTGTACAAGTGTAAACGCACAAGACACTGAGATAGGAGAAAACACATAGCAAGAGAGAAACCTATTTGGGTTATCTACCTATCTATATAAATATAGATATATCTATCTATCTACCTATAGATATCTATCTATAAACAGATAGATATATATCTATATATATCTATATCTATCTATCTCTCTCTATATATATATATATATATGGGTTATCTCTCTCTCTCTCTCTCTCTCTCTCTCTCTCTCTCTCTCTATATATATATATATATATATATATATATATATATATATATATATATATATATATCCAGTGCCAGTTTGATAAAAATAAAACTGAGTTGTGTTTGGGGGGCTATTGAGAGGGGTTAGGGCATTTTGTGATGAGGGTGTAGAAAACACAAGAGGCGCTCAAATATGTATTGAGGTTTGAAAACTTTCTCAAACCAGACTGCCCAAATGGATGCTGTGTGGTTTGGAAGACCTTCCTTTCAAAAGGGCGAGGACTTTCTCCTAATCAAACTTTCTGTCAGTGTCTGGCATAGCCCTGCATGCAGATAAAGCCAGTGATTCTCAAAGTCTGGTCTGGGTACCCTGAGGGCTCCCGTGACCCTTTCAGGAAGTCTGTCAAGTCAAAATACTTCCAAAATAAAACTAAGATGATATTTACCTTTCCAACCTTATTGTCTCATAAAATACAAAAGCTTTATTGATATGATTTTAGATTCCACATTGTAACTAACATGTAAGGATTACCCTTGTTGAGTTTTGGTATAAAATCGAAGAATATTTACAATCGTCTGAAAAGGCTGTAAAAACCGTAAAATATTATTCCCTTTTCCAAACACTTATCTGTTCAGGGCTAGGTTTTCTTCATCTGTTTCAACCAAAACAATGTATTGCAACAGATTGAATATAGAAATAGATATGAGATTCCAACTATGTTTTATTAAGAGATTTACAAACGTGTCAACCAATGTCACTGTTCTCACTAAATTTATTTTTGCTTTGGAAAATAGTTTTTTTTTTTAAATAAAAATACGTTATTTAGGTTAACAGTACTGGCTTTATTATTGTTATTTTAAAATAAATTAAATGTTTTAAAAGTTTCTCAGTTTTAGTTACTAATATGGTAAATATTGATAGATATAATCCACTTAGACCAACGCTCTTTAGGATCCTCAATAGTCATTACAAGTATAAGTTTGAGAAACATCTCAAACATCTGAATATTTTTTATGACAATGAAGGAGATGACAAAGACTATAGTTTTATCTTAGTATTGCAAGGCTTTTCTTAGATTATATCCTAACGTTAATCCATTTCATGAAAAGCCGATGAGCTGGTTCACTTGATACCCAGTTCAAAGTGTTTCTGCATTTCATGATACAACATCAGATAACTCGAGACCAACGGGGTAATTTAATATTACAGGGTCATGGGGCCAACCGTGATCTAACCAGTAAATGACAGTTGATTGGGATTACTTAGATGAAGACAACATGGATGAATATAAATATGTTTTAATTTTAATGTGGGCTATAAATAAAAGTTTAAGTGTACTTTGTTCTCAATCCCCAAAGACGTGGATATTTCTGGGAAAAGCTTTCTGGGAGATGTTGGCAGTTCATCTGTCTCAAGGATTTAGTGTGGCAACCCCATAGCTAAAGTATGGATTCCATACTACCGTACTTGCCAAAATACATGTTGAAGACTGCAAAGATTTGGTAGAAAGTCCTGTATCCCCAGCCCTGAGATGGAAGGAAGAGAATCTATCTTGTCTTTGAGATGTCAACTTAAAAATGAGAAAGTAGAAAGGTGCCAATGTGCTTGGAGGCACCATGAAAAGGTGATTTCAGACAGAACACTCTTGGCAATGGTCACAAACGGAGGAGGGCACAAGTTCTTATCTTCTGGCAGAAGGGAGTGGAGGTAGGAAGCAACAGTCTCATGAGCATTTGGGGCTTTCTCAGTTCAGTACATGGACAGTTGTGCACAAAAGTTTTTCTATTTCTTAGGCATTTGTGACAGTACAGGACAACAGAAAATGTTGTTTTTCATGAACTTCACAATAGCAGAATCCATAATTTTATGGAATGGACTATCTTGGAAGCCATTAATTGTGTTAGCCCCAAAGATGATTTGCTGAAATGATGCGGGGGGGGGAATGAGCATGAACTATATACGTTGCTTTTACCCATTAAATCAATTGGCAATGAAATAAAAGATAACACAGAAAAAAGGGAAAAATCCTACTTCGATATATCCCCTATTTTTATTTTAAAGGAAGAAGTGAGAAAAGAAACTCAACACTGGGGGTTTCATTGGCTGGCAGCTGCCTAATATGCCAATTCATAGCATCAGAGCCCCATACTTGGCACATCTCATTTTACGTCAATATATTTTAAAATGCCACTGAGTTTAAGTGTAACACCAAATGATGCATTGTAATAAAGAAGCACAGGGGTTAAATTAAAAGTGGAGGAAAGAACTTGGCCAAAAAAAACTGAAAGCAGAATTAGTTTACAGGTTTTGTTTAGACCGCTGATTTTTCTACAGGAATTAGGATTCTTTGTTGCAGTTCTTTCTTATTTGACTGATAGATTTTGCTTAAAATAGACCCTAGTATTCTATTCCTGCTATGAACCATAGTAGATTATTTTGTTATAATTATATTTCATTAATAAAAATGATAAAAATATGTAATATCCAATTAAGAGCTCAGCCTATATAATCTGGAAAGGATGACTTTCTTTTTATCATCTTGTGAAATTAAAAGGCTGATTCGTTTCTTTGGACAATTAATCAACAGCATCCCACGTCTCCTGTTGGTTAAAAATAGCTAAAACTCTGTTACATTTAGGAATATTACCCCAAAAATATAACAGTTAATCGTATTTCATCAATCTTCCTTTCAAAGAAGCTACTCCACAATGTGTAATTGTCTTTATGATCATATTATCAAGCGGGAGGTTTTAAAATACATGATAAATATTTGGTGGTCAAAAATGTTACTGAAAGGCTATCGTTTCCATGATTGTGGGTTTGGAGAATG